>NC_067166.1:32879783-33222096 GCF_903995435.1 Acomys russatus | reverse complement strand
CTAAGAGGTCAATCTGAAGTAGATTCATTTATTTTCAATGTTTTCTTAAGTTTGAATATGATTATCATTACATTTTTAGAGACACAGTTTTTTTCTATTTGGAGAAGTGATTATATTATAACTCAGTACTGCTAAAATTCCCATTATCATAGCAATATATTTATTCATTCTCTTAAAAGCCCTCTGGAGAAGTTACTTACAATACCAGACTACTAGCCATCTCGAATAATCTTTATGATTTTTAAAATTCAGATGTTATTTAAGGCACTGAATTAATTACAAACTACAAATATTCAGCAATGATGTAAATAATCAGTCAAATGATAGATAGTGACATGATATTTGAGTGTAAAAATTCAATAGACAATATTTAGGCAAATTGGGTCATTTAAATGAAATCTTAATTGCTATGCCAGTTTCCAGTCAAACTTCGTGGTTATTTTTTTTTTCATCTAAATAAAATATTCAATCATCATCCATTTGAAGAAATCTGTTGAAGATAAGGTAGCTAATAAAAATTAACTAAATTACAGACCACTGTGAATTTGTTTGACATCTAACCTATGGATGATAAATGTTGCTTATGAGGACTTGAAAATGATCCTTGTATTCTCACAAGAGAAAGTTAATAAAGCAAATTCATGACGGTAGAAAAGGGAAACAGGTATGATCACAAACTTGGGCTCTTTTTTTTCTCAGCTGGGCACAGATATTATTAACAGACATCAAGCATTTAATATTAACCAAAGTCTAGCCTTAAAAATTAGTCTCTAAGTTGCATATACATTTCACCCAGAGCCATTAATCTGTCTGCAGAAATAGCTCATGGGACCAGAAGAAACAAAAAAGGTTTTGTGGTAGGAAATTACATGTAACTGAAGGTGAAGTAAAATTACACTGATGTTATTTTAAACTGATTACTCAAGATTTCTTTGGAGTGGCTCTTAGTTTATTTTCCTTTTTTTTTTTTCTTGCCATTTTTATATTCACTACCTTCGATTTCACGGATGCTCATATTTTCATCTCTCCATTCACCTTTGCTCTATTATCTTCAACATACGTATGTGTTTTTCAGGACTTAACTTATCATTCAAAAAGTTTTCTATGTATAAAAATCCATCTTTTTTCTTTGACCTCTCCATCTATGTCAATATCTTTTCTTCTACTACCACTCATGTATCTAATCTGTTTCTTTCTCTGATAATTGAGTGATTAGGGGAATAATTATAAATTGTCATGGACCAATTGGGTTGAACTTACCTTTTTGGAAAAGTAAACAGATTATTCATCCCATCATGAAGGTAAGGCTTTAAGTAGTGGCATATAAATTGATGATTAATTGTAAAATAAAAACAAAAGCATCCTAATCAATATTTAGACTAACATATATGCATACATTTGCACACACGTATATAATGGGGCTGATCTGCAGCTACTATGATTCAAATGTTAATATCTTTCCCCCCAAGGTCCTTATTGTTTATGAGAAAATTATAACATGTCCAAAATGAAATTGTGTAAACTTTGTCTCCCAAATTATCTGATTGGTGAAATAAAGCTGCCTATAGCCTAGACTGAGCAGAAGAGATATAGGTGGAGGCAAGGTTCATGGGCTTGGGGGTTGCAGAAGGACCACGATGAACAGAGAAGAGGAGGATAAAAAAGAGCAATGAGGTGAAATTAACATATATGTGGAAATTTGAAATACATTTATTGATTCTAACCATTAGCTCTGGTAATATGAATTATATCACATATGTTCCTCAATAATGTAAAAATAGAATTAGCTAAAAATTCATCTATATGGACTCCCATGGAAATATCTGAAGTTGTCAAAGATAACATATGTCAGAGAAACTTTTATATCCGTGAGTCTTGCAGCATTACTCAAATTTGCCCATTTATTAACTGTCTACATGTACATCAGTAGATGAATGAATAAGAAGTATGATTAAGTCATGTTGACCATTATAAGAGAAATGAAAAAAAAAAAAAAACCTGAAACAGTGTTAGTTAAAATAAACCAAACTGAGATACACACATTTGATGCTTTCCTTCTTACTCAGTATATAGATTTAGAAGGGAAGAAAAGAAAGAATAGAAAAGAGACTACTTGAGAAGAAAAAGAAAACAAGAGAGGAGAGTTCAAACTACACCATATAAAATATATAAGCATCAATTGTATGTATATGTATCGTATTTTTCAGATCATAAAACGTACTTTTTCCCCTGAAAAGTGGCGGGGGGATTAGGGTGCACCTTATTATCTAATTGCTGTTTTTATTATTTTCCTTGTTTTACTGATATAAAAATTGGGTGCATCTAATGGTCAAGTGTTTCTAATGGTCCAAAAAAATATGGTATATCACAATGATACCTATTATTTTGTAAGTTAATATGTGCTATTACATTTAAACTATCACATTTCTCTTCTCCCTTTTCTGAAATTTGTACGTGTTTGGTAATTTATCGCTGCTGTGTATTGTAGAAAATCATCTTGGATGGTCTCTAAAATTCTCTGTATTTCTCTACAGTTTCATTTCACAAAGGTTACAAGCCTCAAAATTTAGAATACCTAATAACTACAAAAATCAAAGATAACCTGAAGGCATCAAGTGACCAAGAAATAGAAATTTTAACTGTTGTTAAAATGAACTTTCAAGGAACATAACATTTGGGATGAGCTTTGAAAGTAATAACCACAAGTTATATAATTGATATTTTAATACTGGACTTCTGTTGACCAAAAAGAAGAAAAGTCCCAGGGCTCACATTGAATACATCGTTCAGAAAGGTGATAACTTAAACACAAAGATACAATTCCATTATATTATACATCAAGACATGGGAAATTCAGTGGTATTAGTAGCTTTAATGTGTTCACTTTGTTTCAAAGCCTGCTATAGAAATGCTTCCATCCTTTCAACAATTATATTATATTCAGGAATGATTATGCGTGCTTTTACTTCCAGCATTCCGCAGCTGAGACACATGGACTTCACTGAGTACACGGCCAGCCTAGTGCACATAATGAGTTCCAGGGCAACCAGGTCTACTATAGTGAGACCATTTACCAAACAAGGAAGGAGGGGAGAGAAGAAGGAGAAAGAGGAAGAAGAGGAGGAGGAGGAGCAGCAGAGGGAGCAGAGGGGAGGGAGAGGAGTAAAGGAGGGGGAGGAGAGGAGAGGAGCCAGAAGAAACACCTATGCTAAAACCAGTTCTTTTGAATGTGATGTTAGACTGAAGCTCATTCTAGAATTACTTTGAAAAAATGAACATTACAAATCTGAGAAAATTGACTTAAAGTTTTAATTAATGTTCACAATATATTAAGAAGGCAATGAAGTGCAGCATCAACACTACTGAACTTTCTTTATAAACTTCTGTTCTCCCATATTTTTCCTTACAGTTTCACACATTAAATAGTTGCTCATATTCTTCTATTTTGTATGAATATCAGTTAGTGTCTAGAAACTCATATTTAAGAGAGGATTGTATTAACAACCTTGAGAGACGCAAACCAGGTATTTGAAACAAAATTGCTCAGTGTGTTGTTGCCTGGTATTCTTCTCATATTTAGAGCATATCAACTGGATATAGTTAGAAAAAAACCACAGCTGGATTTGAGGTTCATGCCACCACATCAGATGCCCATCTTTTGATGTTAGCCTTAGTCAGCTTGTGAATACAATGTTTGTCACCAACCTGAAATTAGACTTTCCTAAATTCTACTAATTGTATATGAATGAATAAATTAATTATTCACTCCAAATGCATACATATGGATAGATAAGAGTTAAGAATTACGTCAAAGAAGAGATATCTATATGAATATTTGAAAATATCTCTAAGATATAACTGTAATATCTTCCCCCATAATGATTCTATTATTTTCAAAAAATAACACATAGATAAGTACATGCACCTATTTGATTTATTGGAGTGTGATCTAACATCATTACATTGGGTTGAATAGTGTCCCCAAATATTCCTGGACACAGGTAACTTGTAAATATGACGTTATTTAGAAAGAAGATCTTGGAAATGAAGTCATATTAAAGTAAAGGGATTAGGTTAGGCCCTAAATACAATGTTACAGTCATCATAGAAGGATACATAAATAACAATGGACACATTAATGAAGGAGATTATGTGCAAAGACAGAAGCAGCACTAATAATTATGCTTCTATAGACTAATAAATGTCAAGGATCGATGGCAATGTCAAAAAGTATGCAAGAAGCATGGCAGGGCCTTTCCCTAAGCCTTGGAAGAAGGTTCACCATAACTTGACCTCAGATTTCTAAACCATAGAAGCTTGCTAATTGCATATTTTCTCTCTCTCTCTCTCTCTCTCTCTCTCTCTCTCTCTCTCTCTCTCTCTCTCTCTCTGTTTCACAAAATTTGTGTTAATTATATTATCCAGAGAAAACTAGTTTAATTGCACATTTATTTACTTGTTCAAAGTTACATAGGTTTGGCCTACTAGGAGATCTTTCAGGCTGGCCTCCTATCCTTCTGGTATGCTGTTATCAAGTGCTGAATTACTTTAGTCATATTTCTTTTTTCTTTCCTGTCAACTTTTTGAAATTTCTCCTGTTCTTCTTCCTCCCATTCCTGATCTTCATCTTCTCTTTCTTCTTGAGTTGCTTGTCCCTCTTTTCTTCTCCTTTTCCCTCATGTATTTTTCCTCCAGATACAATATTTTTCTTAAGTAGCTAAAGACTTAATTATATCCTCCATAATTGCTTTTCTTTCTTTTTTTTTTTTACAGAGACTCTTTTAAATAACCAACCAAGCAAATTTCTCTGCTTATGGACACGGGGTGAAGAAGGTGGAGTAAGATGATGTGCAGCACAGGATCCTGTGTCATTTGGCACAACTGTCACATAATTAGTACCCTCATATGTGGCTGGATTATTATTCTGATTTCTTGATATTTAGTAAAATATACTTAGCTTTCAATACACCATCTCAAGTTCTGTCATCCCTACTTCCATAAAAGGCATGACCATTATTAATAATATTTTTTTAAACTTGCAGAATGGAGGCTAACATAACTCTCATCTGACTAGTTTCACCCAACAGCTGATGAAAAGAGATGCAGAGACCCACTGCCAAACATTAGGCAGAGATCAGGGAAGTGTTTGATTTCTTTTTTATTTGTTTGTTTGTTTTTTATTCATTCGTTCACTTTGCATCCTCGTCCTAGCCCCATCGCTCCTCACCTCCCAGCCCCACCCTCTTTCCTTCTCCCTGTGTCCTATTCCCTGGAAAAGGGCAGCCTCCCTTCCCATCTACCCCAGATCATCAAGTCGCATCAGGACTGAGCCTGTTCTCTTCCCCCATGGCCTGGCATGGAAGTCTCGCCAGGGTTAAGTGATCAAAAAGCTGGCAAGAGAGTGCATATCAGAGACAGCCCCACTCCATTACTAGAGGACCCACATGAAGCCTGAGCTGCCTATTGGCTACATCTTTGAGTTCATGCGTGGTCTTTGTTTGGTGCTTCAGTCTCAGCAAGCCTCTCTGAGCCCTGGCTAGTTCTTACTGTTGGTTTCTTGTGGAGATCATGTCACCTCCAGGTCCATTTCTCCTTTTCCCCACTTTCCCACAAGACTCCGAATGCATTGCTCAGTGTTTGGCTGTGAGTCTCAGCTTCCGTTTCGAAACACGGCTGCATGGAATCTCTCAGAGGACAACTCTGTTAGGCTCTTGTCTGCAAGCAGAGGAGAGCAAATAGTGTCAGGGTTGACTCTGTCCCATGGGGTTGGTCTTCGGTTGGAGCAGGTAGTGTTTGGAAAGTCCCTCAATCTCTGTTCTGTCTGCTCTATCTTTATATCTGCATATATTGTAGGCAGGGTAAATTTTAGGTCAAAGTTTTTGGGGACTCTAGCAGAGATTCCTAGTAGCACGGTCCGTAGATACTAAAGTGGAAACCCTCTAACAGGACAAGTCTTCTACTAGAGATCAGGGAATCTTATGGAATAGGAGGAAAAAAGTATTTAAAGAGCCAGAGAGGTCAAGGACACCGCAAGAAACCCTTCAGAATCAACTAAACAGTGTCCATAGGTGCTCACAAAGACTGAACCGCCAACTAGAGAGCATACATCAGATGTACCTAAGCCTCCTAGACATATATAACAAATATACAACTTGATTCTCTCATGTGGAACCTCTAAAAGCAGGAGCAGGAACTGTCTCTGACTTTGTTGCCTGCCTTGGAACCCTTTTCACTAACTAGACGACCTACTTTAGCCTCAAAAGAAGATGTCCCCAGCTTTACTACAACTTGATAAATCAACACCGGTTGATATATATGAGAAACCCTCCATTCTCTGAGGAGAAAGGGGAAAGAAAGAGAGGAAGGGAGAGAGAAGAACTGGAAGGAGAGGGGGGGGGGAAGTTCTGATATGTATGTAAAATAAATCATAAGTAAATAGTAACAAATAGCATGGAACGTAGATGTTTTATACTCTTAGGCTTAATAGTTATTGTGTGTGAATTAGAAGGAGAGGAGAGAGGAGAGAAGGTATATGAGAAGGTTCAGAAGAAGAAAACTGGAAGGGATAAATGTGATGAAATTTCAAGAATAAATGAAAAAAATTTTTAATTTATATATTTTATTCATTTATTCATATTACACCTAAATTGTTCAAGGGATGAAAAACATTTTAAAAATTATTTCATGCATTGAGATCTACTAAATATCTATCAAAATTGTTATGGGACACATTAGAAGTGACCAAATAGAAATAATGAGAAATAAAATTTTCCTATTCTACAGGAACACCGTCTCATCCAAAAGTTCTAATCTTCAATTTATTCTGAAGTTTAACTAGTACAATTGTCCTCTAGTTAAAATGAATAGATAAAATATTTACTTCCTTTGCATTGCTGCCCAATTACAACACAATAGATGGCTTTCTTTCCGTTTGTAGGAAATTAGAAAATTAAGCATCAGGGGAATAATCCACACAGTTGATAATTACATAGACGGACTGGGGAAAAAATCTCTCCATCTTGAGATACTTTTTGATAAATGAAAAATAAATAATTCTTCAAATTTTACTTTTCTGACATAGAAACTAAATGTTATGATAGCAATTTTACTCGTAAGCTCATGAATATGTCAACATTATTTTCATGGCTTTTAGAGATTAGAACAATGATAAGAGATTTTTAAAAATGAGAAAAACTGTCATGTGAAACCACTTGCAATTAGGAGTGACGGTTTTACTCACTACGGTTTTATGTAACTACACTAATAATTCTGTGTTTTGTTTAAATGGGGCCATTGTAGAAGCCTTTTCTAACCTACTCAGAGTCTGTTGTGTATATCTCTATACACTCCAATAGTCCAATTTGTATTTAATTTCTGTATGAATTCCTAAAATTGAAAATGGAAGTCTAATACTTAATAGACTCTGTAGTTCTAGACATTTAAAATACTTCTGTTAATATTTTCAATGTTTTGTGTTTCATACAATGTTTCTGAACATATTTTTCCCCAGGCTGTTCCCTGATCCAACCACCCTTCTCTAACCACCAAGATAGATGCATGTCCTTTCTTTAAACTCTTCAAGATCAACTTGTGCCATCCTAAATAATCTTGGAGGCATCATATTCCAGTGAAGCATGATTGAATTATCAAAGACTATAAGCATAGAGAAAACTGGATCTTCCTTCCCAGCAGCTAACAATTTCCAGTCATATTATGACTAGGTTTGAGGTTGTGTGTCCAGCTCCTCTTTCCAAACTAGGATGTCAGTTCATGTATATAGCTGCACACAGGGGCTAAGAGTTCATGCATGTAACTTTCCTGCTGTATCAGGAAAATATCCAATGCCTTGACTTTTATACTCTTTTTTAAAATATATTTTATTAATTTATTCATATTACATCTCAATTGTTATCCTTTGTATCCTTCCATTCCTCCCTCCCTTCCATTTTCCCCTTACTCCCCTCCTCTATGACTGTGACTGAGGGGGACTTCCTCCCCCTGTATATGCTCATAGGGTATCAAGTCTCTTCTTGGTAGATTGCTATCCTTCCTCTGAGTGCCACTAGGCCTCCCCATCCAGGGGACATGGTCAAATATGAGGCACCAGAGTTAGTGCGAAAGTCAGACCCCACTCTCCACTCAACTGTGGAGAATGAAGACCCAGTTATTTCACTTCTTGGAATATACCCAGAAGATGCTCCAGCACACAACAAGAACATTTGTTCAACCATGTTCATAGCAGCCTTACTCATAATAGCCAGATCATGGAAACAGCCTAGGTGTCCCTCAGGGGAAGAATGGATAAAGAAACTGTGGTACATATACACCATGGAATACTACTCAGCTATTAAAAACAAGGACATCACAAAATTTGTGGAAAATGGTTTGAACTAGAAATGATCATAATGAGTGAATTAACCCAGAAGCAGAAAGAGTCAAATGGTATAAACTCACTTATATCAGGACACTAGCCTAAGGGGCATGTCCCATGAAAGTCTTCACTTACCAAGAAAGTGGGACAGAAGGGAGAACATCCTATTGGGACTCTAGATGAGAGAAGCATGGGAGAATGGGGAAATAGAAGGATCCAGGGGGTCCTAGAAACCTACAAGAAGAACATTATGATGAGCAGATCTGGGCCCAGTGGTCCTGCTCAAACTATGGCACCAGCCAAGGACAATACAAGCAGTAGACTCCTACATTCTTTCTTATACCTCTTTTACAATTATTCCTAAGCTTTGGTAGGTGGGACGAATAATCTATATTTCTACACACACACACACACACACACACACACACACACTGCTTTTAGGTCTGACCATTACTTCCTCTCTTTTTTTCTGCACCTAACCTAATTGCAGGTTACTGTGTTAATCACAATCTACTGCAAATAATAGCTTCTCAGATGAACAGTAAAAGAGGCACTGATCTACCGCCATTAGGAGTTGATTTAATACTGTATCCGCTTGGCAGCATAATAGTAGCAAGTTCTTCTCTAGGATGGACAAGTCTTTTAGCCATTGGCTCTTGGCCTGATAATGGTGCCAGGAATGGGTTTCATCTTAGGAAATGGGACTTAACTGCAATCACAAAGTGGTTGGTTTTTTCTGGTGGTATTAATGCCACTGTTGCACCTGTTGTCATATTGTGCAGGGCAACCATTGTCGCTCTCAGAGTGTGTAGCTGGGTATACTTGACTGCTTTTCTCCTCCAGTAAGGTTCATTGTACCTTCCGGCAGAGTGAAAGCTATTCCAGTACTTTTGAAGCTTCCAGATCCTTACCAACTTGATGACAGTTCCAATTTGGAAATCCGTCCTGGCTCTTTGCTCCAGCAGAGCAAGATGCCCAATGGGAAGAATGACCAAGAGGAAGCTGGTGGCCCCTGCTGTTGTGAAGAAACAAGAGACCAAATAATGTGGTGAATATTCTGAGAAAAAGCCTAAGAACTTTGGCACTGGGCAGGATATCCAGCCAAAAGGATATCTCACATACTTTGTCAAATGACCTTGCTACATCAGGCTGTCGCAGCAAAGAGCCATCCTCAATAAGCTGTTAAAAGAAACATCACCTATTAGCCAGTTCACCCAGGCCCTGGACCAGCAAACAGCTATCCAACTGCTTAAGCTTACCCACAAGTACAGGCCAGAGACAAAGCAGGAGAAAAGGAAAAAGGTGCTGATCTGTGCTGAGAGGAAAACTGCTAGCAAGAGGGATATCTCACCTAAGAAGCCACCTGGCCTTCAAGCATGTATCAAATATAGTTACCGCCTTGGTGGAGAACAAGATGGTTCAATTGGTGGTGATTGCCCAGCACTCAAACCCCAAGGAGCTGGTAGTCTTCCTGTCTGCCTTGCGTCACGTGATGGGGTTTTTGTACTCAATTATTGTTTTAAATATCATTTTTTATTAATATTACATCTCAATTGTTATCCCCCCATCCCGCTTACCCTCTACTCCCCTCCCCTATGACTATGATTGGGGGGACCTCCTCCCTCTGTATATGCCCTGGGTATCAAGTCTCTTCTTGGTAGCCTGCTATCCTTCCTCAAAGGGCCACCAGGTCTCCCCATCAAGGGAACGTGTTCAAACACTCTATTATTAAGGGAAAGGCCAGGCTGCGGTAACTGGTGCACAAAAAGATATACACTGTTGCTGCCAACACACATGTTACCGGAAAGACAAGGGTGATCTGGCTAGGCTGGTAGAAGCTGTTAAGACCAATTACAAAAACAAATACAAAGAGATTCACTGCTACTGGGGGAGGGGGAGGGGGAGGGGGAGGGAGCAATGTACTGAGTCACAAATCTGTGACTCACATTGCCAAGCTGGAAAAGGCAAAGGCCAAAGAACTCACCAGTAAACTGGTCAAATGTACACTGTTAGGGTTTCTGTACATAATATAGTTACAATATTTAGAAGAAAAGAAAAAGAAAATCTATCTTGTATCTAAAAGTAATGCATCTATTTACTAGTTAAGATATGAAATAGCATCATCTCAAGTCTATGTCAATCAAAATGTCACATAGTCTTCCGTATGAAGAATTTGTGTTTAACCATCGTGTGTGTGTGTGTGTGTGTGTGTGTGTGTGTGTGTGTGTGTGTGTGTGTGGGTGTGGAGAGAGAGAGAGAGAGAGAGAGAGAGAGAGAGAGAGAGAGAGAGAGAGAGGAAGAGAGAGAGAGAATATTTGGGTTAAAGAAGGAGACTGGGAAGATGTGAAAGAATCATGTGCGATAGGGAAAAATGTGTACAAGCTATCACCATATTTGCATATGAAATGTCATAATTAAACGTATTATATTGTATGCTATTGTACAAAAACAAAACCTGTGTTCATATTATTGATGATAAGTAAATATCCATAAAATGTTCTTTTATAGATAAACATGTGGGAAATATATGAAGTATGAAAGTCTTAGGAAGCAAAGACTCTTCCAAAAATATTATATATCTTTGTATGTCATTGTGTCATATCTGCCTATTCTTTTAAAAAAAATGTTAACCATCTTTGTTTGGAAACATGACTCAGTAATAGAGCAACACTGAAAAAATACTTTAATATCAGAGAGTAAAATAAATATGTATGAAAGAAACTGCAGAATAATATCCTTTATACATGTTATGTAAATGTCCAAGATATTTGCATTTTATTCTGGATTATACAGGATATATTCACTGAGTTTCAATGGCTATAGCAAATAAATACACAATAGGCACCTGTGCTGTTGTAACATGTTTTCTTATTACCTAGTGTCAAGCCCAGAGTAAGGACAATGCTAGGAGATATTTAAGTTGCCCCTTTAGAAGGCTGTACATTGTAAATTTGTCATGTAAAATTGATAAATTCCAAATGATGAGTATAAAAGAAGACCATACAGTACAATTGACATATATGACCTATACTATTATTGCTAATTATCCACTTTGACCCCTTGAAGAATATAATTCACCCCTATTCTTAATTCTAGTAAGGTTATGTTCTTGGTCAGGTCCATTCAGGAGTGAAACTTTAGCTAAGGAGTGTGATTGCATCCTGTCTAGAAGATGCTTTCAAGGCACTTGCATGGGCTGGACAGGAGTCTTCTGATAAGGTAAGTTTATCTCTGTTCCTTCAGGCCAAATTCTAGAATATGGGGGATGTGGAGTAAGGCAGACTAAAAATGTAGACTTACAAATAATCAGGAAGCCAATGTCCTATAATCAATTATCAGGACCGCATAATTGCTTGTGAAATCAACACATTTTATTTAACCAAACATAAGAGGTAATTTTATATTCACTGATGGTTGTAAATTGTACATTGTCTTGTATCTTTTTAATAGTCTTCTCAGTAAATTTCATTTGAATGAACGTTGACTATTGGCTTGAGATAATAATACCTCTAGATTTTACCCATAGATGTACTTACTAGACTCCATTCCCATGGGTTACCTTGTTTATTCAACCATTTGTGATTTTACATTGCCTGTAGACAACTTTTGAAATATGATGAGGTGCTATGCTTCTCAGCTGAGATACTTAGATGTGAATTTCCTACTCTGTTTTATGTGTTGATTATTTCAGGAGGAGTAACATAGGTACATTTAAATGTATTGAACTTCTGCATTTGCCAAATGCAAAACCAGAACTCTACTTGGTCTTATGTTTTCACATTTGTAAAGGTACTAAACGGTTCATGAAGCAGATGTAAGACTGTCTCCCTAAAAACAAAGGCCATGTGCAAAATCCTTATTCATCAGGCTGAGGAGCTGGCCACCAAATTTGGGGAGGTGCTGACATAATTCATGTTTGTAATTTAGATGGTTAAGTGTAGTAACAAAAATGGTATAAAGAGTAAAACAAGGAGAAAACACTGACAAGAGAAATAAGATTTATTTTTTCAAATGTCACAAGTCAGCCGAGTAGAAAGTTATGAAAACATAAAATAAAGTTTCATAATAAAAATAGCAAAAATAAATGAGTATTTGGGACATCTGCAAAGTATTTTCAATGGACGGAAAATGTTACCTGAGTATTATTTCTTGATTAAATTAATGTAATGTACACTTAATAATAAAACAAATGGCAAATAGTGGAAGAAACAGTTTGTAACTAAGATGCTGCTATTAGTTAGCCATCTGATATTATACACACTGAGTACAGTCAAAGAAGAAAAATGACCAAGGAGTGATGAGGAGAAAATATGAAGATGCACTGGGAAAAAGCAACTGAAAAGTTAGAAGTGCTACATAAATGGACATGTCGAACAGGGTATGTAAGATATAGTCCTTCTGAGAAACTACCATTCTAAGTATTAGGCATCCCCTTCTACACTCTCTCCAGTCAAAAATAATTTACTTAATGTATTCATTATTGGCAGTGTGAAAAATGAGTGCATCCTCATGAAAAGCAATGTGGTACTTTGACTAAATAAAATTTATGGTCAATGTTAGATGACTGAGTGGTTACTCCATTAACTCAGCCAGGAGAGGTGAACAGTATTTGGAAAATGGTGCTCATGTTTCTTGACAGAAGCCAGCAGGTCTGCAAGAAATGGCTATTAAAGTATTTCAGGTTTGGGTGGTTCCTTTGGGTCCCTCAGCTGTGGTACCAAGTAAAAATCAAGTTCTTAAGGATGGCAAAATACAGCTCAGGATGTTCAAGTTTAAAGGCTAGTAAGTACAGGCAGAAGAAGTTAACATCCTGAGTCTTTGCTTTAGAGAACTGATGACTCTATTTACAGAACAGTTCTCTATATGATTTTCACACATTGTTTATTCTAAATTATTTTCAATATATATGATGAGAAGAAACACATGTTGAGTCAAAGCTCATTTCTTGAAATTAAGCAAAAAGGAAGAAAGAAAGGGAAGGTTGGGAAATATCCTCTGCATTAAATTATTTTACAAATACACTAGTCTTCACATTAATAATCTTATACTGAGCGTTTTTTTTCTGCATATATATGTGTGCATTACATGTAAATCTGATGTCTGGGGAGGTGTTAAACACCCTGGGGTTAGAGTTGCAAGTGATTGAGAGCTTATTAAACCCAGGTCCTCTTCAAAATAGTCAGTGCTCTTACCCTAAGGCATCATGAAATTTGCAGGCAAATGGATGGAACTAGAAAAATCATCCTGAGTGAGGAAACCCAGACCTGGAAGGATAAATATAATATACATATTTGGTATATATATGGTGAATATGTATGGTATATATATTTTACCATATATTCACTTATAGTTGGATATTAATTATTAAACAAATGATAAACATGTTATAATCGATAGACCCAGTGAGCATTGGTATAAAGGAAGGGACTAGAAGGTACACATAGCTTTCTCTGTGTAGGGTAAATAATAGATTTTATGGGTGGACTGATGTATTGATAGTGACAGGAATGGAAGGATCATGTTGGGAAAGAGAGGGGGAAATAAGGTTAAGGGAACAAATATGGAGAGTCATTTGAGGGATGGTATAGAGATCTAGTGTAATGGAAACTTCTACAATATATGAAAGCACCTAAAGCGGTCCTCTAATAATGGTGGAGATAAAGACCAAGTTGGCCACATCCTGTCAGTATATGAGGCTTCCAGTAGCGGGACTGGGTTACATTCAGTTGAGTCATTAGCTAATGAGATCCCATGGAATTGCCCAAACAACCCAGGCTTTTGCTAAGACAATCAGTTGCTCTCCAAAAACTGACATCAGGCCTCCATTGCTAAAAACAATACCAGCATAACTTATTGAACATGGAAAAGTTGAGCGTGTGCCTACATGGAGCCTTCACCCCTACAGTCTAGTGTCTTTGGCATGAGAAGACAATCTGCAGGCCACAAAAAAAGAAACATAAACATCAACCCAGTTAGGTTTGTAGGACACTCTGGATCCTTCTACTTTGCTATTCTCCCATGCTTCTCTCATCTAGAGTCCCAATAGGATGTCCTCCCCCCTGTCCCAGTTTCCTGGTAAGTGAACGCTTTCGTGGGACATGCCCCTTGGGCTAGTATGCAGATATAAGTGAGTGTATACCATTGGAGTCTTTCTGCTTCTGGGTTAACTCACTCATTATGATCAGAACTGAGAGTTTTATTCTACTTAATCCCATTCTGATTTCATTCTCTCCAGGTGTATGTGATGATTGATACTTTAAAAATCATTCTCAGTGTTTACAGAATACATATGTATAAAAAATAAAATCTATTATAATACTGAAAAAAAAATCAACCCAGTGACAAACCCTTCGACTTACAATCTGTCCCCCCCGCCCCCACTGAAAGATATACCAGAGCAACAATAGAACTTGTTAGAGTAGCCCACCAATATCTGATTTGACTTAAGGCCTGCTCCATGAGACAGAACCCATAGCTGGCATTGCCTGTGTCACCAATACCCAGAGACTAGATAACCCAGAGACATAGGGTAAAACCAAGGACTACTACTCTAAAAAAGTATAAATAAAATTACTCATAATGATCATCTGCTATACTTAATAATGTTTTATTAGGTCAACATTAGGGAAGCATCCTCCTACAGCAGATGGGAACAGATGAAGAGGTCCACAGCTAGAGATCAGGGAATCCCCCAGGAGTGGAGATGGAAAGATATCAGGACCAAAAGGGACAGAGGATACCAGCAGAAGGCAGCCCTCTGAATAAACTAAGCAAGGCTTATATGAACTCACATATCACTACACAGGTCTACACCAGGTATTCTGTGTATATATTACAGCTCTCAGCTTAGTATTTTTTGTAAGACTTCTAAGTGTGTAATCAAGTGGTTCTCTAATTCTTGTGCCTGCTCTTGGGGTTCTTTTCCTTCTGCCTTTTCCACACTTTATGAGGTTTGGGGGAGGTTTAGCACATGTTTTATTGTTACCTCTTAGAAGCCTGTTGTTTTCTAATGGGAGGCAGAAAGGGAGCAGATACAGAGATACAGAGGAGAGGGGACAGGGAAAAGAATTGGGAGAAATAGGGGAGGGGAAACTTTAATCAGGATATGCTGAATGAGAATAAATCTAAATTTATACTGAAAACGGCCTTTTGGTCACTCAGTTAGAATTTCACCTTTTCTAAACTTAAAATGAAATTTCAAGTCTAAATGGCTAGGAAATAAGAAAGCTGCATTTTATACAAAATAAGGATGATAGTCTAAATTGGATTCTAGTCACTCTTTCCAAACATTTGTTGGTAATTGGTGCATGTCCTGATGAAAGGGTAGAAAATTTGCGATGGAAAGAGCTGTGTTATGAAACGCCTAATGTCCTCTTGTATTTCCCAAAGTAGCAGCCTACAATGATGCCAGTCAAGGTCATTTTCCTTTATGATTAACATGAAAGAAGACAGATCTCCAAAGTAGGTTGAGAATGTAAAACTGCATAGTGTAGATGGATATTTTTCATATTTCTATAAATGTGAGATAAATATGATGGATGTGTGTTAAGGAATCAACAAATATAACCAAATCTTTCACTCTTTATTTTTATCTAAAATATCAAGAAAAAGCTTTCTGAATGGGAAAATAGTTCTAATTAATTCATAAAACAATGGCAGATATCAAGCAAATTCTCAATTCTTACAAGAACTTAGAGAACCTCTAAGCAATGGGTTAGAACCATGGAATGGTATTTTCTGTTAAACAGACCTGGGCTACACAATGATTCCCAACCACTAAGGCTACATCAACGAAGGAGATATTTTGAGAATAGTCTCAACATCTCAACCCACAGTATAACTAACCATATCAGAGCTGAAAGAAGAAAATAAACAAACAACAACAAAACTATGCAAAAAGCTTTCTAAGGAAGAGAGTAGAAGTGAAATACTCAGCTTCAGATTATGTTAAGTGGAACATTCTTTGCTGTGTAGAGTGATAGTTTGTTTCCTAACCCAAGGCCATAAGGGTAAATTCTTTTGTTATAAAACTAAGATGTAAGATTAGAATTAGAATCTTACAGAAATAAAATAGAATATTTACCTTGTTCTCCAAACTCAGCCATCTTGAAGGTCATAGCTGGGTTGTAAAAGTCTTCTTTAGTCAAAGCATATTACAAATCGACTTAACACCAAGTAAAACAACAAATCGAACACTAACAAGACTTCAAATTGACTTGCCTGTGATCTATAAATTTTAGCCAAGTAAATACAAGAAAAGATTTAAAAAGCCAAATAATAATGTTACCTAGTGAAATTAAAAAAAAAAAAAAACAAATAGAAGAAAAAATATTTCCTGGGTCATCCCTCTGGGTCATCCCTCATATAGAAACCCCACATGAAGGTAAATTTTGCCAATAGCTGCCATGCTTATATAAAGTAGACTAGAAAACATAGCAAGCATGAAACAAAATCTAAACCACTTTAAACATCTCAGGAACAATTTAAGTAGTTAAAAAATATGCAGTGTGGTATCTCAGTTAATCAAAGAAAAGGAAAACTGAAAAGCATGCATAGGTGGAGATCACTACTTCTTAATGGAAAAGAAGGATGGTGGTAGATATAGGAGATCACAGAAAACTACCACACTTTAAAAATGCCTAGTGAAATTTTTATAACTGTCTAATGATTATGTGTGTCAATTAACATGACAAAATGAGTTACCTAGAAATTACATGTCTCATGAAAGGAGCATACAATACCAGCTATTGAGAATTCTTGCCAAAACGTCAGCACTGAATCTGAGTGAGTTCATGTGATCTAATTCTCTATATATTGAATACTGAAGAAAAATTTACCAGGAGGTTATAGAAAGGAAAAATATGATTGTGGGAAATTCTGCAATAGAGCATTGCAGTTTTTGTAAGAGAACAGTTGAATGAGAAAATCATGCCGTAGCTGGTAGATTAGAAAACACAAAACCACAGCAAACAAATCTAAGTCAAAACGAAGCTTAAGGTGCTATAAACCAATGCCATAATATAGCAGAAGCTAGCTTCGCTTTGTTTAAAGCAAAAGTGTAAATGCCATAAAAAGACAATTTCTATAATCTATGTACTTCTGGTGTGAAGGCTGTAGAGACATCCTTTCTTCAGGTCCGAGTTCTAATTACCTAGCATTTCTCCTTTTCACCATGCTTAGCTCACACCAAGTAGAAATCACTTATTAAAGATGTAACTGGGAGATAGAGTGATGCAGAGGGTTGGAAGAGCATGCCAATAGACTAAGAACAATGTCTCTGCTTTATGAACTAAAATCAGACGAGTTTTGTAGACTCTGGTTAAATTCTCATTTAAATTATGAACTCCATCTGTAGATGTAGTATGTTGCTCAGCTATCCAAAATCTACACTGCATTGTATAACAGGGGAGAAAAGATGGAAGAACTGTCTAAATTTCACATAGCCTTGTGTGAGGCTGAGGAATTATTTTACATGTTGGCTGTGGCTTGTTTAATAAGCATAAAGGGTAAAACCTACATCCTCGATATACTTAGTCACAAATGCATCTGTAACAAGATTCAGTGAGTAGTCACAGCATCGAGATGTAGAAATGCCCACTCGTAGACTGTGTGCTTTGTGACTTAGTCGTTAAATTCAGTTTCGCAATGTAGAAACAGAAGCAAGAAAGCAACAATAATTCAGATGTGTAGAAATTGTCTCTGCTGTGAACAAATCCATTAAGGTTCTCCCGATAAAGGTGCCATGGAAGTACATTTATAATGCTACAGAGAAATCTCGTGATGGCTCAGATGGAATTCTTTGGGAGAAGAAGCCTTTTGTATAAATCAAACGCAGCTCTGCTTATACCAAACACACCCTGCTGAAATGAACTTTATTGAGTCCTTTCAATTCTACCAAGTTTGTTTAATCTTCATTTATCTAAACAGTAACTGACAAGGATACTATAACAAATCATATTATTTTCTATGCCACAACTACTGTGCAGGTGAAATATCTGATTTTGCAGTTTAGTTTGTAAAGCACTCCAGGGTGCAGACCAAAGATAATTCTTAACAAAAATTTCCCATCCAGATGATATTTTATCACAATCTTATTCTTGTTGTTTTATGTATCAACTGACATAAATATATAGCTGGGACACTAATTCTTCGTCTCTAGCATTGGTTTGTGTGAATGTAAAAGAAACATTTTTTTTCTCAGTTAAATATATTTACAGAAAATTTGTCACACTATAGTCAAATATTCTGACAGGATCGTTAAAGCCATTGTCCATAAGTCATTCGATAAATACAGCATATAAAAGAGAATGCTTCTGCAGCAAACAGTAGCTATGAATAAAACCATGGTAAGTAAATCAAAGATAAGAAAAAAAATGAAAAATTAGTTTATACAACTTGCATCATTAAAGAAAATAGGCATTGATCTAATTCAATATGGAGAGCGGGATTACGCTGTCAGATAGGCATGTGATGTCTTCTTCATCAAGTCTAGGCTCTAGCCAAACAGAAGTAACGAAAAAGCCAAAAGCCAGGTTAGGGGTAAAACTCTGTGACAAAGTCTGTGCTCCATCAGAGGAAGACTCTCACTTTCCTCCCCAACGCGACACAAACAACAACAGAAATAAATAAAACACCAAGAGATGAACATGCTAGATTATTTTCTGTCTCCAGTAAGAAACAAACTGTATCAAATCAAGTAGAAAGCATGGCATCATGAAGATTAGCTGGAAATGGGCTGTTAAAGATGTTTACTATGCCCGCTGTTTCCATGCTGAAGCTTTCAGGGGAGCTTTCCTGCTGTCTCCTTTCTCTATAGGTTGCCTCCTTTTTAGTGGACATAGGTCAGAAAGCACATTGGCTATGGGGTCTTGCCTACAAATTCCAGCACTTGATACGTTGCATGCTTTTGCATTTGCAACTGACATTTAAGAAAACTTGTGTAACTCGGTGTTAGGAATCTACTACTTGGCTGGTATCAGGAGAGAGAGAGAGAATTTGGTGGTAGGAATAAGCAATCCGATTTTATGGGATATGCTGAGCCTGCCATGAATATCTATCCTCCCCATTTTATGATTATGATGAACACTTGAACCCTAATAGTTTTCAGTAAAATATCTAACATTTTGTAAATCCCCCCCCATTCTTTCCTGTGGATTATTCATTTGTCAATGAAACATAGCTATATGGTCATGTGAGACTTCAAAAAAACTTCATAAAGGGAAAGTACAGGAGACTGGCTCTCGCCACTTGGTCATATTCATATTTACTTGCATTAGAACTTAGATGCAATGCTAATGGCAGCCAGCCATCTTAAAGGTGTAGAGCTGCATTTTCACACAGAGAGGTTTGCGCCCAGTGGAAAGACTAAATGAAGTCTTTACATTCATGGAACAGTGACCACTGGAATTTCTGCCACTCGAGTTTTTGTTTTGTGCGATGACAAAAATTTACTTTTTCTCCAACTGAGTCATTGTAAGTTGAGCTCTTGTGACGAACAATATCTGATGCCCAAGCCTCTTGGGAGTATATTTGAGACAGTGAACACTCCAGACTTGCTCATATAAACAAATGGTAACCATTACAACAACAGCATCAAAAGAGATAAATCATGAATATAAAATGCCAACAAGTCTGTGGAAGTTAGAAATGGACGAGGAAGCCCTGTAGGACTCTCCATAGAAAAGGCAGAAATGGGCACACAATGTATGTTCATATACTTATAAAACCAGCACTCAGTAGGCAGAGGCCAATGTATCATAAATTCAAGCTCAAAGCTAGCTGCCTAAACAGGTTTTCTTACAGAAAAAAATAAAGACATGAGTGACAACGTGAAAGGAGGAGGAGAAAGACAATTAGGAGGAGGAAAAGGAAGTAGGAAATAAAAGAGAAAATGGAAAGCGGTTGTGAGCAATATGGACTTTGAAATGTAAATATTTGTGCAGTACTCAAATAGAATTAACAAGTCTTAACCATGGAGCTACAATACTAAGGACACTCATGTAAGACTAGCTTATAGAAATGTGTAGTGAATGAGAAAGAGAAAAGCTTATTCAGAGATTAAAGGAATATCACACTGACATGAAGCAAAAAAGCATTCTCAGAAGGAATAAGTAAAGCATAATGCTAACAGAGAAGTAAGATGGAAACCGAGAACAAAAATCATGACCAAGATTTTAAAATACGTTTTATCTAAAGCCATGCTGGGACTCTTTACAGTAATATTTTTAATTAGAATTATTGTAAAAGTCATTATAGAAATTAGTCGTTTATTCTTTAAGACGAAAAAACATTAAGGTCTATTCATCATTTATGCCCACAAACATCATCAGATATATAATATTTGACAAAAAATAGTAATAGCTTTGTGCTCAGTGTCACTGTCCTATAGGCCAGTTACAGGGTGAGAAGAGGAAAACTTCTGTACAAAATGGAAGAACCACTGTGTTTGCATAATCATTAAGCTCTGAGTTTGAATTTTTGCATCCAACCCAAATGCTATGTAGTTCTGAAGGCTCAAAAAAAAAAAAAAAAAAAAAAAAAAAAAAAGACTTGTTTTGTAATTTTAAAAGAGAGCTGCAAAGGGATTTAGAGAGAAAGGGAAGGGAAGATAAGATAAAAAGTAAATAAAAGGCACTGATGGAGGGAAAAACTCTAAAAGGTCCTGCTCTGTGGCAGTTACAGTCAGGCTGCCCACCCTCACCTGTGACTGTCCCTGTCTGAGGACAATCAGGGTGTTTTCCAGGGACAGTGCTTGCAAGGTAATTTAAAGGATTTTGTTTTGTCTTTGAGAACATCATATTTTGTTTTTCTGGTGTTGAAATGTGCTTTGAAGGTTGTGAAAAAAATCTAAGAGGAGGTTTTTTTTTTTAATTAGGAAACTGAGTTTTGAAGTGATAGTCAACATTTCTTGCCTAAAATGTCAAAATGGGTCTGTAAAGTTGCTTAAAAGCCACTGATACCCACGGACAATCGGTTTCCCTTTTAACGGGTGTACAGCTGGCAGCGTGTTATGGGAGGAACTATTTCTGAGGTTACGCACATTTGTTTTCCTTACTTGGAAACATGAAAAACGGAGAGGAAAATAGCAATAAATAAAAACGTTGTTCAATTTACAGCAAATCATATGATCTAGGTCATAATGCATTCCAAGACAGGAATATTTTCTCGTTTATAAAGGAACTATTTGAAACTCTTTAAAGCATTATTCTCTTCAAACATTTTGAAACAAAAATTCGCCTTTTGATTGAAACTATGCGTTTCATTGCAGAGACGGAACGCGATGTTCTGGCTTACATATTCTCTGCAGAAGGAAGTCCTTTTTTGTACTGAATTTTTAGCATATAGTAAAGATCCAGATTGTAAAAAAAAATTAATTTCAGGCATGACAGACTGGAAGTATATATTGAACAGATCTGGGAACAGAGATGATGCAAATGCCTCTCTCTCTCTCCTTCTTTCTCTCTCAGCTTCTGAGAATTATGTAATGGACCAGAATATCAGGATAGGCTTCTGTTTGAGTAAAACGCGGACTCTCGGTCAGAGCAAGGGATCAAAGCTGTTCCCCACAAATGGTGGTTCATGGACATTTGCTCTTGACAGCCAATATAGTTATACAGCAGAATACAAATACGCACTTTAAATATTAGTGATAGGTACCAAATGAGGATAAGATAATATTTCTCCTGAGTGAGCAAGCAGAGTCAAAGAAACTGACTCATTAAAAAAGACAACCAGTGATGCTCTTAAGAGTTAGAGGTAAAAAATTGGTTAAATAGTTTTAACTCCTCAGTGTGTTGCTATTATGTTTATATGTTGCACAGTTTGTTCACTCATACTGATAAAGGTTACATTTACATTGATTTATATACCATTTAATATGTCTTTATCAGAACAAATAAGGATACTGAGTAACAAAAGACCGTCAAAAATATTGGACAAATTTAAACTTGCCTATTTTTAAAATATTTCAGTGTGATGCCTTCAAACCATTCAACTGAATATTGCTAGACATTTACCACCATGAGCGTTTTACCTTAATAATTTTGGTAATGACATATAAATGTGCACATGTGTATGTATGTGTAGCTTGTGGGAAACATAGCAATGGTAATATATGAATAAATGGGTTTGTTTGTAGATGTAAACATGTAGTTAGATTTTGGGATCTTCCTAAAAAGCACAATGGCTCCCAGCCCTGATGCTGAATGAAGGCTCATTTGAACCAGTGCACTTTTAAATAATCTACAAATTCAGTTCAACACAATGGATCTCAACAAATGCTTTATAAAACCCTGGTGGGTGTATTTATTTTTCCCAAAAGATTTTCTAGGGAAAACAAGAAAAAAGAATAACAATCTAAAAATGATTTTAAAAAAAAAAGGTACATCACATTAAAGAGAAAAAACAGAATGTTGTGAGAATCAGCAACCATAGTTAACGGTCTGAAACCTCACTCTGGACTTGGTGGTGAGGCTGTTATTTGTAATGGTGTCATTGTGAAAGGCAGGGATCATCAGGGACAACTGTGAAAGAGGCATAATTTCAGGGTGAATGCCAGTCACTGTACTCTTATTAACCAGCTCACTTTGAACTAGTAAGGTTCTATACAGCAGGGAGCAATAACTTAGCTGTGCCAGCATTCAGAAGACTGGAAGAACCAATGGCTTATCAATGATCAGAGGGACAAAATGGATTTTTACTTCTGTCCATATCGGTGAGCAAACACCAAGTTTCCATTGATCTATCTATCTTTTTGAATCTACAGGTATAAAGTAGCTAATAACTACTTTGGCAAATAGCTGAAAGGATAAAGTACACACACACACACACACACACACACACACACACACACACACTGGGTGTCCATTGTGATGTGAGCGCACCTCAGTGTGTCAAGCAATTCTAAACTTTCACAGCTCCTTCTGTGTCTAGTATTCATGGACTCCCTTAAGAATGTCTCTACAGAAGAGTTCAGTAGTGAAATTTTACCACTACCAACTTAGAAACAAATGCTCAGCGTTCAGTTATTTGAAAGTGATCGCAGTACAAGATTTGTGTTTGGAAAAATGAACTGAAACGTAAAAAGATAAGAAAAGGAAATATGTGATATTGTTAACGTAGAGGGGAAAAGACAATTTTTAATTAGCTAGATAGCTTCTGTGATCTATTAAACATTTTTCAATATTTTATCATATGTGTATTATTAAGTTTTTAAGTCAAAGGAAAATATGATTCAAAGTCCCATTGGTTGATGACTCCTTATAGATTTTCATAAATATTCCAGTCAATAGTAATATTTTTTTGCCTCTAGTGTTTTTAAAGTAGATTCAAGGGGCTGGAGAGACGGCTCAGAGGGTTAAAGGCGCTGACTGCTCTTCCAGAGGTCCTGAGTTCAATTCCCAGCAACCACATGGTGGCTCACAACCATCTATAATGTGATCTGATGCCCTCTTCTGGTGTGCAGGTAAGAGAACACTGTATACATAGTAATAAGTAAATAAATATTAAAAAAAATAAAATAGATTCAAAATCACATATTATTTCCCTCTAAATTGTTTACCCTTTAAGGATGCTCTTTTACTCTATAATGATCTCTCGTCTTAAATTTACTAACAAATGGTAAGATAGCATTGAATGGTTATAGTTTCACATGTGTTCTTGGACCATGTTTGTTTTCTAGCCGTAACACGCCTTCGCATCGTCATCTCTCAGTCTTTTCCCCTGTGCTCCTTCTTCCAAGAAGTCTCTTAGAGTAAAACAATGCTGCAGCTACAGGCTTCTTGTTTATATACAACAGGCGGTGGGGTAAGCACTTCCCGTCCATGACCTGCCTTCCTTTCAGGAACCTGGTGAAGGAAGCGCTGTTGACTGGACTGTAATGTGCAAGAGAAGAAAAAAAGAGGTTGAAGATGGTTTGTGTTACATGGAGGTGTGTCAGTTCCACAAAGCACATGACTTCATGCACATTTTACTTCTGTCTTTTCCACATGCATATAAGCAACTAGATATGAGCATTTGTGTCTTCACAAGTGCACATATAGCTGTACATAAGAATGTGAAAAAAGAATGCATATACATATATATGTAGAAATACAGTGTTCCTACTGGTTTTCTCTAAAATTACAACTCTTGTTTATGCATATGCCTGGACATTGGACTGCAAAGTAACTCAAGGAAATCAAACAATTTTATTCATACACTGCAGATTTTCCATAGAGTCTTTGCATTTCTCTCATTTAATAACATAACTGGCAAATAATACTTTGCCAATTTTTCTTACTAATTAACAAAGCCCTCTCCACATTTATATGGAAAACTATTAGATGAGTTAATTCCTTCTATTTTTATATTTTCATTCATTCAAGCCCAAACAATAGATTTAACCAGAATAAACTTTCCTATTAATTTAATTTTCCCCAGTTTTAAGGCACAGTTTAAGAAAATGTGCCAATTACTAAAAAATAATAATAATGTGCTCTGAAAGTGTCAAATTTATCGTTTCCTAAGCATAAAAAAATTAAAAATTAGTAGTTTTTATCACAAATCACCTTTTGTAGTAGAAAAAATAAGAACGAAACGTCTGTGGGAATCCTGTTTTTCAGTTGATACTAATTGGATTTTTTAAAAATGAAGTTTGAAGCTCATACTGTTCTGGCTTGAACAGCGCCAAATGATAATCCAATGTGACATACATTTCCTGTAGCAATAAAATTTTGGCAGATAAACTCCCCAATGAGAAACAACGATTTCTAGGCTTAGATGAATTTTCTGATAGAACGCAAATGAAGCGGGCCGGGGGAGGGAGGAACAGAATTATAAAAAAAAATACTTGACAGTGTCATGATTCCCCTTTCAATGTTTACTGAAAATGCTTAAATCCGTGGGGAGGAGAAACACTCAGGACAGGGTACACGGTGCATCCCTGATGCTCCCTGTCCGTGGAGCTACTGCAGAGAATAACTGGTTGCTATTTACACTGCAATACATTCCTAAAACTCTTGCACCCCTTCCCTTCATTATGCAATGTCGTCTTGGACCTGGGCGTCTAGAAATGTGGAAATGGTAACACTTCGACACACCATGTAAATGAGGTATCACTGTAGCACGCTATTTAAATGAAGTTTGGAGCAAACATTCAGCAGGAAGTTTGGAAAACTTATAACGAGATTACCTCATAACTTTTTTTTTATAAGAGAATATTTGTGTGTTTTACCCCCAGCCAATCTTCTAATTCCAACAAGAAGGTACAGTGTGCCAATCTCGCTCTCCAGCAGCAGCAGCAAAGCTGCGCATTGTCTGTCTTATTGTGGCAATTAGTCGATAGCCAAGCTGGGCGTTTGAGTTGCTCTCTGTTTCCTTCAGATAATATCTGACTCGGGGTGTCTTTTTCTTCCTGGTGCAGACATTGAACTGGATACTTTCAGTCCGAATCAACAAGCTAACTTACCATTATGAGGTTTGAAACGAGGCTAGGCTCGGATGGGAAGTAAAAGTGTCCAAAATTGTCTCCGCACTTTCTGCATTTTTCCCCTGTCACTTTCATGATTCCTTGGGAGGTCTAGGGAACTGGATGGAGGGTTATCACGAGTTTCAAGAATGATTCAATTTAAAGTTTCTTCCTAAAATTAAATCAGAATATATTTTAAATAGCATGATTAGATGCAGTTAGGGATACCATGTGGAAAAAGCAGAAAATGAAAAATGCCTCGTCTCTAGGATATAAGCTTTTGGAATGGCTCTGGTTGTAGGGACTTTTATTTGCTTATATGTTAGAGACAAAAAAAAAAAAAAAAAAAAAAAAAAAAAAAAAAGAATAACAAATGAAAGAAAGAAGAGTAATTAATGTAATTAAAAATTCAGACTTAATATAAATCTCTGTCAGAAAGGCTAGATATAGGAATATTCATTTATTAAAATTAAATTACAGCTTCATTCTTCTAAGACTCAAGAGATACTAGCAAGACACACAGTGGCCTTCATTTTACAATGGTCACAGTTTTTGAAATTCAATCACAGCCCCTCTGTTTTCCTTTTACTTTCTCCCTGTCACTTCTTCCTCCAAACTTCTTATTATAGATAAGTATTTAATGTGAGACTTCTTTCTACAAAGAAGAAAAAAGTGGAAACATCTAATGGAAAAAAAAAGTTTCACCAGGCTAAACACTGGCAAGCAAAGATCTACCCATCCAAAGGTCTGGCCAGCAAGTCCAGACAGTCTCCCTGCAAGAAAAGCCGAGGCATCTTTCTGAACCTATTTCGGTCACTGTGCTCGCTCTCTAAATAGCCTTCTGAAGAATTTCCCAAGGAGACTTCTTCCCAGGGCACTTGGGAAAGGTTCCTTCCATTGGGTGGGCTTTGAGGAAAATGTGGATGAGAGCCTCCATTAGGTCAGGCTACTAAAGATAGCCTGCCACTCTATACTTCAGTTCTGACAAGGGAAAAACAAGAAGCAAACAGAGTCTGAGGAAACGCCAGAGAGCTTTCTGAATCACTGTAAGAGGTTCCAAATTGAAGTCTGGCTAAGCTACCATCAGTGCATATCTACACAGGATTATAGAAAACTGAGGCTTGAGAACTGTCAGTTTTAAACACTTTCACTTATGAAGCTGTTGCTCAAAACAACGCCCTATACCTTTTGAAGCTGTAGCCCTATTTGCGTGGAAGGAAAAATAAAAAACATATTATATATTGGTAGCAACTAGCCATTTCTAATGGAGGAAACAGCGTCTCGGTTTTATTGTCATTTTTGAGAGAAAGGCGATAGAGTGTGTGATTACTCCCTATTTGCCCTTTTGCTGTTTTCCTGCGGAACTGGCTAAAGGAAAATGAAAACGTTTGATTTAAAGTATGATATCTTGTTTTGTCCTGTCTGGATGTCACCTCTTGGTGACCTGCTCTTTTCAGAAGAGGAAACCAAGGGGTGTAGATCTGGAGGAGAGGAGAGGCCTGGAGGATCGAGGAGGAGTGGAGGGATGGAAACTATTGTTGGCATGTATTTTATAAGGGAAGAATCTATTAGCAATAATATATACATTAAAAAAATAAATAAAGTCACAGTGTATACAGGAAGCAGTTACATTTTGTCAATGGAGTTTACCAGAAACTTGTTGGATTTCTGATATTTACCAATTTGTTCTTAAAAGGCACAAAACTAATTGGATTTGGATCTTTCTTATTTTGAAATTTATTCAAGGTTCATATACATTTTTTTTGTGAAACATTCCCCATAGTAACATCAACTAAACCTAAATTTTTGTGGTTAATCTCTTAAATTTTATTTCCCTTTCTGACCAAATAGTGGAGTGCCAGAATCTACTGTTTTGCTTGTGTGGGCGCTCTAAATTCTTACTGCTTTTGTATTAGGTGATTGTTATTTTCAAATATGAAAATGCATCTCATGTAGTTTTTCTGTTCATTTCTAAACGTGCGTGTACGTAACCAGTGCACACTGAACGCATTTTCCTGTGGAGGCTTTAAAATTATAACTTGCTATCTTGGGCCAACAACGAGCACATTCTCGTGCCTGTGAGATTAAACATCGTTTATGTCTGTGTGCCTATCCACAATAAGCCCTCGTTTATTCCTGCTTTGTTTTAGCAAATGGGCATTCAGGTGACCCTGAGGTTGTCCGCAGCCGCTCCTGGAGGAGTCTCGCTGATGGACTACAGATACGGGGGTTAGTGGAACTGCTCTCAGACAGTGGAGTGATTTCATCTGAGTTTTAAAAGTCAAGCATTCTACTTTGCAGCTACAAGAGCTCTCAGTACATTTCCTTTACACAATCTCGTGTCTGTGTAGACTAGAAAGATGTTTTATTGTAACGTGCATCCATCTGATTCAATTTATTTAGCTCATGAAAACATCTCAAACCCTTACCATACTTGATGGAGTCTAAAAACGTTTTTGCAACAAGCTTGGAAAAACTGAGCACTGAGACTCATGTTGCACGGCTTCGTTTCTCACAGCTCATGAAACATGTTCTTCCAGTGATACTGAAAATTGGATGAATATTAGATTACCTCTAGAAATGTATCTTCGGATAAATTTCAATTAACTAAAGCATTAACATTTCATCTTCCACAATAAGCTAATAGTGTGAATGATATGAATTAATTAAGATACAAAACCTATAGAAATCTTAAGTTTTGTGAATTTTACTTGAAGATAATCAGTTGAGAACCGCAGATTTTAATAGCTGCTAGCATTCTATATTTATGGCATTCCATTAAAAGAAAAGACTGGAAATTCAATGCACAAACCTGTAACTCAGTACTTCCATGGTGCTTTATTAAAAAATGAAATATATGAATGGGTTTGTAATTTTAATACTAATTTACACAATAGAAAAAAAATCAATGAGGCTACTTGGTATTTAAATAAATGTACTCATTTGGAATTAAATTCAATAGCAAATTAAAGTGAGTAAAATGGAAAATACACCAAATGTGATAATCAAAGAGTTGAAACCCTTAATGACATGAAGAACTCATAAATCAATGTCAAGTCAGTAACACCATAGAAAATAAACAGATCAGTGAATTAAAGAAAAAACACACACATACAAATTGCATACAAGTATGTGGGGTTTTTTGTAAACACACTAAAAATACCAATAAAAAATACACAAAACAAAGTTATCTGGATAGATAGGGAAGAAATAGAATATTCTTTAAATATATGTCCCACATTATGCTACAAATTAAGTATATCAAGAATTGAAGCTAATATAAAACTACTAATGTTTGTCAGATTTTACTGGTGAATTCAGGACATTGCAACCTTGCTATTTTTAGACCTTTAAAAGATAATCTTTGTTTTAAAAATAATTTGTAATAGAAAAATAATCACTAATTTTACCAATGAAGTATTAAAAATAGCCAATAATAAAATGACAGTACAGAGGTTATCAACATTACAAGTAATCAAATAATGCAATTAAAAACAAAATTAAATTCGACATTCTCAATAAAAAGCATTTTGAATGCAGGGCGCTCAATGTTGCCATAGGTAGGATCACTATGCTACGTTCATACAGTGCTGAGTACCCTCTCTGAAAATCCATTTGATGGTTCATAAAAAGAACACAAATGTACTCATCTCATTTTGATCTAGTAATTCCATTGCTTAGAGTGTAACTTAAAGACAAAAGAAATTTAATGAAATGGATAAGTGCAAATGTGCTAATCACATGCTCCTGTATCCCTGCAATGAATATTTACAGAGTATTTACTTTGCTATGTGTGTGACATTGTATTAGCCACTAAGTATGTAATGGGGAAAATGCATGTGTGAGTGTGTGTGTGTGTGTGTGTGTGTGTGAGAAGGGGGGGGGGAGAGGAGAAGAAGGGAGACAGGAGAGAGATGGCAGGTATATATATCAAAGAATATAATAATTGTAACCATTATTATATAAAAATAAGTACATAGGTTTTGATAAATGTATGTAGTGATCTAATGAATGAACTATTATATTTAGTAAGCAAACAACTGCGTTATATTTGGGAGAGTTTTACTATAACTTATGTTTAGTATCTCATTGAAACCAGAGTGGTGTCTTACTTTCCTATTCCATCATAGTGAATTACAGTCTTAGTGGTTTCATTGAATACCAGTCTCTTCTCACAGTTTTGAATGTTTGATGTTCAAAATTCAAAGAGTTCTCTTTGTGTGCTTGAGAAGATATGTTCTTTTCTTATAAATTGTAGTGTTATTTTTTTATTATTTCTAATATAATGGCTAAAAGCCCCTGCAATTATACTTCGACTGCCTGCATAATTATACAAACTTATATCTGAATATACTCTGCTCCATCTTCAGTCTCCATTCTTTCTTTACCATGAAACCTAATACATCCATATCCTCTAAAATTTAGAGTGAGGATATTTTTTAAGTTTTGAAGGGTCTAGTCTAGCAAAAAAAAAAAAATACGTTTTTTTTTTTTTTCCCAAAGGTCATATAATGGGTCGGTAACAGATCTGACATTGAGTGAAAGCGAAGCAACGCAGACTTGAGCCCTAAATTATGTGGCACTTTATAAGTGTATAGCTGTTACAAACTTCCTAACAAAATAGAGATTGTCAAAAGCTGAAGAAAAGATGAGAATTATGAAAATACTCATATCATTTACCATGAACTTACGATTATTCTTTGTTCTACTTCTTAAAATAATTTTCTTCAGTGATTATGATCTTGTTATCTTGCTTTGCCAGGACTCTTATTTTCTTTTTCTTTAAAAGCACTTTGTCTTTGAGGCTCTAAGTTCTAACTGGTTACAAATATTCTGGAAGGTGGTAGCAAACTATTTACTTCACTCTCATGGCCAAGACCAACCAGAAGCAATAAGAAGGCATAACAGGCAGCATGTGGTTCACAATTCTTCCTGAAACCTAGATACAGATACCATCTTATTGTTGCCCGTACTGCTCAAAAGGTGACTCATCAACACCACTAAAATCTGCTACAGAGACAACAGCCACAAAACCAATAACCAGCCATGCAGTTCTATACCTGTCTACTGCTGGCTATTCATGCAGACTTGGTAAACTGTGTATACTTTGTGATCTTTGTAAACCTTCAAGTCAGAACAGTGGCCAGGCTCCAGGCTGAAGAGCTCCACAGCCAGGCTCCTCCCTAGACCTCTCTAACTGTCTTAACAGCATTTCCAGTCTCTGTAACTGTCACAAAGGTCATCTCCAGCAGGAAGGCCAACACCTAATATTCTTAAGTAATTATATTTACTTAACTCTTTAAAAAAAAAAAAAAAAAAACCACTGACCAATTATCACAAATAAAAGAGGGCCTATCTAAACAAAAAATATCATGCTTGCCCTAACTTACTTTGAGTAAAAAATCAGGCCAAGAATATTAGCTGGGACCCTGATATCTTACCTGTGAGCTGTCTGTTGATACGGACGCCAGTGATTTCATGTTATAGTCCATATACTACCACAGTCAGTACAGTATAATGTAGGAGAACAGAGCCACACAAGGTGTTTCTGTAGCCTTTAAACACCTTAACCTTGTAAGCCCATGAGATTTCTTGTATGTATAAATGATCAATGAATGTTATTAGAAAATCTTTATTTAAACAAAATTCGGAGCATGACAAGATTTCATAAGAGAGGTCCATTTGTTAGTGTTTACAGTGGAGCATAGACATTGGAAACAGTAAGATGTGACTGGGAGGGTGGTGATTTGTACTGCAGCATTAAAGTGGACTCTGAACATCTACAGAGTAAGAACTCTGTGATCTTCGTATCTGAAATACGGAAGCACCTATCAATGAGCTTCGAGAGTTGTGAAGGCTCAATGATTATTTGTTGAATAAATTATTGGGTGGGTTTCCAACTTCTGTGTGCTGTATTGTTGGAGAAGAAACACTTGATTATCTTTTGTTCTAGGGTAACAATTTTACGGTGTCTTTTTTACCATCAAATTCTGTGGGATGCAAAGATACTTACACATAAAGCCATTGTGACAGCTTTACAGAAAGCAAATCTAAATGCCCAAAATATTGTTAGATCTAAAGAGGATAAAATATTTTAATAGTTCTGATGTAGCAACAATTTTTTTCCATAGCTTACTGGAGTAACAAGGACAAACAACTTCAGCTTAAAAGTTCACAAGTTTATTTAAGACAGTTTGGTAGCGTCTACATTTTCTCATGATTTAATAAACAGTAATGTTTCCAGCTGCAGGCATATGACCTGACTTGAGGTAAAAGAGAGCAAAATATAAAGAGTACAAACGTGTAATTCAGAACAGAGCTATAAAAGTATGGATTAGGAAAAGGCCTTTTATGTCACTGAGATAAATTGTTACATCCTTTTATGCTCTGCATCACGGACTTCTAACACGTTCACAACTTGTGTGTGTCATATGGGCATGAGCTGTTTCTCATCCTCCCACTCCTTCCTAATAGCAAGTTGTTCCAAAATATCTCGTCAGCAAGCCTTTGCTGCTGCTTGAAGAAAAACGCGATTCTGAAACCCTTTGCACTTTGTAAAAGAAGAAAATAATCTGTTTACTTCTAGCATTAGAATATAAATATCATAGGTGATTCCAGAAATTTGTGAGTGTTCAAATTAAATGCATCTAAGCTCCATGTCTATTTTTCCTAAAATTCAAATTGTAAAACATGCCATGCGCATATAAAATATCGCCCCCCCCCCATGCTCTTGGTTTTCTTGGTATTATTAAAAGACATTTTCTTTAAATTTTTTTGTTCTAGTTATGCAAAACTGTTACAAATTGTTACACATTTAACACATCTTAGAGAAAATCTCAATTAATTTAGTCAATAAAAAACACTCTTAACACATGTTAAGAGATTAAATAAATACAAATTAACCACACTGAACCTCAGAATTCTTAATTTTTTTTTCAAAAATAATGATGATAACTCACAGTAAAGAACCTGAAGACCTGTCTTCAACACGCTTAGACCTCAAAGAACTTTATAACTCCCAAGCTTCCGGATTGGAGTCACCATTCTTCTTAGGTCCGCTGTTTCTGACCATAAATTACTGTTTGACTCCCACTGCTTAGTTCATAAACAAGGACCGTAGAAAAGCAAAAGCCTAGAACCAGAGGTCTAGCTGTTGCTCATGTTTCAGAGCTGCTGCATCAGCAAAGGAGCTCTAGTAAGGAACACAAGCTAGTGGGAAACAAGACTCCCAACGGTGAGTATGTGTGACTATGGAACGGTAGCCAAGTCTGTGAACAACCGTGTCATGTCTGGCAAATATTGCCTCACTGCAGAAATGCACTACCTCTTGCTCTTATATAGCCTCAAGTCCTCTTCTGCAACGTTACCTGAACACAGAGGAGGAGGAAGTATCATGCAGAGGGCCCATTTGGAGCTGGGCACTTCACAGATTGTGTTTGTTTGCAAATTGACCAGCTTGGGTCCCTTTATTAGTTGTCATATACCATAAAAAGAAGGTTCTATTATAAATGTTGAGAGATTCACTAATCTGTATTTGCAGAGAAGAGAACAGAGAAGTTAACTTTATTAATGTGTCAATTTAGCAAAATAAAAGCATTAGGTACTCCTTGTGGCTTATGACCTAGCCAGCCAAGAGCTTTGTACAAATTAATGGTACTAGGCATGGTTTCTATCTTGCGGAGCTGATTTTAAATCCAATCAGAAAGTGATTGGTTACTCCCATAATATTCATCCACTATTGTACAAGCTAACATATCTTGTCAGGTCAGTTGTTACTGTAGCTCATACGATCACAGCATTCATAGACCTTTTTAGAATACTGAAAGCCAGCCACTAGAAATGAATATTTCCACTTGGATATCAGCTTGTTTTCTCTACATGCTATGATTGACTCTTACCATAAACTACTGGAAGGAAATCAAAAGCAATGATAAGAGCTACTAATGGTGAAGGTAGAAGTTCTATGAGATCTTACTGATACATTGGAAAGAATTAAGCCACACATGGCACTGAGGTTTGATTATTTTATGGGATTATCTACATACAGTATATAGAAGAAGTATTGCCTCTTTCTTATAGAGTAATGCCATTTAAATTCTGTTTATTTACACACACACACACACACACACACACACACAGAGAGAGAGAGAGAGAGAGAGAGAGAGAGAGAGAGAGAGAGAGAGAGAAAGAGAGAGAGATATTTCTGGCTCTGTATTACCTCACTCAAAATGATTATTGCAAGTCTAATCCATTTAACTAAAAATATAATAATTTAATTTTTCTTTATATTACATTGTATTTATGAACTGCATTTTCATTGTCTATTTATCAGCTGATGGAGTCGAAGCTGTTTTTATTTCCTGGCTACTGTGGATAGAGTCTCAGTGAACATTAGTGAAAAAGTATGTCTGTAGAATCACAGAGTCCTTTGGAAATATGTCCAAGATCATATGGCAGAACTATTTAAAACTTCTTGAGGAAATTTCACACTGATTTCCATAATAGCTGCACTAGTTTTCACTCCCACCTACAGTGAGTAATTGTTTTTCATTCCCACATTTTTGACAACATATTTTGTCATATATATATATATATATATATATATATATATATATATATATATATACTTTTGATTCCTTCTTGTCTAAAAATATTAAACATTAGGAAACATGTTTCTCAGCCATTTGTGTTTTCTGAAAATGCTCTGTTTAATTCCATATTTCAAATTTTCAATTGAGTTCTTTGTTTGTTCGTTTGTTTTTTAGTCTTTTAGTTCTTCGTATATTCTAGAATATAGTTTGTGTTATATATGTAGCTGTCTCTTCACTTAAACTTTGGTGCCCTTTATTATATAGAAACTTGGACCATCCAGCCCATGTAATGTAAGTCAATTGAATAAATCCCATTGGTAACATTCATTCACTTATTGGTTCTTTTCCAGATGAGAGCTTCCATTAATACACTGAGCTTCAGGTCTTCACAAAATTTCACTCCTACTTTGATCCAGAAAGTCCCTAAGTACCAGTCTGACTCTGACAGAGTCTTAGTGAGGGTTTCCATTGCTGTAAAGAGACACCATGATCATGTCAACTCTTATAAAGAAAACTATTTAATCGGGGCTGAATTGCAGTTTCAGATGTTTAGTCCATTATTTTCTTGGGAAAAATGCATGGCAGCGTGCAGGCAGATGCTGCTGGAGAAAGAGCTGGAAGATCTGCAGCTTGGTCTGCAAGCATTAGAAGCAGACTATGAACCACACGGGGCATAATTTGAGCATATGAAACCTCAAGACCCAGCCCCCACAGTGACATACTTCCTTCAACAAGGCCACACCTACCCTCAACAAGGCCACACCTACCCCGAACAAGGCCACACCTCCTAATAGTGCCATTCCCTATGGGCCAAGCCTTCAAACACATGAGTCTATAGGGCCACTCCTATTCAAACCATGACAGACAGGTCCTAATATTGAAATACCACCTCATCTTGGATATTCAATTCTTAATCCTTGGACCCTCCTCATCTGAGACCTATAAAAGTATGCCCTTAAGACTTGCTGCAAGAGAAGAATGCTAGACATACTGCAAATTTACAGGTAAAATTAAAGTCACCAAAAAGGTGATACTTAACAATTAGGTTAAAGCAAAAGCAAAGGAAATGGGACTTACCTGTTGTACATATCAACTTTTGTAAAGGACTCCTATTTATAAATAAAATTTCAGAAAGATTTAACATACATTGCATAGTTTTAAGGAAGTATGGTAATACTGAGATTTTATCAAACAACTTTGGTGGTAATTGTTTCTCTGTTTCCTTCAGTATTGACCTTTCTTCCTCCTTTCCAGATGAAGCCCGATGCCTGTCGCGCGCACCTTTCGCCGATAAAGGAGACGCGGCAACTCAGGATTCTTCTGACAGCATTTTATTGTACAGCTCTCTGCAGACTGATGGAGAAGGACCCTCTCCCCGTAAAATCCACGGCTTATATAGGAACTATGGAGGCGTGGAGGGACGTGTCTTCTCGTGATTGGTGCTCTAGAGAATACCTAATTAGCATACCGCCTGCGTAAGCGGGTTATGTAAGGGTGACGTGTTTGTGCATGCGCACTGGCCATAAGGGCCTCCGTGAAGAACCAGGAAACGGGAAGTCAGCGCCATCTTGTAATGGCGGACCGGCTCCCGACAGATGCCAGTATTTCATTTCCCACCTCATATCACCTGTTTTCTGATATAGTCCTCCGAGGTTCACCCACAACCTATGGGCCCTTTACACTTTCCTGGTTTGTCTGGTTCTCTGGTTACACTCACATCTGAGGATTTGGAGCTAAGAACCTCAAATGAAAGAGACAGTTCAGAGAACATTGCAGAAGTGGAAAAGGGGTCTTAAGAGCCAGAATACCAGGAAGTAAGTCTGCTGTGAAACAGTCTTTCCTACCTGTGGGTTTATAAACAGAAGTGAAAGAAGACCACTATCAATGAACGAGTTAATGTAGAATGGGGGAGAAGGGTAGGCTCCCTCTTCTTGATAAAGAACTACAGGGAAATAATGACTTCTGGGAGAAGAATTTTCTCTCCCACAAATGAGCTTCTTTGTTGGTTTTCCAATGCAGTGCTCAGTCTTGAAACACACAAACAACACAAATGAACTCAGCAGGTTTTCTGTGTGTACATGCACTCACGGTTCATACATATGCGTATATGTCTTTCTCCTCTCTCTCTCTGTCTCTCTCTGTCTCTGTCTCTCTGTCTCTGTCTCGGTCTCAGTCTCTGTCTCTCTGTCTCTCTGTCTCTGTCTCTCTGTCTCTGTCTCTGTCTCTCTGTCTCTGTCTCTGTCTCTCTCTCTGTCTCTCTCTGTCTCTGTCTCTCTGTCTCTGTCTCTCTGTCTCTCTCTCTGTCTCTCTGTCTCTGTCTCTGTCTCTGTCTCTGTCTCTCTCTGTCTCTGTCTCTCTGTCTCTGTCTCTGTCTCTCTCTGTCTCTGTCTCTCTCTGTCTCTGTCTCTCTCTGTCTCTGTCTCTCTGTCTCTGTCTCTCTGTCTCTGTCTCTGTCAATCTGTCTCTGTGTCTCTCTGTCTCTGTCTCTCTGTCTCTGTCTCTGTCTCTCTGTCTCTCTCTCTGTCTCTCTGTCTCTGTCTCTGTCTCTCTGTCTCTGTCTCTGTCTCTGTCTCTCTCTGTCTCTGTCTCTCTGTCTCTGTCTCTGTCAATCTGTCTCTGTCTCTCTCTGTCTCTGTCTCTCTCTGTCTCTGTCTCTCTGTCTCTGTCTCTCTGTCTCTGTCTCTGTCAATCTGTCTCTGTCTCTCTCTGTCTCTGTCTCTCTGTCTCTCTCTCTGTCTCTCTGTCTCTGTCTCTGTCTCTCTCTCTGTCTCTCTCTGTCTCTGTCTCTCTGTCTCTGTCTCTGTCTCAGTCTCTCTCTGTCTCTCTCTGTCTCTCTGTCTCTGTCTGTCTGTCTGTCTGTCTGTCTGTCTGTCTCTCTCTCTCTCTCTCTCTCTCTCTCTCTCTCCCCTCTCTGACATATATAAATTTTTTTAAAAGAGGCTATCACCTTGAGAGTGGGGACCATGGGAGGAGGGGTTTAAGGAAGAATAACTGGGAGGGGCTGATGGGAGAAAATGGAGAGAAGATGTATTGTGATTGAAAACATTTTTTTAAATAAGAAAGGTGTGTTTTATTGAGCATTTCCTATAGATTTTCTGATTGTTAAAAAATAAAGACATAAAAAATTAAATTGATTCATAGAGCCTACTTCCCACAATGATGTATTAATGAAGATACATTTGATGACAGAAGAGTAACTTCATAGGATAGGGCAAAGGATGAGAGTAGGTGAACAGTTTTGGCTGAAATGATATTTGACTTACATGTTTGAAGATCACTAGATGAAAGATAGGTAGATTTTACTGTTTAAGGATGCACTAATATGTCAAGACAAAACAAGGCACAGGATGGTTGGCTTTGATTCAAGAATTTGCAGATCGTAAAGGCCAGATAAATCTTGAAATATTAATGAGATTCTATAATGTTTACTTTTCTTAGTGGTCCTGCTGATAATAACTTCATGTTGGAGAACTAGTCCTTCACACAATCATCTGCTGAGCTCTTTGAAGAAGTAGAAAGAAATCTTGAGCTTCTTTCCTACAGGAATGAGGTTGAAATGTCTAAGCTATGTGAAACTGAGTAATTGCCAGTTTATTGGTAAAGCAAGACACACAGTGGGTGTGGCAGCAATATTTGTATATTTATATGTATACCAGCTAGAAAGAAGATCTTGAAATTTCAAAAAAAAAAAAAAGCAGTGCACAAGGCCCCACTGAATCAATCCCTTCCCCAAATTAAAATGATAATGTCTAATTTTTTTTGTTTGTCAACACTGATAATAACAAGTTTTCTGCTATAGTGAGAGGCTCTTATTATGATACGGAGATTAGAAAGTAGTCCCTATGGGAAAGAGGAGATATCAAATCCCTGGGTGACATGCCATATTTGGAAATTTAAACTTAAGCATTTGGGAGGTGTTTAATGAACAAGAAAAGATACTGCATGGAAGCACGTCAGACTTCACCTTGGACATATTTGGTGAGACATGGTCATCCAGGACGAAAAAGAGAGGAAAAAAGGACCAGACAATGTATTTCAGCCTTAGACTATGTAAAGTTTTAATCTATAGTTGATCAACTACGTGTAGTCTAAATTCTATCTTTATTCATAAAACCATGCTTAAAAAAGAATTATTTGATGCACCAATTGGCATTCAGAGGATCAAGTCCCTCACAGGTGTTTGTACACGTAGGCGTTTGCCAGAGAAGGGAGGCAATGTGTCCCTATGCTTGTGTGTTTATGCATCTAACAGTGAGACTGAAAAAAATTTTCTGCATTTATGATTTGTAGATTTGTATATATACACACATAAAATTCATATACATATGAGGAAATTTTGGTTATTTAACAGCAAATGATCAGCCCTGAAACCTGTACATAAAAGCAACAACGTATAGACTCAGAAAGGTGTGTTTGTGTATTTAGGAGTATATATTATATTGAAGTATGTAACAGAAATTAAAGAAAAAAATTGAAAACCAGCAAGGGATATACATGAAAGGGCATAGAGTGGGGGAAAAGAAGAGGGAAGACACATTGAAATTATTGTATAATCTCAAAAAATGAAATTATTAACAAAGGATGAAGGAGTCTTCAGCATACAGTGTATTTTTCCTTCTGTCTTAAGATATTCACATTATCTATGGTTTAAAGTAAGTTGACCATGATCTACTAAAATAAAGACTAATAGAAATGGGTTGTAGAGGAAGAAGGATGAAGCATTTGCTCTATTGGATTGTTTGTCAACAGATAGACATGCTTCCAGACAATGTCACATTAAAGGCATCCAAATGCCTTTAACATAAAAACAAAAAGTAATGCTTAACTTGGGAAAGATCTTGCCCGTAGCTACTAGCTTTCATATCAATTGCAAATACCAGTTCATAGATATATATGTTTTAACAGTTAGGCAAGCTATGTATAGTTTGGGCAAATGCACTTTGCTGAAAAAAGTTATAGAACTGTAGTGTTCACAACAAAGCATTTAATAATAAATAAAGATTAAACTAAATATTACTGTAGAATATTACCAATTTTAAAACTTGGTTGCGTGGCTCATGAAATGATTGGTTTTTCTCCAAAATGTGATTAATTTTTCGTGATAATGTTAATGTATCCATTCTTGAGATGGGAAACTTGGTATTTAAAATTTATCTTTTCTTTTTTCTTCGACATGTTATATCTATTATAAGCACTGCTCTGTATAGCTGCAAAGTTTGTTTACTATGAGGACCTATGTAACTATGAACACACTGCCAATTGCAATTAGAAATCTTATTGGAAAGAGAAAACCACAGCAGGGCTGCAACAGGGCTACTGCAGTCAGCACACAACCACCCAGGGAGCAACAGGTGACATGAGGACTGGCATGAAGGATGTTTATTATAAATGGAAAATGTCCTTGGGAACCTTAACACAGAAAAGAAACTTCCGTGTTCAGAGCAAGATGCTCAAATACAAAACTCCAAGTGTTTAAATCACATCCCATCCAGAGGTCCTGCAGGAGTGATGTATAGACTCTGGCAGACAATTCTGTAAAATCAGATAAAAATATGACTAAATATTTTTACTTAGAAAATTCTAATAAATCAAAGGCCTATGTTAATGTTGTAATAGTACTGCTTGGAAGTCGCCCCCAAACCACCTTTACATCAACGTTGTTCAGATTGACCTGCCAACTCAAATGACCTTTTCTTGTTTTATTTAGATCCGTGGTACACAGTATTCAGAGCATTACTAAAGTTTTTATATAAAGCCTGATAATTCTGTCATTTTTCCAATGTTCGTACAATTCAGTGAATTGTATGCTTGAGGTTACCAAAAAACCACTTAGAATTTTTAAAACAATAGACTTGCTAATGCCAGGAAAATGAGATATATAAAAAAAATGGAAGCACCCTACAGATACAACAGGACTGCAATATGATGTCACGAATTTGAGGCAGCATGCACAAGGCATGCACTGCTTCCAACCCGATGAGCATCCTAGCACTGAGACGGGGAGGTGAAAAGATAATCAAGTTTATTCTTTCTCAAGTCTCTGAAGGAGTTGTAGACCAGGTAGCATGGTATTACAACGAGGCTTGGTTGTTTTGGGATTAAGATGTCTTTAGGTCCAGATAGGTGGTCTAAGTTGATAATGATGGTATGTGATGGAGACTGATTTACATTCAGAAATTTAGACTCACCAAGATAGGAAAGATGTTTTCTCCAAGGCTGCCAAATACAAACAGCCAAAACACTAAGAATGTAACATTTATATAACTCCTAATTGTGTCGTGGCTCTTCTTGTTACAGGTAATCTATTGCATATATGTGTGTGTGTGTGTGTGTAATAATATAAATGTATGTGTAAAAAGTCACAAAATTATATTAACTATGGATACATTTGAATATTCATCTATTATAAATTAATGTGGCATTATCATATATTATCTTTAAACAGGGAAATAAAATGTGTATTTATCCACCTCTGTACATACTTAGAGGTAGAAGTTCCTGAAACATGAAATTTCATGCAGCACTTGTACTTTTTACAGGACATTTTTTATCACATTTTTGGAACAAGAAGGATCTCAAGTCCAAAGTCTTGGCACAGTCTGCTTGACACTGAACACCTGTAGACATTATGCGTTGTAATTTTTTGTCTGTAGCAAATATCTCTTATCAGATTCCATGTTGCCTTAATTGATAAAAAGATTTCTTTGAAAAAAAAGGAAAAAAGAAAATGGACTTGCAAATAGATCTTATTGAGGCGTTTTCTCAACTGAAGCTCCCTCTTCTCTGATGAGCCTAGCTTGGGATATCCTGCCTTATTGCTTTTGATCATGAACTGTTATATGGAACTGTGATAAAAAAAAAATAAATGCTTTCATTCCAGAAAAAGAAAAGAAAAGAAAATGGACTTCCAAGCCTAAAGAAAAAGCTATCGCCAATTGGCACTCACTTCCAAAGAAAACTTAGGTTTCTTTTTTTTTTTCTTTTTTTTTTTTTAGGCATTTTTTTTTATTAATTTATTCTTGTTACATCTCAATGTTTATCCCATCCCTTGTATCCTCCCATTTCCTCCCCCCCCCCCTTTTTCTCATTATTCCCCTCCCCTATGACTGTTCCTGAGGGGGATTATGTCCCCCTATATATTCTCATAGGGTATCAAGTCTCTTCTTGGCTACCTGCTGTCCTTCCTCTGAGTGCCACCAGGTCTCCCCCTCCAGGGGACATGGTCAAATGTGAGGCACCAGAGTACGTGAGAAAGTTGTATCACACTCTCCACTCAACTGTGGAGAATATTCTGACCATTGGCTAGATCTGGAAGGGGTTGTTAAAGTTTACCTCCTGTATTGTCCTTGGCTGGTGCCTTAGTTTGAGCGGGACCCCTGGGCCCAAATCTGCCTATCATATTGTTCTACTTGTAGATTTCTAGGACCCTCTGGATCCTTTTATTTTGCTGTTCTCCCATGCTTCTCTCATTTAGAGTCCCAATAGGATGCCTTCCCCTCTGTCCCAGTTTCCTGGTAAGTGAAGGCTTTCGTGGAATCAAATGGTATATACTCACTTATATCTGCATACTAGCCCAAGGGGCATGTCCCACGAAACTTAGGTTTCTTTAGTGGAGTATTTTTCTTCCCTTCCCTTCCCTTCCCTTCCCTTCCCTTCCCTTCCCTTCCCTTCCCTTCTCTTCCCTTCCCTTCCCTTCCCTTCCCTTCCCTTCCCTTCCCTTCCTTCCTTTCTTTCTTTCTTTCTTTCTTTCTTTCTTTCTTTCTTTTCATCACTTTAAAGCATGATCTAGCCCTCTCCTCCTCTCCTCCCAATCCCACCCTCATGCCTCCTGCCTCCATCCTTCCCTCTCTTTCTTCTCAGAGAAGGGAAGACACCTCCAAAGGTATACCAACCCATTTTAGCACTTCAGGTCACAGCAGGACTAAACACATCCTCTCCCACTGAGACCAGACAAGGGACCCAAAGGCAGGCCACAAAGTCAGAGACAGGCCCCACTCCCATTGTTAGGGGACCCACATGATGACCAAGGTGATTATCTGCTATAAATGTGTAGGTGGTCTAGTTCCAGCCCATGTAAGCTCTTTGGTTGGTGGTTCAGTCTCTGTGAGCCATCATGGGCCCAGGTTAGTTTACTCTGAAGCTCTTCTTATGGTGTCCTTGACCCCCTCTGGCTCCCTCTATCTTTCCTCTGCTTATTGTTTGGCTGTGTGTCTCTGTATCTCTTTCAGAGGAGTCATAGTGGGTGTGATAACCACACTTAAGGACAGGCCCCATGTCCAGCAGTAGTTGGCCAACACAAGATTCAATGATATTTTTCTAGGCTTTCAGTCTCAGATTGCTTCATTTGGGCCTTTTTTTGTCTTACAGAAATTTTGCCTGCATATTACAGTTTTAGAATTTATTCTTGTAAGTGTGCATATGTGTGTGTTTTTCTTATAGTTTTCCTTTTTATTCTATTGTGCCTGGGTATTTTTGTTGCTTGTTTGCTTGATTTCTATAGAAACAAAGTAACGTTTTGAGGTGAGGAGGTAGGGAGGTGGGAAGAAACTGGGAGGGGTCAGGTGAGAGGAAACCATGATCAAAATATATTGTATAAAATTTTTTATTAAAAATATATAATAGAAAGAGAGTACAAGAACTAATATAACTCTTTTAAAAATATGTGTGTCTGTGTTTGTGTGTGGGTCTTTGTGCTTAAGTGCACCTGTATTCTGAGGCCGGTGGGGTGCATCCCCCTTTTGCTCAAGTTACAGGAGTTGGGAGCCATCTGACATGTGTCATTTTAATTAAATTCAGGTCCTCTTCAAGAGCACTGTGTTCTCTGAACACCTAAGCCACCTCTCTAGCCCCGTGATAGCCATTTTTGTGTATTTTTCTGAGTTTGTAACCACTTTTTCTCACAACATTTATCAGAGGGCATTTCTTTTGAAGTGTGACCAGATATATCAATTGTTAACTTGTAAAATCAATCAGGTTTGGACAGATAAAACCAGACACCTAGGCATGAATATAGATGGATCTACAAGCTTAAACATGGACCCAAAGGAAAAAAAATGTGCATTATCCTGTAGGCAGGTCGACTACGGAAAGGCTAAGAGGACCAGAATAAAGCATACTGTGTGCTGCTTCCTGGGACCAGAATAGAGCACACTGTGTACTGTTTCCTATGACCAGAATAGAGCACACTCTTTGCTGCTTCCTGGGACCAGAAAAGGGCATACTGTGTGCTGCTTCCTGGGACCAGAATAGAGCATTTCTGTGTGCTGCTTCCTGGGACCAGAATAGAGCATTCTGTGTGCTGCTTCCTGGGACCAGAAAAGAGCATACTCTGTGCTGCTTCCCGGGACCAGAAAAGAGCATACTCTGTGCTGCTTCCTAGGACGAGAATAGAGCACACTGTGTACTGTTTCCCTGGGACCAGAAAAGAGCATACTGTGTGCTGCTTCCTGGAACCAGAATAGAGCATACTGTGTGCTGCTTCCTAGGACCAGAAAAGAGCATACTGTGTACTGTTTCCTATGACCAGAATAGAGTACGCTCTGTGCTGCTTCCTGGGACCAGAAAAGGGCATACTGTGTGCTGCTTCCTGGGACCGAATAGACCATGTTGTGTGCTGCTTCTTGGGACCATAAAAGAGTGTACTCTGTGCTGCTTTCTGGGACCAGAATAGAGTATACTGTGTGCTGTTTCCGAGGACCAGAAAAGAGCATACTGTGTGCTACTTCCTGGGACCAGAAAAGAGCATACTGTGTGCTGCTTCCTGGGACCAGAATAGAGCATACTGTGTGCTGCTTCCTGGGACCAGAATAGAGCATACTGTGTGCTGCTTCCTGGGACCAGAAAAGAGCATACTGTGTGCTGCTTCCTGGGACAGGAATCAAGCATACTGTGTGCTGCTTCCTGGGACCAGAATACAGCATACTGTGTGCTGCTTCCTGGGACCAGAATAGAGCATACTGTGTGCTGCTTCCTGGGACCAGAATAGAGCATACTGTGTGCTGCTTCCTGGGGCCAGAATAGAGCATACTGTGTGCTGCTTCCTGGGACAGGAATCGAGCATACTGTGTGCTGCTTCCTGGGACCAGAATAGAGCATACTGTGTGCTGCTTCCTGGGACCAGAATAGAGCATACTGTGTGCTGCTTCCTGGGACCAGAATAGAGCATTCTGTGTGCTTGTTCCGAAGACCAGAAATAAGGGAGATGGAAGAAAATATCAAGGTATTGCTCTTCTGGATATAGAAAATCATTTCCTTCCCTTTGTAAACAATAGTGTAGTGATTTCCCAAGTTCACAGGTGACAAGCACAGTTTCTTCCCCTTCTTAAGACAGCTGGGAGATGTTTATGGATATTAACAGATGTGTTTTTCTTCTAGTATTATTCTCATATGATGTTTAAGTTCACTTCCTCTTCATTTCTGTTAGGACTTTTTGGTTTAAAGAAAGGGATAACGTTCACTGTTCTAACTAATGTAACTGTAATCATTACAAATTTAATCAGTTTACACTTTAGTGTATAATATTTGATAAACTTGTAGAATAACCTAATCTAACCTCTTTGCTCTTCTCTGTTGTTACTCTGAAAGTCACTATAAATAATCCGAAATCATCCTTGCAGAGTCTCTACTCTTATTGTCACCAGAGCAAAGAGTTTTTTCTCTTTATTTTCTTCAGAGATTAAAAATGCAGTTATGATTGGGAAGAAAGCAAAGGTCTTCTTGAATCCCAGATAAAAAGCATTCAAAAGGGCTTGATTAGGAAAATAATTTGATTTCATGAATTGATAAGTAATATGATCATTTTGACTACTAAACATTTTTCTAGTTAATAAGTCAATAAAAACATTTAATAATATTCTTCCCATTAACATTACTAGATTAGATATTATAATTATTGTGAAGAATTTAAAGTTATACCAAGAGAAAAAGAATACTAAGAAAAAATGGCTTTTAAAAGTTTATTTGTATTTATTTGTATGTGGTGTGTGCATGCGTGTGTGTGTGTGTGTGTGTGTGTGTGTGTGTGTGTGTGTACCATTAGTATGCAGATACTCATGGAAGCCAGAAAATGGCATTATATCTGAGTTAGATAAGCCATCTGACATGACTGGGAACCAAACTCATGTCCTCTGGGAGAGTAGCTAGGATGCTTTGATAGCTGAGCTGTTTCTCCAGCACTTCCACCCAAGCACACATAGAATTAAGATTCTAATGAGGCAATATTGTCATGGGTAAGTACATTGGCCTTTTAACATTTTTATATAACTTAAAACAGTGAATAGGACTCTTTCCTTATTGCTAAAGTTAGTATATAAATTTAAAAGATTCAAGAGCTCAATTTCATGTCTTGAAATTTCTTTATGGTGGAGAAAACAGCAATTTTTGTCTTGCTTATTAATGTATCCTGACATTAAATACCTGTGCATTCAATTTTGGTGGATAAAGAACATACTGTGAAATTAGAAACAGCTAACAACACAAAAATTAGCAGGGTGTGGTGGCACACGCCTTTAATTCCAGCACTCAGGACGCAGAGGCAGGAGGACCGCTATGAGTTCAAGGCCAGCCTGATCTACAAAGCGTGTCCAGGTCATCCAAGACTAACACAGAGAAATACTGTCTTGGAAAAAAAACACAAAACAAAAAAAGAATACAAAAATTTGCCAGCCTCTATCTTTAGATGAGGACTTTTTTTAGTGTGTAATAAGATTAAAAATTACTAATCTTTTCAATAAAAGGAAATATCAGATTTTTACAAATCATGAAAACTTATTTTTACCTAAAAGAGAATAGTTTGGGAGTTAATGTATACAATATTAGACTAGAAGTTCTCTGCTTTAGATGAATTAAGAAACTCTTTTTAAACCTAGAATAAACAAATGTTGCCCATCTTGTACAAGGAAAACAGAAGTTTGTATCTTACCTTTAATTTTTCTCAAGCAGTGGTGTGCATTCATAGAATCAGAAAAAAAATAGTACTCAACTTCTCATTCTGTGGACTTTGGAATAGATATAAAGTAATTCTTTAATATAAATTTGTTATTCTTACCTTTTTAAATATAAAAATGCTCGGGGTATTTATTCTCAAAGAAACCTTGGAGTAACTTGATTGTATAGTTTCAGAGCTGACCATGGAAACAAGAGTTCCCTTCCCTGGAGAATCATTTCTCCCACTCTGGGCAATTCTCAGTTGCTTGTTCTTGTTTGTATAGGGCTGTGACCTCATGGGTTTCCCTCCACTCTCTTTGCCACATCCACTGCTGTCATCAGCGTTCAGCTCACATTTGGGCAGTGTTAATGAAACGTGTTGAGTGTACCTTCTAGTGTACTAATATACTAGAAGACAGCCTTACAGCAAACTCCCTGATCTTCTGCCTCTTATAACCTTTCAGCCCCCTCTTTGACAATGCTCCCTGAGCCTTAGATGTGGGAGTGTTGCCTCCAGCCCAGCTTGCCTCACAGTGACTGACTAGGTGAGTGTGGGTGGGGTGGGGAAAATAGCACTGAAGATCTTTGTCAAGAAAAAACATACTAACCAAGGAAAAAAAACAGCTCGAATTCTGGCAGGAACCTCCAGATCATGACAAAGACGTGTACCATCTCAATGTAGCAAAGCATCTCCTTGTAGTTTTTATTCTACAATATTGCTCCAGCTTGTAGTTTGTGGTCTAGCATACGAACAACATCTGAGACTCTTGGGGAGAAATGGGCCACTTCTCTGTTTTACTAATATCTTCTGGTGATTACTATGTATCCTAAACTGTTAGATGCATGGGCCTCAGAATACTCTTTCTGGGCCCTCAGGTAATATGGCCATCCCCCAAACCCCTGATTTGTTGTTGATGGTTAGGATATAGGCAGTTTTCAATGGCAAGTTTAGCTTTTGACCTTTAACATTAAAAGCCTGTCCCATATTTCCCCCGTAGACGGTATTACTATATGCTAAAGGAAAGAAGAGATATTTTTCAATGTTTTAGTAATGAAAGAATCATACTATAATTTATATTTTTATAGTAAAACTCAAGTAGATAATCCGTATCCATACAAATATTTGTACTTAAACATGTATATAAATTAATAATATGAGTAACTAAAATGTTCATCAATATGTAAATTTATTTGTGTTTTTTCTCTTTATTTTTTTTTTTTTTTTTTTTTTTTTTTTTTTTTTTTTTTTTTTTTTTTTTTTTTTTTTTTTTTTTTTTGCTTTATAAATAGTTAACATATTATTTATTTTTTTTTTTTCATTTCTCGAATTTTCTTTAATTATAACAGTCTTCATATATTCTAGGTGTGCATATATGTGTTTACTATAACATTCTTATATGCATATGTAAATTTTCTCCTGCTACTTACTTACCATTTTCTTTTTTTTTTTTTTTTTTTTTTTTTTTTTTATTAATTAATTTATTCTTGTTACATCTCAATGTTTATCCCATCCCTTGTATCCTCCCATTCCTCCCCCCCCCATTTTCCCATTATTCCCCTCCCCTATGACTGTTCCTGAGGGGGATTACGTCCCCTATATATTCTCATAGGGTATTAAGTCTTCTTGGCTACTTGCTGTCCTTCCTTGAGTGCCACCAGGTCTCCCCCTCCAGGGGACATGGTCAAATGTGAGGCACCAGAGTATGTGAGAAAGTCATATCACACTCTCCACTCAACTGTGGAGAATTTCTGACCATTGGCTAGATCTGGGAAGGGGTTTAAAGTTTACCTCCTGTATTGTCCTTGGCTGGTGCCTTAGTTGAGCGGGACCCCTGGGCCCAAATCTGCCTATCATATTGTTCTACTTGTAGATTTCTAGGGACCCTCTGTATCCTTTTATTTTGCTGTTCTCCCATGCGTCTCATTTAGAGTCCCAATAGGATGCCTTCCCCTCTGTCCAGTTCCTGGTAAGTGAAGGCTTTCGTGGGACATGCCCTTGGGCTAGTATGCAGATATAAGTGAGTATTATACCATTGATTCTTTCTGCTTCTGGGTTAACTCACTCATTATGATCATTTCTAGCTCAATCCATTTATCCACAAATTTCGGGAATTCCTTTTTTAATAGCTGAGTAGTATTCCATAGTGTATATGTACCACAGTTTCTTTATCCACTCTTCTACTGAGGGACACTTAGGCTGTTTCCATGTTCTGGCTATTATGAATAAGGCTGCTATGAACATGGTTGAGCAAATTTTCTTGTTGTGTGCTGGAGCATCTTCTGGGTATATTCCAAGGAGTGGAATAGCTGGGTCTTGAGGAAGCCCTATTCCATTTTTCTGAGATAGCACCAGATAGATTTCCAAAGTGGCTGTACTAGTTGCATTCCCACCAGCAATGAAGGAGTGTTCCTCTCTCCCCACATCCTCGCCAGCATGTGGTGTCGCTTGAATTTTTGATCTTAGCCATTCTGATGGGTGTAAGATGGAATCTCAGAGTTGTTTTGATTTGCATTTCCCTGATGACTAAGGAGGTTGAGCATTTCTTTAAGTGTTTCTCAGCCCATTGATACTCCTCTGTTGAGAATTCTCTGTTTAGTTCCAAGCCCCATTCTCAATTGGGTTATTCGGTTTGGTGTGTTTAATTTCTTGAGTTCTTTATATATTTGGATATTTAGACCTTTGTCAGATGTAGGGTTGGTGAAGATTTTTTTCCCAGTCTGTAGGCTGTCGCTTTGTCTCTTGACAGTGTCTCCTGCCTTACAGAAGCTTCTCAGCCTCATGAGGTCCATTTATTAATGGTTGACATTAAGGCCTGGGCCGTTGGTGTTCTGTTCAGGAAGTTGTCTCCTGTGCCAATATGTTCCAGGCTCTTTCCCACTTTTTCTTCTAAGTGAGCTTAGTGTCTCTGGTTTTATGTTGAGGTCTTTAATCCCTTGGATTTGAGTTTGTGCAAGGTGACAAATATGGGTCCAGTTTCATTTTTTTTACACATAGACCTCCAGTTAGACCAGCACCATTTGTTGAAGATGCTATCCTTTTTCCATTGAATGGATTTGGCTTCTTTGTCAAAAATCAAGTGACATATGTGTGTGGATTCATATCTGGTCTTCGATTCGATTCCACTGATCAACCAGCCCTGTTGCTGTGCCAGTACATGCTGTTTAATTACTATTGCTTTCTAGTACAGTTTGAGATCAGGTATGGAGATTCCTCCGGAGCATCTTTTATGTACAAGATTGTTTTAGCTATTCTGGTTTTTGTTTTTCCATATGAAGTTCAGAATTGAACTTTTCAATGTCTTAAAAATTGTGTAGTTATTTTGATAGGGATTGCATTGAATCTGTAGATTGATTTTGGTAGGATGGCCATTTTTAACTATGTTAATTCTCCAGATCCATGAGCAAGAAGATCACGCCATCTTCTCAGGTCAATCTTCAATCTCTTTCTTCAGAGTTTTGAAATTTTTTTCATACAATCCTTCACTTGCTTAGTTAGGGTAACTCCTAGATATTTTATATTGCTTGTGGCTAATGTGAAGGGTGTGGTTTCCTAATTTCTTCCTCTGCAAGCTTGTCATTTGTGTATAGGAAGGCTACAGACTTTTTTTGAGTTAATTTTGTATCCAGCCAATTGCTGAAGGTGTTTATCAGCTTTAGGAGTTCTCTGGTGGAGTTTTGAGGGTCACTTATGTACACTATCATATCATCTGCAAAGAGGGATAATTTGACTTCCTCCTTTCCCATTTGGATCCCCTTGATCTCCTTTTGTTGTCTTATTGCTCTGGCTAGAACTTCGAGTACTATATTGAAGAGATATGGAGAGAGTGGGCAGCCTTGCCTGTTCCCGATTTGAGAGGAATTTCCTTGAGTATCTCACCATTTACTTTGATTTTGGCTATTGGCTTGCTGTATATAGCCTTTATTATGTTGAGGAAGTGCCTTGTATCCCCGATCTCTCTAAAACTTTAAACATGAATGGGTGTTGAATTTTATCAAATGCTTTCTCTGCATCCAAGGAGATAATCATGTGGTTTTTTATTTTCAGTTTGTTTATATGATGGATTACATTGATGGATTTCCGTATATTAAACCATCCCTGCATGCCTGGAATGAAGCCTACTTGGTCATGATGAATGATATCTTTGATGTGCTCCTGTATTCGTTTTGCAAGTATTTTATTTCGTATTTTTGCATCTATGTTCATAAGAGAAATTGGTCTGAAATTCTCTTTCTTTGTTGAGTCTTTGTGAGGTTTAGGTATCAATGAGACTATGGCCTCATAGAATGAATTTGGTAATTTTTCCATCCATTCTATCTTTTGGAGTAGCTTGAAGAGTATCGGTATTAGCTCGCCCTTAAGGTCTGGTAGAATTCTGCACTGAAACCATCTGGCCCTGGGCTTTTTTGGTTGGGAGACCATCGATGATTGCTTCTATTTCTGTCGGGGAAATGGGACTATTTAACTTGTTTATCTGTTCTTCACTCAACTTTGGCAAGTGAACTTGATCAAGAAAATCGTCCATTCCCTTAGATTTTCAAATTTTGTGGCGTATATGCCTTCAAAGTAGGATCTTATGATTCTTTGAATTTCTTCAGTGTCTGTTGTTATGTCTCCCTTTTCATTTCTGATTTTGTTGATTTCAATACTGTCTCTCTGCCTTTTAGTTAGTTTGGCTAATGGTCTGTCTATCTTGTTGATTTTCTCAAAGAACCAGCTTTTGGTTTTGTTGATTCTTTGGACTGTTTTCTTAGTTTCTAATTTGTTAATTTCAGCCCTGAGTTTGATAATTTCCAGGCGTCTACTCCTCTTGGGTGTTTCTGCTTCTTTTTTTTCTAGGGCTTCCAGTTGTGTTGTTAAGATGCTTATGTGCGATGTTTCCAATTTCTTTTTAAAGGCACTTAGTGCTATGAATTTTCCTCTTAGCACTGCTTTCAATGTATCCCACAAATTTGGGTATGTTGTTTCTTCATTTTCATTGAATTTCAGAAACTCCTTGATTTCTTTCTTTATTTCTTCCCTGACCCAGGTGTCATTTAGCAGAGAGTTGTTTAGTTTCCACAAACGTGTAGGCTTTTTGTTATTTCTGTTGTTGTTGAATTGCAGCCTAAGAGCATGGTGATCTGATAGGATACAAGGTATTATTTCAATCCTCTTGTATCTGTTGAGGCTTGCTTTGTGACCTACGATGTGATCAATTTTGGAGAAGGTTCCATGGGGTGCAGAGAAGAAGGTGTATTCTTTCTTGTTTGGGTGAAAGGTTCTATAGATATCTGTTAGATCCATTTGACCCATGGCATTGGTTAATGATGTTATTTCTCGGCTTAGTTTCTGTTTCAATGACTTATCCTTCAGTGAGAGTGGGGTGTTGAAGTCTCCCACTATTATTGTGTGGGGATCGATGTGTGGTTTAAGCTTTTTTAGGAGATCTTTTACATATGTGGGTGCCCTTGTATTGGGAGCATAGATGTTCAGAATTGTGATGTCATCTTGGTTGACTTTACCTTTGATGAGTATGAAGTGTCCTTCCTCATCCCTTTTGATTAATTTTGGTTGAAAGTCTATTTTGTTCGATACTAAAATGGCTACACCTGCTTGCTTCTTGTGACCATTTGCTTGGAATATTTTTTTCCAACCTTTTACCCTGAGGTAATGCCTTTCATTATGGGTGAGATGTGTTTCTTGGATGCAGAAGAATGTTGGGTCTTGTTTATGTACCCATTCGGTTAGTCTGTGTCTTTTTATTGGAGAATTGAGGCCATTGATGTTGAGAGATATTAATGACCAGTGACTGTTAAGAGTCTTAATTTCGATGTTGTTTCCAGTCGAGCGTTTGTGTAGTTGTGTTTTTGCCATGGGATAGTTATCTATTTCCTGGGTAGTTTTGGTTGTAGCTTGACCCTTTGGGATGGAGTTTTCCTTCTAGTACCTTCTGTAAAGCTGGGTTTGTGGATAGGTACTGTTTGAATTTGTTTTTGTCATGGAATATTTTGTTTTCTCCATCAATGGTTATTGATAATTTTGCTGGGTAAAGTAGTCTGGCCTGGCATCTGTGTTCTCTTAGGGTTTGCAGGATCTCTGTCCAGGACCTTCTGGCTTTTATGGTCTCTGCTGAGAAGTCAGGTGTAATTCTGATAGGTTTACCATTAAATGTTATTTGGCCCTTTTCCCTTGCAGCTTTTAATATTTTTTCTTTGTTCTGCATGTTTTGTGTTTTGATTATTATGTGGCGGGCAGTTTTTCTTTTCTGGTCAATTCTATTTGGTGTTCTGTAGGCCTCTTGTATGTTTATAGGCATCTCTTTCTTTAGATTGGGGAAATTTTCTTCTATGATTTTGTTGAGAATAGTTTCTGGGCCCTGGAGTCTGATGTCTTCTCTTTCTTCAATGCCTATTATCCGCAAATTTCTTCTTTTCATGGTGTCCTTAATTTCTTGGATGTTTTGTGTCAGGAGTTTTCCAGATTTGGCATTTTCTTTAATGGTTGATTCAATATCTGTGATTGTATCTTCTAGCCCTGAGATTCGTTCTTCCATCTCTTGGATTCTGTTAGAAAAGCTCACCTCGGTGTTGCTCGCCTTCTTCTCTGAGGTCTCACGTTCTCGTTTTTCTTCTGTCTGTGTGTTTATCATTGAATCCATCTTCATTTTCAGATCTTGAACTGATTTTTGATTCTTTCATCTGATTTTTTGTATATTCCTGAGTTTCTTCCATTGCCTCTTTATAGGTCTTCAGAGCTTGAACCGTTTTAGTTATTTCTTTCATCTGGTTGTTTGCATTTTCCTGCAATTTTTCCAGTTCCACTCTATGTGCTTCTTTTATGTCTCTCACCTGTTTGTCTGCGTCTTCCTGCATTTGATTACGAATTTTATTTGTTTCCTCCATTATCATCCTCATTACTAAGGATTTGAGGTCATTTTCTTGTATTTCCGTTGTATTTGAGTTCTCTGGGTGGTTTTCTTTGGGATAGCTGGAAACTGGAGACGCCATGTTGTTTTGGGGTTTTTTTGCGTATGCTTTTTCGTTGTCCTTTAGACATCTTGCCGTCTTTGTTTTTGTTGGGTAGCTTCCAGAGTTGAATGGAGGGTGTCTGATGATAGATTCACTTGTTTTCTTACGATTTCCCTAGGCTGCGAGCTCAAAGCTTCACTGGTGTGGATGTTAGGAGGTTAGCCCTGTTGTTCTGGTCTCTCACAGCCAGTGATCCTCAGTCCCTCTCTGCTGTGGATCCTGCAATTGTTCTGGGTCTCTGAATGAGCGTTGGGTCAGGCCAAGGTATCCACAGCCTTCTGTGTTCCCTGCCAAGTCCAGCCAGGAGCACTGGGACCGAACCACGGGCAGAACTCAGCTAGATTCTCAGGGCCAGAACCGTCTGCCAAACTCAGCTAGGGATTTTGGGCCCAAAATGCACACAGGGCCCAGCCAGAATTTTTGGGCTGGGACTACGCACCAAGCTCCACTAGGGCCTTTTGGCCCAAAGTGCGTGCTGTGGTCAGTTATTGACTCAGGGCCCGAACTGACCACCAATCTCAGCCAGGAATTCTGGATTCAAACTGTACACTGTGTCCAACCAGAGTCTTAGAGCTGGTGGAACCGAGAGCTCTGTCCAGCCTGTGCCACAGCAGGAGGAACTGCGGCTGCTCTGAGTTAGCGCCAGTGGTGGAACAAGTGCTCCGCCCGGACTGTGTCACCGCAGGGGAGCTGCCGCTGAGCTGAGGTGGTGCCTAGGATGGAACCGAGCACGTCACCAAGCCTGCGCCACAGCAGGAGAACTGCGGCTTGCTCTGAGTTAGCGCCAGTGGTGGGACAAGTGCTCCGCCCAGACTGTGTCCCTGCAGGGGAGCTGCCGCTGAGCTGAGGTGGTGCCTAGGATGGAACCGAGCACGTCACCAAGCCTGCGCCACAGCAGGAGAACTGTGGCTGCTCTGAGTTAGCGCCAGTGGTGGAACAAGTGCTCCGCCCGGACTGTGTCCCCGCAGGGGAGCTGCCGCTGAGCTGAGGTGGTGCCTAGGATGGAACCGAGCACGTCACCAAGCCTGCGCCACAGCAGGAGAACTGCGGCTGCTCTGAGTTAGCGCCAGTGGTGGAACAAGTGCTCCGCCCGGACTGTGTCCCCGCAGGGGAGCTGCCGCTGAGCTGAGGTGGTGCCTAGGATGGAACCGAGCACGTCACCAAGCCTGCGCCACAGCAGGAGAAACTGCGGCTGCTCTGAGTTAGCGCCTGTGGTGAAACCAAGTGCTCCGCCCGGACTGTGTCACCGCAGGGGAGCTGCCGCTGAGCTGAGGTGGTGCCTAGTGTGGAGCAGCGTGCTCAACTAAGCCTGCGCCACAGCAGGGGAGCTATGGCCACGCTGAGTTAGTGCCTCAGGCAGAATTGTTTGCTGGGCCGGGCCAATACCCGGGACTCTGGGGCCGAACTGTCCGCCGAGTCCAATCTGGGTCCAAAGGCTCCACGCGACCCAAATCCTGCCCCGAGTCCCCTCTCCCGCAGCAATTCCCACCAGCCACCACACCAATCGCCTCCACCGGAAGGCTATGAGCTGCAAACCTCAGCCGCCGCTGCTGGTGCCGCTGGTGCTGCCGCCTCTACCGCTGCCGCTCCGATCAGAGAAAAACCACGCTCCTCCCGTGTGCAGGGGCACGCAGGTCCTCCGCACCCTGGTCCCTCCGAACCGTGGAGCACTCCCGCTGCCGTGATGTTCGGACCTCGGTGTTCCTGGCTCAGAAATCTGTGCAATTCCCTGAATTGTTCACTGGAGCCTCCAAACGCGGTCCACACTGCTCGCCGCCATCTTGGATCCCACCTTCTCTTTATTTTGTCATGTTTCAATTTCAATGTATTCTTTCAGGACTTAATAAAGTATACAACAAAAATATTGTTGTATACAATTTCCTATTATTGTCTTTCATCTTTGCTGTGTCTAGTTTTTATTTGAAAATGTAGCAGGTCCAATTAACATTGGACATTCACACATATGCATGGAGCCATCCACTGGAGCTTTGACCCATTCTCCAGCCTTTGCGTTCCTCATGCATCCTCTTCTGCCATGTACTCTGAGTCTAGATGGGGTTCTGCCGAGTGATGAACACGTCCCATGTAGGCCTGAGCATTCAGGCCCTTCTCTCATCGCCGTCATCAATCACACGACTCTCTGTTGACCATGAAACACTGGGACAACAAGCTTCTCTCACCAATGCAGAGAGCAGCCCAGGACATAAACAAAAGCATTTAGCAGACAGTTTGACAATTTAGCCAGACAACAATAGCAGGCTCTGCCCTACAGCTCAAGTCATCCCAAGTTCTGGATGTTTTAGCAGGAGTATCTTACTAGGTATGAAAGCTTTGAGGATCAGTCCTCAAATTTCAGCAAAAAGGAGTTAGTTACCTGAGTAACAGTTATAAGATGATTGGATCAGGGGCCATACTACTTTTTCTCATAGCCATGCCCCCGAAAGTATATACCCAGGAGTAAAGCTAGTCAAAGGAGACTATCTTAGTTTGCTTTACTTGCTGTGATGTACCACTGAGCCCAAACAACTTTGAGAGGAAAGGGTTGGTGTGTTTGGTTTACATATCCCAGGACACAATCCACCACTATGGCAAGGCAGGACACAAATTGAAACTATGAACCTGGAGCAGAGATAGCGTAAAAATGCTGCTGTCTGGCTTGTTCTAGGCTCCTGCTTATCTGTTTATCTACCGTTCTTATAACGTCCACCTTTACATTCCTAGAGATGACACGGCACATGAATTGGGCCCTTCTACATCAATTACCAGTTAAGAAAATGCCACACAGGCCAATCTGATCGATACATTTCTTCAACTGAGGGTCCCTTTTCTGAGGTGAGCCTCGACTGTATGAGGTTGGCAAGTGCAGATAACTGTGGCAAAAACCAACTAGAGTTTCATCGCAGATACACCTACAGACTATCCTAAGATTAAGTCCTATGTCCTAGAAATCTAATGTACACTTGATTAGTATAGTTAATGATACTTAATTGCATACTTTAAATTTACTACAATGGTAGAAGTAAAATGTTCTCAGGACAAACACAAAGAGATTTTTAAAAATGTTGATATGTTACCAGCCTACTGTTGCAGTCACTCCTCAATGTTTATCAAATAAGCATGTCATAAACCATGATTACATTCCATTTTATGTGTCACATATATCCCATACAAACTGGAAATATATTTTTAAAATGTAAACACTGAACTAGAGTTAAGCACAAGTTTCTTTTTTTTTTTCTTTTCTTTTTGGTTTTTCGAGACAAGGTTTCTCTGTGTAGCGTTGGCTGTCCTAGACTTGCTTTGTAGAACAGACTGGCTTCACAGCAATCCACCTGCCTCTGCCTCCCGAGGGCTGGGAATAAGAGCATGTGCCACCACCCTCTGGCTTAAACACAAGTTTCTTGAAGTTGACATGTGCTAAAAATTTTTGCCCTCACTTTATTTACAGAAAGATGTATCTCTTTGTATAATTAATGGGTACACTTAATGACTTAGAGACTTCTATTTCTTAACTGTTAGTTTAGCTGTAACTATTTTATTAACGTGCACTCATTCTCATGCCATTTATACTTCCAAGAAGCAGCTGTGTTAAAGCTGAGGCCTTCTCTTAGCCTGTGAGGTCAGTAACTCTAAATAGTTCAAAGGAATTCTTCTCCCTTTAAGATCTGAGGCTTCGCCTGCTATTCACTTAGTGGCACTCCCAAGTTCATATCATCATATAAGTCTTTAACATTTAATTTTCTGATATTCTCTTTCTTCCATATTTAAAATAAGCATGTTCCTTATCTTGTCCTGCTATTTCCAACTAACTTAGTCTGTCAATAAATAAGCTTTCTATTTAAGATTCTAAAATGCTGTCCTTATTTTTATAATTCTTTTTTAAGGGTTCAGTGACTTGGTCCTGCCTATACAGCTCACTGACCACAAGGAAATTCTCTCTTGAGTACCATCGTCTCCTTACAACTATATATTTTAGCCTATACATAGATTATTTATTATCAACATGTGATGATTTCTAAATTTTATCTTTGTGAGTGAGGAAGGGTTTTAAATAGACAAAGAGGCATGAACAATAAGAGCACATAAAGAACAAATAAGTACCTTTGACAAGGCATCAAACATGGAAGCAGTGCCCTCATCTGAAGTTCATGAATGCAATATCAATTATGACATTTGATGTGATAAATCAAAGATGTGTCTAAGATCATAGATACATTAGAGACCTCAAACAGAGTAGCTGACTGTTCTTGAATTCTTTGTATTTTCAATGAAAGACACAGGTAAAAAAGATTTCAGAGCTAGAGTATTTCATTTCGACAATTTCTTTTAAAAATTGGTGAACCCAGGTTTATGCTTTTATATTTATATCTCTCTGTCTAATATTAACAGTTTCTCATGTTTGTTAATTATAACATAATATTTAATGATCCATTACTAGCAAAAGTGTTCACCATGCATTTGCCCAAAGCTACCAAAGCTTATTATTTGGTTGTGAAATTAAAAGAAGTTGTGATATGAATCTATCAACGAAGCCACAGGTGGAAAAAAAGGGAAACACATATACCTTTCTATCTGGCTACACATGGACTTTGCTGATTTTCAGTTAGAGAGGACAGCTAGATTTCAGCAAGAAAGGGATTATTGCCATTGTTCTGAGCTCTAAATGTTAGAATCTGAGAGGCAAACTGATCAAATGGAAAGCTCAGTAAATCTACAAAATACCTGAGTGCTTTATCTTTGTCCACCCAGAAACTGATGTTTTGACTTTGTAAGATACCTGAATGACAGCTTCTAAATCAGCACATACTCTTCTTGTGTGTGTGTGTGTGTGAGCCCTTTAATAAGTATATTTGTGTATATAATATAATATAATATGAATATACTTCCCATGTTTTCTTCATCCACCCACATGCATCCTAGTGAATACACTTAATATGGCACAACAAAATTATAAAGATCCAAGTTGCTGTTTCTGTTTAGCTAATTTTATTTCGTAGCTAGGCAGCAATTGTAGTAGTTTCTTCTGTTTAGTTTGTCAGTGCTCTCACCTGTGTGAATCATTGTCTTGTCCTCCTTTGTGTGTTCTTCCTATCAAACTATATGTTTAATACTGCCTGGTTTAGAATCCTATAAAAATTGAATTCAGCTGCATGACTTCTTCAACGCTCTGGTTAAGTATTTATGTATACAGTTGTATATAGGTAGACTGAGCTAGATATATGTTTGTTAAAATATTTTAACATGAGACAACTTTGTATCGAAATTTCCCCAATAATGACGATGTGTTTTATTAATTTCCCTTTTATTATTATATTTCTTCTATGAAATGATTGTGTATCACTGAAACATAGGATTAAACTTTTTATGAAAGGCTTATAGAATTTCAGAAATTTTATAATCTATGTTTTTAGCTTTATAATATGTGTTTAAGAACTTAAATTATGATGCATTTCTCCAATCCTGGTAGTATTTTATGTTTAAAATAATAGGTTTTTATTATAGTTAGTAAAATAATATATACTGTTTTTTAATTTTAATTTCTCTTAATTTAATTTAGATGGAGACATTGATTTACTATTGGGTACCTCTTTTCTATGAAATGTGTGTTCATATTTTGTCTTCTTTTCTACTGGACTTTTGTCTTATCTCGGTGATTTTAATAAGTCTTGTAAATATGTACATTGACATAATTCTCCAGTTACATTTGTGTAATCACACAAACACACACCACATTATTTTTTTTCTGAATCAACAGAACTTTTAAATTGATTGTAAATCAGGTAAATGGTATTTTAACTGTATTTGTTTCATTTAAGAAAGCTTTTCTCTTCCCAGAGTTCATAAACATGCCAAACATCATAATTTCTTGTGCATATTTTTTTTTCAAATCATCAGCCTTTAAGATTTTTAACTGATCTTGCATTGATTTTTTTTTCTGTATTCTATGATGTCAGGAACATAATCTTGTTTTAATAGTTGGCCATTACACCGATCTCTCAAAATACCAGTATCTCCATTTGATCTCATGGTTCTATATAGATGTGTTTTGTTGGTGCACTTTTGTGGGATATTTTTGTTTATTTATTTACTTATGCATCTAATTATGTACTAATTTGTTTATTTGTCTAGACAAGGCAACTTTTATTCTTTTAAAAAATTTTTATTATAATTTATTCACATTACATCCTGATTGTTATTCCCTTGTTCTTATTTTACCTTTGCCATCCTCCCTCCTTCTTCCACCCTGTTTCCCTCCCCTAGACCTCTGACAGCGGGGTCCTCCTCCCCCACAATCTGGCCTCAGCCTACCTGGTCTCATTTGGATAGCCTGCATCCCCTTCCTCCGGGTGCCCTCAAGGCCAAGCAGCCAAGAGGCAGTGATCAAATCATGGGCACCAGAGTTCCTGTCAGAGGCAGTCCCAGATCTCCTTCCCCATGCGACCATGGAGCATGAGCTGTCCGCTGGCTACATCTGAACAGGGAGTCCAGGTTCTCTGTCTATAATGCCCTTGGTTCGTGTATCAGTTATGTAGCCCCCGTGGGTTGAGACTCCTGGGCTCTGTGATCTCCTTGTGGAGCTCATGACCCCTCCAGTTGCTTCCATCCTACCATTCTTCCATGCCACTCTCAGCACTTTGCCCAGAGTCTGATTGCCCAGAGTTGCCCAGAATCCTAGTACCTGTCCCAATCCCATGCAGGGTGGAGTCTCTCAGAGGACATATATGCTGTTCTAATATCAACTTACAAGTGAATATATACCATGCGTGTCTTTCTGAGGCTAGATTACCTCACTCAGGATGATCTTTTCTAGTTGCATTCGTTTGCCTGCAAATTTCAATATTTCCTTGTTTTTAATAGCTGAATAGTATTCCATTGTGTAGGTGTACCACAGTTTCCTTATCCATTCTTTGGCTGAGGGACATCTAGGCTGTTTCCAGATTCTGGTTATTATGAATAAGGCTATTATGAACACAGTTGAGCAAATGTCTTTGTTGTATGGTGGAGCATCTTTCTGGTATATGCCCAGGAGTGGTATAGGTGGATTCTGTCATGGAACTATTCCCAATTTTCTGAGAAATCACCAGATTGATTTCCAAAGTGGTTGTACAAGTTTGAACTCCCACCATTAATGAAGGAGTCTTCCCCTTTCTCCACATCCTGGCCAGAATGTGCTGTCACTTGAGCTTTGGATCTAAGTCATACTGATAGGTATAAGATGGAATCTCAGAGTCATTTTGACTTGTATTTTCCTGATGACTAAAGACATTGAGCATTTATTTAAGCGTTTCTCAGCCATCTGATATTTCTCTGTTGAGAATTCTCTGTATAGCTCAGTACCCCATTTTTAATTGAGTTATTTAGTTTGGTGGTATTTAACTTCTTGAGTTCTCTCTATATTTTGGGTAATAGTCCTTTGTCAGATGTAGGATTGGTGTACATATTTTCCCTGTCTGTACACTGCCCTTTTGTTCTCTTGACATTTTCCTTTGCCTTTCAGAAGCTTTTCAGTTTCATGAGGTCCCATTTATTAATTGTCAATCTTAGAGCCTGGGCTATTGGTGTTCTGTTCAGGATAATGTATCCTGTGCCAATTAGTTAAAGGCTAATTCCCAATTTCTCCTCTAATATATTTAGTGTATCTGGTTTTATGTTGAGGCCTTTGATCCGCTTGGACTTGGGTTTTGTGCAGGGTGATAAATATGGATCTATTGGAATTTTTCTACATGTTACTACCTAGTTAGTGTAGTACCATTTGTTGAAGATGCTATATTTTTTCCATTGTATGGTTTGGGATTTTTTGTCAAAAATCAAGTGTCCATAGGTGTGTGGATTTATTCCTGGGTCTTTAATTCAATTCCCTAGATCAACCATCCTATTTCTACACCAGTACCATGCTGTTATTATTACTGTTGCTCTATAGTACAGCTTAAGATATGAACTTGTTTTTTTTATCCAGCTCAGGTGGTAAACATGTTCTTCCCACACTGGCTGGAGTCTGAACACTCTCTTAATCAAATCAGGTGGCTAGGCTTTAAAAACTAGATGCACAGGGAATGGAAGTGAAGGAGGAATTCAAAAGTCACTCCTGTTCCAAAGCAGTATGTGTTGTTGCTATAGGTCATTAAATTCATGTAAGGCATGGGGTTTGGGGGCCCAGTAGTACATTTGCATAAAGTCTTGCAGGATGGAAAGGTAAAAATATTTGAATTCCTTGTCTACACAAAAGATTTTTCCTCATTAATTTTATCCCAGGACCATACACTGATATTGATATGTACTGTAGCTTTATTAGACATCTTGGCACTCGGAAGAAGCAGCCTCCTTAAATAGGCTCTGCTTGAGGAATGGCCTCACTATATTACTTTGTTCTCTTTATCATCTAAATTACCAACACCCAGGCAGAATGTATATGTATATTAGGTAATATATGTGTACACATGCATATGTGTTTATAGACATATATAGGTAAACACATATATAATATATTAATGAACAAATATATATTATATTATATATTTAAATAATATATATATATATTAATGAACAAAATCTTGCTGATATGACAGCTTACTGAATTGCTTTGTTTTTTGTTTTCTCTTGTTTTGTTTGTTTTGAGTTTTGAGTTTTTGGCTTTTTTGTAGTCATGGCTGTCTAGGAACTCACTCTGTAGACCAGGCTGGCCAAACTCAGAGATCACCTGCCTCTGCCTCCCAAAGGCATTACCAGTTTTATATATATGCATATATACACTAGTCGAAAAATATTGATTATATGAAAATTACTAAACTCTTAATGGTTCTCATAATTGTCTTCTTGATCATTCACATTGGTTACCTATTAGTGATTTTCCATCTTCTAATTTGGAAATTGTTTCATTGAATTTAATTTCTTTTCATTTTTAGTTTTTAATTTTTAATTTTTTTAAAGATGTATTTATTACATATACAGTGTTCTGCTTGCATGTACACCTGTTCACCAGAAGAGGGCATCAGATCTCATTATAGATGGTTGTGAGCCACCATGTCGTTGCTGGGAATTGAACTCAGGACCTCTGGAAGAGCAGACAGTGCTCATTTTTATTTTTTAATTTCACAAAATAAAGGTGGTACATTATAACATTTTGTCAACTTGCCCAGTAATATAACTTTTCTATTTTTATGTTTAGTAGTAGTATAGATTGTCTTTCCTATGAAAATAGTTTTACTTCTCTATTAATTTTTTAATCTTATCCATGTTAATAATTTTATACTTATTATATTTACTTCTTTAATTCACTTTTTGTTTCTTATACTTATTGTGAACATCTTAAGTCCAGTGGATAAGTAAATTTTAAACTTTATTGTGCAATTGACATTGAAAGGTGTAGATTCTTTTTTGAGTAGTTTTGCTGTTATCACTAGATCACATTTATTTATTTTGAGCCTAAAATGTTTTATTATTTTCAAAATAAAATTGTCCTTGAATAATGAATTGTTAAATGTATAATTTTAATTGATTTCTAAATATACCTAAATTTGAACAATTTGAGTGTTACATGATTTTCTATAAATAAATAGTTATATCTGTGTGATTGAGTGCTAAGGTTTTATGCAGAGGTTACTTTTGAAAACAATAAATGCACTTGAAAAACTATTCATATCTATAAAGGGTGGTAACACAGTTCTGTACATGTACTTTAAACACATATTTTATTTATCATTTAATTTTAATTAAAAATAATTTTATATAGTATATTCTGATCACAATTTCTACTCCCCCATCTCCTCACAGGTCTTCCCCACCTGCCTACCTACCCAACTCCTGCCTTATTACCTTTATTTTAGAAAACAAACAGGCAAATAAAAATAAGTACAAAGAAAAATCATAACTCACACACGTACACATACAAAACTCATAAAAACACAAAAATTAGGTATGTAATCAAAAAACATTAAGATTTTTTAAAAAAACCTACAGAAATAATATTCAGTTCATCTGTTTTGGCCATCTATTGCCACTCATGGGGCCTACCCGTTAGTGTGGTTTGAATTTCCAATGAGACTCAATTGGAATAAAAACTAATGTTAATTTATGGACAGTTATCAATTGGTGAGAGTTTATTTATTTTTTTTTTTTTTTGATGGTGAAAGTCCATTTCCTCTTAGACATCATAATTTTGGGACTTCGTATACCTTAGACTTTTGTTGGCCCTCCGTATGGTGACATAGTCTCTGTGAGTTCATATTGTGTCAGTCTTGCTTTGTCTGGAAGACATGGTTTCCATAGACTCATCCATCCCCCTGGATTTAACAAGCTTTCCCCCTCCTCTTCTGCCTAATTCCCAGAACCCTACAGACAGTGATTTGATGACGACATCCCGTTTAGAACTAGTGTGCAGAGTCTATCGTTCTCTGCATATTGTTTGTGGGTCTCTATGCTGGTTTCCACTTACTGCACCGGGAATCTTTTGTAATGATGTCTGAAAGGGAGAGAGAGAGCGAGAAAGAGAGAGAGAGAGAGAGAGAGAGAGAGAGAGAGAGAGAGAGAGAGAGAGAGAAAGTGAGAGAGAGAGAGACGGAGAGGGAGAGAGAGAAAGTGAGAGAAGAGAGAGAGACGGAGAGGGAGAGAGACAGAGAGAGACAGAGAGGGGAGGAGAGGGACCAATGGATATAGCAGAGTGTCATTAGGAACAATTTTATTGCTATATTCCTTTAACAGAACCACACTATCTGGTGCTCTGCATGGGTCTATCTTGTGGAATGGTGGAATGGTCCTTAAATCCAATCAGATAGTGGTTGGTACCCCCTACAATATGTGTGACATTATTGAGAAAGTATATTATGAAGGCAAGGGACTATTGTAGATCACAGGTTTTGTAGCCTAATTGATCATTACCTTTCTCCTCTGCCATTGCACAGAATACCTTCCAGTAACATGAACACTAATGTATACAGGTGAAAGCTCTGGGTGGGCATCGATTTGATGTCTTCATGCTATTGTTTTGTTCCTCAAAACTTATTATTTTATTTTCATGTTGTAAAAATGTTTTTAAAATCTACCTTAAAATGTTTTATTTAATGTCAAATTTCCATTTTGCTTATTTTGAAGATTTATTATACAGAGTTTGAAAATTTAGAATTATTTCTTTTTTAATGAATTGAGGCAAATCATATTATCACATTTTGCATGTCTAGAAGTAGCTTTTTTTGCCTTAGTAACTACTTGTCTGATATTAATGGACATAGGAGTGTTTCCATAGCATCCTGTCAGAGACTAGCTACATCCTCAGGAATCATGTAGAGGTGATGCCTTGATGACTTAGGGAATATCTCAACATCCTTCTTTTTTGTGATGTTCTTATCTTCAAATACTTAATTGCAACCTACCTTTACAGAAGACTGCTTATGATTTATAAATATTATTTAGCTTATTTTTGCTGAAAGTGCTTGTTACATATTACTTATTTTCAATATACAAGGAGAATGTTATTGAGGAAAGTGCTTTTAACCAAAGCCACTACTAATTTGCAAATTATATTTTATTCTACATTACACTACCTTTTTTTAAAAAAAAAAAAGTGTGCTCTTTTACATTATAGTACAAGCTTTCTAAGCTCCAAGGCCTTGAGATATTTCCAAGATAAAGTTCTTTATTGGCCTTGCTCATTTTTCATTCACAGACCAGCCACTATTTGTGAACATCTCATAGTCACATACTCACAGTGAACTTTTGAAAAAATTCTCACGCATTGGTTCCAAAATTTGTTGATGTAATTTAGGGAAAGAGATTTTATTTCATAGTAAATGAAAGCACGGAGACTTATTTTTCCATTTCAGGGAAGCTAGTCAGTAGTTCCCAGGTCAGACAGCAGATTTGATTTAGTGTGTTTAGTGCCAACTTTCCCATGCTCAGCATTTAGAAAGAAGGGAAAGTGGAAGTTATATTTTAAGAACTTTTTCTTAAGTAAACTGATTCAAAAAAAATAAACAGTATTTGTTTAATTGAATGTTGGGCAAGATTTCCATTTTTTTGTGATAAGAGAAATGTGAGTTTCATGAAATGAATATCTAAGCATTGTATTACATTTTAGCCTTCCATAACAGGGGATGTCTGCATAGGAATACAGATGAAGACTGTGGATATTTGCCTCTATTTTGTGAGAAAATATTTTTTATTCATAAAAGTAAAAATCTTTCAACTGTCCTTAGGCATTAGTGTCTTATATTTACTTTGTGTGTGAGCGACTGCACGCTTTTACATGGGAAAACGGATGCTAAAAATGGACATTGAATGGATTCCTCATTCACTCTTTTTCTGCTGTGTGTGTATGTGTGTGTGTGTTCATGTGTGTGTAGAGGCACATGTATGGAAGCCAGGCATCGACATCTTGTGTATTTCTCCACTATTCTGTACTTAGTTTAGCGAGTCCAGGGCATGTCTCTGAACCTGGAGTGTACCAGTGATTTAATTATACTAGCTGTCCAAGAAGCACCTGAGATCTTCCTGTCTGCTTCTCATCACTTGGGTTATAGACGTGCACCATGGTCGTTAGGGAACAAAACACTGGTCTTCAACGCTTGTACAGAAAGTATGTAACCCACTGAGTCATTTCTCCTTTCCTCGTTTGCAACTTTAGGAATGTTAACTTATTTTGATTGTTGTGAAATATGTAATACCATATAGAATTCGCTAGTAGATCGTATGAAGCCCTTTTCTGAAATATGAGCATGAATATATAAAAGTAATGTTCAAATTTGACTGTTCTTTTTCATTTTCCCATCTAGTATTATGATTTATCTAATATCAAATTAGCAGTTTTTTAATTTATCCTATAAAATGGAATAAGATGCTATGTATATTCCAAATAAAATTTCTCTCTCTGTATAATGCTGCGTGTATGTATATATTTTCAGGGATGACCACGAAAAATAAGCCAAAAATTGAGAAGATAGCAAGGATTGTATGGAGGGAAAGGGAAAAATGGTGTAATTATAATGCATTGACTGAAATTTTAAAAATATTAAAACCACTGCTTAAATATAGTAAGATGCAAAAATCAAATGTCGAGATTCCTTGTTCATGTAGACAAAAGCCACAGTGTTTTTAGTAATAAAATGAAAAAAAAAAAACCAAAAAACAAATAGTGGCATTATACTAGGAACCATCCATTAAAATGAACTACAGTTACAGCTGTCATGGTGGAAAATCTTTAACCCAATATGGAATGAACAAAGTCAGACAGAAGAACTACACACTCTCTGATTTCACTTACTTACTTAGAGTCAGGCATAACTGGCTTATATTATTTAGTAATAAATTTCAAGCAGTATTACTCTAAGGAAAGTAGGCAAAATATTACCATGAAAATAGTTGGCAGTTTGATTGGGCTGGTGTTGAAGTTTTGTTTGTAGTCTTGTAGTAGTTTCATGGATGTTTATCTTATTATAATTTAATAAGTTATTAACTTAATTTCTCCTTCTATTTCATATTTGCACATTTCATCATAAAAGGAGAATAAGAACACACACAAAGTTATCATTATATAAATGCCTACTAATAAAACATGAGGACCTGAGTTTGAACCTGCAGTAACCCCATAAAGCTTCATGTGCCAGATCCTGGAGTGAGGTGTGGCAGGGACAGGCAGATTCTCAGAGATTGCTGTCCAGCCATTCTGGCCTTCACCAATCTCTGGGTTCAGTGACAGATTGTCTCAAAATGTAATATCAACAGTAGAAAAAATATCTCATATCAAACACTTACACTCTCATCCACATAAACATTTTATAATGTTAATAATACAGATGATGTAATATATATTGTAACATATATATGTAGTGCATTATTAAAATATTGTAGGGAAATCTATAATCTTACCAGATTTAGATAGAGACTGTTTTGGCATATTTATCTCAACAGCCATTCAGTACACAGACAAACTTGCAAAGGATCCATGGTTGCATGTATGGGATTTGAGAAACTTATAAATCTTCTCAAGTCTTGGGATTACTGAAGATTAAACAGTTTCATACTTCAAATAAATATTAATCAAAGGGAAATTATGTCACTTCAAATGCATGGAGTTAGGAATTAAAATATTAAAATGATACGAATTCACAAGTTCATGTAATTATTTCTCATGAGTTTTTCTTTTACAATTTAGTATTTACAATCATTTGCTTGATTTAGTATAATTGAAAGGCATAGTGATAGCTTGTTTAATTTTAATTGTTTGCTACATCCATTTTGGTTTTTGCTTTACTTGATTACAGTTTTAATCTCAGAACTAGAACATCCTTATAAGTTAGTAACAAAGTTCATGAGTTTAAAAAATAATATAAAATTTTGGATGGAAGACGAAAAGGAGAAAATGCATCCATTTAAAAAATGGATGCCTGAGGGGAAGTATCCAAGTTGAGGAACTGAGTCATTATTCAAGTATATTGAGCTGACCAAACTCATCAAAATGGCATTAGTTGAAGATTTATTCCTTGCATTGGATTCATCTACATGCAGATGGTTAATGGGGCTACAATCATTAAATGATGATTAAAGCTATCAATGGTATTCATCTAAAAGAATATATAAAATAATAAGAACAAAGAGCGTAAGAGATAAGTCTTCTGAAGACACTAACATTGGAAAATGGTGGTGGAAGAGAAATATTCAGCATGAATGAGTATGGTAACACAAAGTTGAGGCATATATGTGTTCAAAGGAACATATACAAGGCATGTTTATGTTCAATACAATATAAGCACCGAATCTAAGAGTACTCGCCCTAAATTTAGGGAGAATGTATTCATTAATAACATAACCTAATAAAATGTTGAGGAAATTGTTGGGTAGTTTTCATACCAAAGCAGGCTGAAGAATCCACAGAAATAAAAGGAAACTAGCACAAAGGGCTATGGGCTATATTTTCAAGGGCTTTGTGCTCCCAATGGATGGGTAGGGTAATAACTAAAGAGTAGCTTAAGCATAAAGGTGCTGCTTATTTGACAATTTAGGAAATTTAAGTTTCTTTATATAATAATTTAATAAAGAGCCAATACAGATACGTAAAACTGTAAAGAAGAAAGGGGTCACATAGGGATAATGTTTAAGAAACTATACTCAAAGTAAGAGGGAAAGAATCCAGATCAGTTGCTGAAGGAATTAGCTTCATGCTGAAGGAGGAATACGTTTGGGAAGCAAATTTCCTTGGGAGAGAGGGACACAGTGATTCCCAGTGAATATTTGTTTGTAATGTTTGAATGATTTATTTCTATTTCCAAATAGATCAAATAGAAGTGAACTATTATAGAGAGGAATAAATGTGAAAGCTATACTTTGCAATGAGAAAAATGAAAGCTACAGAAATGAAAGTAAATTGGTTCAATATGGGGAATAAGAGACCTATTTAAGATTGGAGAGTACCAGAAGTGCTGAGGTCTGTCCTGGTGGCATTCACACATCAGATCCACCTGCACTTCCAGAAACAGCAGATATTGGAGACTAGCAGCAGAACTCTACCTACAGTTCCCGAGGCAGGAACCATTAGGGACTACCAGCAGTGGTGAGGGACACACCATGCACCAGTTTTTAGGTCTCTGCTCTGCCTGCAATCTCAGAGGCAGCAGCCTTCAGTGACTACCAGAGGTGATAACCACCAGTGACTACCAGGGACCTCCAAGCATGCTAACACCAGGGACAAACAGATGGCTAAAGGACAGTGTAAGAACACAGTGAAAAAACCCAGGGTGGTATGGAACCACCAGAACCAAGCTATCCCAGCTCAACAAGCTCTAGATATCCTAACACACCTGGAGTGCAGGAAAGTGACTTTAAATCTAATCTTAGGAAGATGATAGAGGTCTTTAAACAGTAAATGAATAAATATCTCAAAGAAATACAGGAAAATACAAATAGGTGAAGGAAGTGATTAAATCCTTTAAAGAAATAGAAGAAAATACAAGCAAAGATGAGAAGAAAATGAATAAAACTGTTCAAGACCTGAAAAGGAAATACAAGCAATGAAAAAACCACAATCTGAGTCAATGCGGGAGATGGAAAACCTAGGAAAGAGAACAGGAACTATGGACACACACATCACCAACAGACCACAAGAGATGGAAGAGAGAATCTCAGGCATAGAAGATATGATAGAAGAAATCAGTACATGGATCAAAAAAATGCTAAATCTAAAAAGTTTCTAACACAAAACATCCAGGAAATTTGGGACACCATAAAATGACCAGACCTAAGAATAATAGGAATAGGAGAAGGAGAAGAATCCCAACTCTATGGTCCAGAAAACATCTTCAACAAAATCATAGAAGAAAATATTCCTCCCTGTACTAAAGAAAGGGATGACTATAAATGTAAAAGAAGCCTACAGAACACCAAACAGATTGGACTAAAAGAGAAAATCTTCCCACCACATAAGAATTAAAACATTAAATCTACAGAACAAAGAAAGAACATTAAAATTCACAAGGGAAACCACGCAGAATAACTCTCAAGTACTATACCAAGCAAAATTTTCAGTCACCATAGATGGAGCAAACAAGATAGTCCATGACAAAATCAACTTTAAACAATATCTGTCCACTAACACAGACCTACAGAGGATACTAAAAGAAAAACTCCAGTACAAAAAGGATAATTACACCCAAGAAAACACAGGAAATAAATAATTTCATACAAGCAAAAGAAAAAAAGGAAGCACACACATGCACACTGCTTCTACAAATATCAGAATTACAGGAATAAACAGTCACTAGTCATTAATATCTCTCAAAAATCAATGAAACCATTTCTCTAATAAAAAGACATGGGTTACCAGAGTGAATATGAATACAGGATACATCAGTCCGCAGCATACAAGAAATATACCTGAGCAACAAAGATAGATACTACCTCAGGTTTTGTTAGCAGGACTCAGTATGCTAATATCTAATAAAATAAACTTTCAAGAAAAATAATCAAAAAAGATGGAAAGGACACTTCATACTCATGAAAGGAAAATTCCACCAAGATAAAGTCTCAATTATAAACATCTAGGTCACAAATGCAAGGACACCCACAACAGTAAAAGAGAATTACTAAAGTTTAAATCACACATTAACATTGAAAGACTTCAACACCCCTCTCTTATGAATGGATGGGTCACTGAGACAGAAACTAAACAGAGAAATAATCAAGCTAACAAATGTCATGAATCAAGTGGACCTAAGGGCCAGCCATCTATAGAACATTTCACCAAAACACAAAAGACTATACTTTCCTCTCAGCACCACATGGAACTTTCCTCAAAATCTACCACATACTGTGTCATAAAGCAAATTTCAACAGATACAAGATTGAAATAACCCCTTGTACCTTATCAGACCACCATGCCTTAAAGTTATAACTCAACGACAGAAGAAACAAAGGAATGCCTACAAATTCATGAAAACCGAACAACTCCCTACTCAGTGACCACTGAGTTAGGGAAGAAATTAAAAAAAAAATAAATTAAAGACTTTCTAGAATTCAATGAAAATAAAGGCACAACATACCCAAACTTATGTGATACAATGAAAGCAGTTCTAAGAGGAAAGTTCATAGCACTAAATCCCTTCATAAAGAAATTGAAAAGATCGTATACTGACAAGTTAACAACACATCTAAAAGCTCTAGGACAAAAAGAAGCAAACACATCAAAGGGAAATAGACAGCAGGAAACTATCAAACTCAAGGTTGAAATCAATAACTCAGAAACGAAGAAAACGGTACAAAGCATCAGTGAAACTAAGAGTTGGTTTTTTGAGAAAATCAACAAGACAGACAACCCCTTAATCAAACTAACCAAAAGGCAGAGAAATAACATCCAAATTAACAAAATCAGAAATGAAAAGGGGCACATAACCGCAGACACTGAAGAAGTCCAAAAAATCATTAGGTCTTATTTCAAAAGCATACACTTCATAAAATGTAAATGAAATGCATTATTTTCTTGATAGATTTCATTTACCCAAGGTAAATCAAGATTAGGTTAAAAATCTAAATAGTCCCATAACCCCAAAGGAAATAGAAGTATTAAAATCTCCTAACCTAAAAGCTTAGGGCCACACTGTTTCAGTGCAAAATTCTACCACACATTATCTTCATTTGAAAAAATCTATTCAGATTATGTAAATCAATTTAAAAGTACTTCTTTAATGGTGGGGGAGGAGGTCCCCTTTGGTCACAGACCTAGGAGAAGGGAATAGGGTGAAAGACAGAGGGAAGGAGGAGTGGGAAGACACAAGGGAGGGGAAAGCAATTGAGTTGTAATCTGGATAAATTAATTAAATAAAAAAACAAAAACAAACTAACAGAAACAAACAAACAAAGAAAAAGTACTTCTTCAAGCCTTTGCCCATCACTTCTTACCATGGATCAAAAGTGGCAAATGTGTTTCCTTCACTTCCCTATATTCTGCAAATATTGGTGTCATGACACAAACTGGCAGCCCTAACACAAAAAAGACCAAAACAGAAGAACTGCCTATCTCAGGCTAGAATGAGCAATATAAAATTATCCTACAACAAAAGAAAGCAAACCAATCCATTTTCCACAATTCCTGCTGTTGGTGTCAGCACACATTTGCCCCTGCTGGTGCTTGTCTTAGAAGCTGGTCACCAATTCCCTCTCTATCCAGTTCCATTGGGTTTTGAAGGTTAGGTTTGGTCTCTTGCATCTTCATCAATCTCTACATGAGAATCAATTTCAGCACTTACTAATGTATATATATATATGTATATATATATGTATATATATGACTTCTTTTTAATTTCTATAATTCCTGAGACAAACTTCTCATTCAGTTTACACCAGTGCCAAGACCATGTCTTATACAGAGCAGATGTTCAATATATTTATAGAGAGGAGATGTGTTCTTTAGTTTCTTGGCTGTTCTATTGAATGGACAAATGATGCCCAGGCTTCTCTAAGTCCACCTCCAGAAAGGAGAACATTAGTTTGTAGTGTTGAGAGGATAGGTGATACATGCGTAGGGGAGAAACTTCCCAGTATAATGTCTAGCAGATAGAAAGCTATTTTGCAAGTTAATTTTAATCTACATTGTTTTGATCTCCTACTCTCGTTTGATATTTAATATATATATTTATATATTACTACTTAATTTTTGTATAAGAATGTTTTACTTTATCAACCAGATATTAAAGTTTGTGTATCTCACATTACCAATGGTATTATAAATATGAATAAAAACTGAATAAACATGTATTAGATATGATTAATCAGATCAACTAATTTCATAGATGCTGCTTGGTTTTTACCTCTCAGACAGATGAAACAGAATTATATAAATTTCTTAGGTCAAAGCAATTGACTGAAACAGAACATGCACACTTTATGTGCATGCATATTCTGTGGTCTCGCGTGTATTCATTTTCACATGTGTACAGAGGAGTAAGTTCCCACAGTGTGCTGTCATCAGGTGATGCTCACTTTAATTTTGACACAGAGACTCTCACTGATTCCAGTTAGCTTATTTTAGAACAACAGAGTTACACATAACTACATATAAGCATCCGTGAAACAAGTCTGCTGAAAAGTATGAATTGCAGTTTCTCCACCATAAGTCAAATACTGTTTTTCTTCAATGACTACAGGTTAAACTGCATACAGTCTAGCTTGTGTCATGTGTGGCATAGGGAAATTCTGACCTAGACTATTTATTCCATAAGCTTACATTTGCATTCACTGGCATATATATACACATACATACACACATACATACATACACAGATGCAGATCTAACATCTCCTTTCCATATACATTCCCCCTGTTTCTAAAGCTTTCCTAGTAACACCCACACCTACTACTCAGCTGCACAGTTTTGAGACGCAAACTACCCAAAAACTTTGAGACAGGTCATCTAGACTAAATGGTGTTTTCTCCTGAAATGTGCTTTATTAAAGATTGAATTCTTAATGGCTTCTTGATAAAGATAGAAATTTCTATTTCATGAACACTGTAGCAGATTGCTTAATATCCTATTATACAGAAAGATGAAGCCATAAAAACATCAATACATACTTAATAGCAAATGTATAGAAATACATTTCTTCTGCAGTTCCAATCACATGGCAACAGGGCAGACATAACCCTCAGCCATCAAGTTCACTCTGTCACCCTGTTAATTTGATATGGTACTGATGAGCAAGATTTGAGTAATATACATGCCACTACCTCAGAAAAGAGAGCTGATCTAACTTGTCTATTTGTTTGTACATATTTTGAATTTTTAAAATTACACAATAACACTTGAAAAGGAAACATTTGATTGCAGGAGTTCATATGTAGTCTTTAGATGTTTTCATAAACCTTTTTCATCTATATTTGTAGATTTTTTTTTTCTTGGACGGCTAGCAAACACTGACATCAGTTGCCTCTCCATTTACCCTTTTGTAATGTTCATTACACAATCCTGTGTAATTTGACACCTTGGAACTTTAAACAGACTCAGAATCTTTTGGACCTTCTAGCCATCATCAATTCACATAGTGTGCATGCAGTAAATCCAGCTCAAAATAAACAACACAGATGGAATGGAAGCTTATAGTACAATGTCAGCAGTATCCACAGATTGACAGAGCTAGTTAGGCTGCCAGATGCACAGAATGTTGTTCTAGCTCCTTCTTCTTTATAACTGGACTTGATGGAGTACATCAGTGTCAAACTCCTTGCTGGTTTCCACACGCACACGCACAGAAACGCACCCGCATAGACACGCACATTCCTGCGCTCTATATCAACGGAACCATCTGCTCTCAGCTTTACATGTGGTAGCTAACTAACTCTCCTACTGTGCCTGGTCTCACCGACTGCTTTCCCTGGAAACAAATGACAACAGTTTTTATCTTGTGCCCTCCTTGGCATTATAAAATGAGGCTCTTAACATTTCCATACGCATATATTTTACATGCATTTTTGTTTTAAATTCTCCGTTTAAATTGTCTCCGTTTTATTTACTGAATCCCCAGAGAATGGCAATCTCTCCTCTCTCTCTCTCTCTCTCTCTCTCTCTCTCTCTCTCTCTCTCTCTCTCTCTCTCTCTCTCTGTCTCTCTCTCTCTCTCTCTCTCTCCCACTACCAAATTGAGCTTTTCAACGTAACCCACATTGTTTCTGCTAACTAAGATTTATATGAAAGCAATATATGAAAAACCAATGTGCCATAGGATCATTTTCCTCCCTCAACACTATTTTGTATATGCTACTTGAAAATAGGGGTTTAAATAATATGGAGAAGTAATAAAAGAAAAAAATTCATTCCTTATCATTCCCAAGGATGGTCAGGCTGGATTAGGAAGACTGAATTGTGTAAGCATATATTATTTCCATATACAGGAAGCTTGTGTGTCATGCCACTCCTGAATGCAGAATATTTTTCCTGACCTCTTTGTTATGTCATGTGGGATCTAGCTGTGAAATGTTTTTAAAGGACAACCACTTTTTAATTTTTTTTAATTATAAGGTATTTCCAAAGCAGTGTATCTATTTATACTCAGAATCCATAGTAGTAGAAGAAGGATGCCCAGCATGAAATAAAAGAAACATGGCCCAGGTTTGGACCACATCAAATATCTTCCTGACCTGTTTTCACACCTGGCATCTGTCTTCATGGCAATCTCTCTGGAAGATCTACAGAAATTAGGCTCACCTTCTGGTAACTAGGTAACATAATCTCCTGGAGGCTAGCTAATTGCAGCCCATGATAACCTCACATACAGTAACTGTTAAATTTTTCATTTCGTTCAAATTATTATGGATCAGTGGAGAGGGTATTGATTTGATTCATTAACAGATTCCCTGTCTGCTCCAAGGTTAATGATTGTATGTATCTCAATTACATCCTTAACAGGTTATACTGTAGAGTTAGTTTAAACTGCTTTGTACATTGTGTATCTTTCTTAGCTAAAAGGGTTTTTTTTAATAACTCACAATTTAACACATTTTTCTCCTCCTCTTCCTAAAATGATGAACTTGTTTGACGGAGCATATCAAGCTTGCACAAAAATGAACCACAAAAGCTTTTTGTGGGATCTGTCAAGAGTGAGAGGATAGCAGTTTGAATCAGGTAAATACTCAGCATTCACTTATATTTAAAGTATTAATCAATGTAGAACAGGGCCTCATTTTTTTTTTCTCATGGTATTTTATGCCACCTTCTCTTTATTGAAGGGCCATTTTATTATAACTTTCTTCTTCTGAATTCACATTGATATAATTCACTATAAAAAAGTTTTGCTTAATATATATTATGTCACCTATAATTCAGACACATCTTGACTGTATTAAGAACAAATAACCATTAAACAATTATAAATACGATATCCTTATAGTTCTGCCATGGATAATCATGTGGAAGAGGGAGTCCTTCCAGGTTCTCCAGAACAAATCAACCAAGGTGATTGTTTTGTTTTGTTTTGTTTTCCCAGTCTTTTTCACCTCTCCCTCAACCCTCTGTTCTCTATAGTACTCACAAACCTACTTGACTCTACATGTTTAAACCAGTGAAACTTCCACCATATTCTGAACAAGGCTTGTTGAAACTGGGGACTAATTGTTTTCCTCTTTTACTTTGTTTTACGAGGAAACTCAACTTCTTACACACGTTACTATGCAGTCTGATAAGAATTACATCTTAAAGACTATTATGGCTTTTACTATCCACTTGTATTCCAAACAAGCCACATGCCAGACACCTTCTGGAACCCTGAAGATTCTCACAGAGACTGGGGACTCAGAAGCCAAATAGGAATCATGAGGAGGAGACTTCAGTTATACAATCCATTAAAGAAAACAATAGAGCCTGCAGCTGAGCTATTAAAAAGAGTAGAGCAATTTTTATTTCAATGGCTACATTTTATTTCCTCTTCTGAGTGACTGTTAACAAAGGACCGCTGAAAGGACTGGATAAAAAGCAGGCATCAGATGCAGGATCCATGAGTTAAACAACATTATTAGATACAATTTCATAAAATCTAGTTGCTTTTTTGCTACTAGAAATCATGTCCTTTTGTCAACTTGTGGTCACATCAGCACTTCTGATGTAATTTGCTCCAGCTGCAGAGCAGAGCTGGCCTGCAAATCAAGAACCAGAATGAGGACAGGCAGGAATAACTCAATGGCTTGGATAATGTGCAAATCACTACACTTCTAGCTATTAGTCGACTTTTTTTTTTTCAGAATATTTGGAAGAGGAAACATTTATCTTTAACTAAACAGCCAATCAGCCACCCTCTTAAGAACTGGTTTTTCTGGTTATCTTTCTCTGAAGTCTAACGATTTTGCTGTGATGCTTTGTAATCATGACATTATGTATTATATGTATATATGTATATATATACACACATATATATGTATACATATATATAGTCTACCATAGAAGGTAACATGAGCACCTAATGCAAGCAGTAGCTGCTTTTCCCCAATGTCCCTAAAAATATTCTTCAGATGAAACTAAATATTCTTATGAAGGTTATTTATCCATTTTTGCATTTCTGAGTGTTTTTCTCTGGCCTGCTATGCACAGGTTTACAAAATAGCATGCACCCTTCTGTCAACAAGCTGCTCCCGACGCCTCACTTCCAGACAGAACGTGGACCCAGTCACAACTGAAATGTAATACTATTTATTGATTCCGGCATGAACTACCATAGAGGCTTAACCAGTCATCCAGCATGATGCTTAGGACTGCTCTCTTTGCCATTTAGGAAACTCTATTGACTTATATTGAAATCAATTATAACTGGATCTCAACCATTTAAAAGTTCAGCTCTAATTGAACACTCAGCAATCACTCTGTGTACAAAAGAAGAGTGTGTAAACAAAATCAAAGCCCAACTACTCTTGCATATCTAAGCAAATCAATATAGATGGTGAGCAAGCAACAGTGTGGACAGCTGCAGGAGTTAAGTAAACACTCTCCATAACAAGGGCAGTGTACCACTGTGCAGAGGCAAAAACCAGCCCATTATTCACCCATGCAAGTGTGTGGCATTGTCCTTTCTAGACACTACAACCATCTAGTGCTGGATTCAGTCAGAGTTGAAAGCTCACCATGTCACCTGTAGACTTTGAATATCCATTTGCTGCAGCCAGTACCCAAATCTGAACTTGTGAGTAGAATACCAGCACTATCTCTCTGAAGCCGGTGGGAAATGGCACGAGCACTGAGCACATTTTCCAGTGCTATTGTTTGAGAGAAGACAGAAAGAAGGAGCCACGCTACCTAAACATGGCACTAAATCTGACTGGGTTACACAGTGGGGGTGGGAAGGAGTTGTGCACCTCTTGTTTTTTTGTTTTTTTTTTTTAAACATATTTCTTGGGTAAATTTTCAAAACTTCAGAACTACACTTAGTTCTCGGTGGTAGGCTTCGCCCCCCTGCTAAGATGCACATAGGCAGTTTCCATTCATTCCCAAAACTGTAGAAATTGGCCTCTTGTAAGTACACGTCATGAGCATCCTGGGCTGTCTCCTATAGAAACAAATTTTAACTTCTTGTTTGAATCAGTGAGTGTCACATCTTTTGGATATATGATATGATATGAACAGTTGTATTATTTCTCACTTTGGGTGGGTGGCAAAATTATGGTTTATTTAAAGTTTATTTAAAAGAGAATGAAATTTTATATGATATTGACTGACAAAATACAATGTTTAACTATGACATTAAATTGCTCCCTTTGTTCAAATAAATGAAATACAAAGTGAATGAATTTCAAAATGTTTTTACCTTTCTATCAGAGGAAAAACAAGCCGTTTACAGGAAAAGAATGTTCCATGAAACAAATTTTGATGTCTCTATTTATTCTTTCTAGTCTGCCCTTAAATGGCATCTGTTCATATGAAGCTAGGTCCAAAAGTTGAGCAAACAGGGGACACTGAACTGCAAAGCTGCTCTGGAATTTTTTATACCATTCTCTGCATAACCTAAAACAACTCTTTCTGTAATCATCATCACCTTGTGAAGAGGCTGTATGGATTAATCAGATGTGTAGACCACATTAACAATGATAAAATAGCCCCACGTATTTTATAAAACCACCAAATGGATACTTTTGTCACATCTTTTCTTCTCCTTCTTCCTTTTTTTCTTGAGAGTTTCACGTAGCCCAGGCTAGGCTTTAACTCGCTGTGTAGGAAAGGATTGATTTTTAGCTCCTGATCTGCCTTCCTCCACCTCTCTAGTGCGAGGAGCACAGGTGTGTGGCATTTTAAATGGTCCTTTAATGAATAGGTATTAGATCCTAGAGTCTAGTGTCTTGAATTTTTGTCTAGACTTGACAAAGAAAGAAAAAGCAAGCAATGAGACACTGTTTCTAGCCTTTTCTTTCATTAAAAAGGGGGAGGGAAGATAATTTGTTTTGATGATATCAAAGTTAGTAATGATCTTTTTTCTATTAATTCTAAATGGTTGTGGCAGTCACACTCAAATAGAATGTTTGGTATTGAGTTTACTTCATCAGTCTAATTGTTTTAGCAACAATGTGGCTTCAAGAATTTTGTACCTAGAAGTCCCATATCCTACAGCTATGTAAAGAGAAATACTTATGACACTACATTTACTGCTGCTCTGAACTGCTTCATAAACTCCTATCAGAGTCATAGTTCAAATATTAAAGTCTAACATGTTCCCAGCGTGTGTGTTATTTTGCCAGTTGGTGCTGTGGACAGTTAGCTTCCCAAATATAGGACAAACCTTATTATAATAGCAAATAATCTGAATTTATTTTAATTTTACTGTATTTTTGACAATATCCTCTTAGATTTATCTGTGGAACATAACGCTGATAGAAGAAATCTTATGTTCGGACTTAATGAAAACTAAATTGCTGTTGTAATAATGCTAACAGAAATTACTATCCTAACACCACAAAAGTGCTGGTGAAGATTAAATTGTAGAAGTAAATATAAAATTATACAAAAACAAAACAAAAGAACAACAAAAAACATGTAAGAAGAGAGGGAGTGAGAAAGTGGGCTGGGAGATCCCTTGGGCTTCTTTCTGTGGCCGTTTCTAATGTATAGTCACCGGCCATCTTGTGCTGTGTCGTATGGATGCTCTGTTGACTCAAGGGTCACTGCCAACTCCTTAGAGTTAGATGATAAAAAAACGTTTTAAGCAAAGAGGAACAAGCACATCAAAGCCATTCATGTTATTGAGGACTCCTGAGTTTTCATAGCACATTTCCAGGGACTTGCAGCCTGCCCTGGTTCTCACAGCTGTTCTGTGACTACCAGGGACCTTGATGCACCATTACTGTGAGATACAGGAACAGCAGGAACAGGCTTTGCTTAGGCAATGAGAAAATGATACACATAATTGTGGACCCTGTCTACTGACAAAACACTTACATGTACCATTTTATTTTCATTTCACTGATCATGAATCTGACAATTGTCATTAGTACTTTATCATTTGGTTTTATTGTTTTTGTTTTTGTTTTTGTTTTTGTTTTTGTTTTGTTTTGCTTGTTTTGTGATGTTTCTTTTCAAGTTTGGATACATATCGTATAAAATCTAAAATAACCCAACAACTACTCCATGCTATGCAGGAAACAAGATGTCATGAAAATTCTGGTTCAACTTGTAGAGGTTGTGAGGTTAAGTCACAGATTGTGTCTGCCTTGTAGAGTCATCTCCTGGTGAACAGCAGGGCTCCTTGCAGACTGAGGAAACATGTGGAGTAGAGGTCAAATACAACTGCATTATAATGACAGGAAGGAAGATGATCTTTTACAATTTTCTGAAATGGACACATCTAATAAATGGACAATTTCTATTACCAGGTATTATCTGATCATGAATTTCTCAGTTGTATTAAAATGAATTTAAGTTTTTGGGTTAGAAGGGTCTTACATTTTTCACCTTGAATTTTAAATACTTGTGTATTTTAACCTCACTGACCCGACTCGTTCTCTGTTCTGTTAACATTAGTAATTATAATTCCTGGAGTTGTCAACTCTTCTTTTTTTTTTTTTTTTTTTTTTTTAAAGGCACTCTTCTTTTCTATGGTTTTACTTCTGATGATATTAGTCCATTGAAATGCTCATTTTATTCCCATATTTTCAATGAGGATCCTGAAATATAAAGTGACTTGGTGGACTCCTCACAGTGCAGATGGAAATCTGGCAGCCCTTGTGAATATCATTTTATAAGGTCTCCCTTCTTTCCAAAGAAGAAATTTTTATAGACTTCACAGATGTGAATAAGAGCTGGATATAGGTAGATAGCCCTGAATCATTTATATGTGCTCTACGTACAAGGGTACACACAGTTCCGAGAGATGGTTATGAGACTTTAGGGGGGACAGTAGTGCATGTGTGAGAGAGAGGAGGGCTGGGGCAAGAGAACAGAGATGATAAAGGGAAGAGGATGAGAAGAAGAGGAAAAAGAGGAGAAGGCAAAAGTGCACAGTGGAGACAGATTGGGGTGATGAAGCCACCATCCAATAATTTGATAACTGACACAAGAGGAAAAAAAGGTGCGTTTACCTGATTCTCCTCTTAGGTTGCTCAAAAGAACAGTTCTACAAATACCTAGATTTGATCTACTGATTTCAGAGAGGGTGGGTCCTGTTGATTGAACCCACCAGCAGTGTTCCTGTAACCTTGCTTGGAAAAAACTGTGCAAAGTTCCAGCATTTCTGAAGTTACACTCTTACAAGCTGACTACAGCATGCTATTGCTGCATACCAATCACAAACAGCAGTGAAGTCACACTCTTTTAAGAACTCACACATTCGTAGGTTAGACACTCAGGTGGTCTTGGCTTAAGCCTTTCACTTGGGGGCTCTCCTCAGGCAGAAATCAACACACAGGCAGCCATAATAAGAGCTTATCTAAAAATTCTTCTAGGAACCTACGTGAACATATTAGTTTACCTTTAAAATCTGCCTGCCCGTGTCATATTAATTCATGAGTATTTTCATTTATAATTACATTTTATGTGACATGGAGCTAAAGAAGTAACGGTAGAAGATAGATCTTCTGTGTCCTTTTAGAATTGTATTTACATCTTTTATCTGCTATGTTGTACTATCTCTACAAAGCAGTGTCCAGAATTCCAATAAAAACACAAGCATCTCAATATTGAATGTAATGTCAGCCAAGTTTGTCTTTCTAGTCAAAGGCCCTTTATAATTATTTCTATTTATACAAACAGTGATTTTTTTTAAGCAATTGTTGGTGTATTAAAGTATACAAATCCTTCCCTAATTCCATGCCTGATACTTAAAAAAGAAAATCCATGCCTCTCAGGGGAACATTAAAGGGAAAAGAAATCACCTGGGTAAAAGAAAGGACTGTTGAAACCCCTAAGCGTTCACCTAGAGAAAATACTGGATTGATGGCTTATGAAGGAATTGGTTGCTAAAGAGGTAAAAGGCCAAGTCCTTTGCTTCAAGTCACGATGAGCTGGTCTTGACCTTCTCTTCCGACTCAGGACTGATGTTGGATTTCCACTCGAAATCGTTCCATTTGTCAACTCCTGAATCTGCATTCCCTTACCCTTCTGTCTCTGGAGCGCTGCCTAATAAATCACTTGCATTAAAATCCTTGGCTCGCGGTTTCCTTTTGGGATGAGCCAGCCTCAGACGTGGAGTACACTTTGGGCAGTTTCCTGGAGCCAGAAGCATTAGGGGCTAGCCACTCTAAAAGTCTGCACCTGGCATAAGAGAGACTTTTTAGGCTGTTTCGGGCTGGTTGTGAATACAGCCTGGTCATCACCTGGCAACTCTTCTCAGAGCTGTCAATCAGATGCCTGCCTTGAGAGTACAAATGTGTTCTAGACACAGGGGGCTAATTTGCCTTCCTTTGAAAGTGCTCTGAAAGATCACGCCAAATATATATATATATATCTGCAAAAGGCATGATAAAAGTGATTTTAAAAGGGCAGAAATGGTAAGTGTTAATTACTAACCAGTAATTAATATGTGTGTGTTTATAATATAAGATTCAGAAATATAATATAATCAATATAAGAGTCAGAAAATTGGGTGGACAGTGGTGCCACATGCCTTTAATCTCAGCACTCAGGAGTCAGAGACAGGCAGATCTCTACAGAGCAACTTCCAGTGCCATGGAGAGAAACTCTGTCTTGAAAAATACTAGAAAAAGGAAAAAGGATTCTGAAATCTTGTATGCTAGACACTCTAGAAGAACAGTCTCAGAGTTGCAAGTCTATGATTTTGTTTTGCGTTACAGTGTTTACAGATGTTTTGTTTTGTGGCAAAGACATTGGGACCAGGAACCAACAGTAGACATACTGAGGCCTTCCCTTGTCCCTCAGCCGCAATAAGACTGATTCTATTTTATAACTATTTGAGGCCCATGAACAGCAATATCAACTTCGTCAAAAGTGAGTTTTTGTTAAGCCAAACACTATTTTGATAAATTTATTCAGCACAGTTTATTGTTTCATAATATGTGGTGTTAAATTTCTAACAAGATTCTCAATATTCCTGCACACCAAGGCTGCTTCTCTATAATTAATCCTCCTATAATTAATTACATATAATTAATATATGTAATATTAACTTTGAACTTTCTATGTCACTAATCATTTTAAATACACCTTTCTGTGTTGCCATCATCTACAGAAGTCAAATCTAATGTGTTATTTTTACAAAGACTTATACTGGCTTCGTGATACCTTAAATTTTGCAAGTGAGAACTCTTTTTGATAACACAACTCATAACACTTCATAGTTACAATTTTTCTCCTGCACTTTTTTCTTCTTTTGATTTTGTCAATGCTTGCTCCATTTGTATTCTCTGAGGGGTCAATGCTGAGATCAGTGCTGACATAGGATTCCTGCTCGTATGAGCATGGTGTCCTAGCTGTAGCCTTATCTGCCTCTGCCTGGAATTAACAGGATTCTTGGCTACTCGTAAAGCCCCAATTCGACTCACGCCAGGAGCTCACTTCAACCCTGCTCAGCTCTCTTTTTAACTGTTGGTATTTTTCACCAGCTTCAGTTTGCTGTCTTCCAGCTATCATTGACTTATATGGAAGTTTATAAATAATGTCTTTTCGCAAACCTACTCTTTCTCTAAAACTTCGTTTGTGGAAACTTTTTGTCCTCTGCGTACAGATTTATGCCTTTAGAGTCAACAAGTCCTAGATATCACAATAAAACCTCAGTTTTCTGTGACAGTAAAACCAAAAAAGCCAATGCTTTCTATGAAGAACCATTCGTTGCAAACAACAGAATCTCTGATAAACTGGTAAAGTTCCACAGGAGAAAAGAATATAAGGAAGTAACCTACCTTGATGAGTAAAACAAAATACACCCGATTCAATAAAGACCCCAGGCATGATACTGAAGACTGTAACTCAGAGAGCACTCAATGGGCTTCGAGCACAGGCAGCCAGAAACACAGGTATCCAAATAGAACTGGAAATGTGGAATGGAATCAGCTTAGCAAGGTTCAGTTACGACAACGTAAAGAGAAGCAAATGCACAGAACTGGCCTTCAAAACGGACATAGCAAAGCTGTGCGTGTGATGAAGCGAATCCAAGAACACAAGAGATGACGAAACCATCTTAGATGCAGCAGATCTTTAAATCTACTGGGACTGCACTGCTGTTGATTCACTTTCTGTATGTAACCTATCAACTAGAGAGTTGACCTATGAACTCAGAGGCTAATGTGGACGTTATTATTTCCCAGAAGACAGTTAAGATAAGAAAACAGGCCCCATTTGCTCTCAGCTCAATGCACACGTGCTTCCTGATTTGCCTGAGGAGCCATGGGTGTGTGCCTCTCAGCTAGGACATTTCTGAGGCATGGCAAGGAGACAAAAACACTTCTCAGGGTCGTTACAACTTCTATAGACAGTTTCCAGCAGCCCTTCTTGGATTTTTCTCATTCCCTTTTAACATTATAGATGTTGTTTCTTAGATCAGTCAGCTAGCTTTCGTTACATGAGTCTATACCTGGACTTTCTAGTTTCCTTTATTTTCTATTCTTCCTCTTTTTCTCATTTCCTTCTTTTATTTAACAAATTTCACTTACGCTATTGAATATTGGCCCAATAAGTAAGAATAAACACATTAACGAGATGGCTCCTTCTAATCTGAATATCTTAAAGGTAGAAACGTCATTAACAATCTTTTGGTTTTTTTTTTTTTTTTTTTCATTAACAACATTTTTATTCAAAGAGTGAAACAGTATATATGTTCAGTTCTCTGGGTCAGACAATCTCCATTGTAACTCCTCAGTTGTATCTCTGCAGCACAAAACCATCAGTGCAGAGTAAATATACAAATGTACATTCAAGCAAATCATATTTGCTAAAAGCAAGGGGCAGAGATGTTTAGCAACCTCTCAATTAGATGTACATTGAAACTATCAACAGTATTATGACAGAAAGCCAAACAAAGGGATAAGAAAAGCAAGAAGACTTACTTTCTGAACAGATTGTATAACACTGATTTTAGACATGATAGCTTTCTAGCAATTGCTCCTCTTGTCATATTTTATAATACCTATTACTTATAACACACAAAAATGAAAAGCCCTTCTTCTGTATTATCTGCTGTGTTGAATGATCTTAAAAAATAAGACATCAGTCATGGATTACTTTCTAGTGTCGTTACTCCTATCCATCGATTTGATCTCACATCATCCTTACTCTTAGAGACCCAGTACGAATATTTTTATACAGTTAATAATCATTATAAAGCTAAAAATAATGACCATAATACTAAAAGAGAAGCTTCCATCAAATCCCTTTGGAGCCCTCAGGCTGACAAAACTCTGAGAAAGAGACAACGGGCAGATTGTAACCGCCAGAAGAAATACGTGTCCTTCATCTCTGAATCAAAGCCTTTTAGGCTCAATAGGGTTGGCACCCAAATGGTCATACAGAGACTGTGGTAGCATGCACAGAACCAGATACTGAAACGAAGAGTGGACACAGGTCCCCATTTGTAAACCAGAAGTTACCCCCAATTGCTAGCTAATTGTAAATGAAAAGTGAGTTTTATTCAATGGGGATGGAAACTGCTCTAAAAGGTAGGCCTCAGGCCCAGCACTAGATGGCCAACACAAAACAAACTAGCAGCATCTTTACAAATTCCTTGTCTCATAAGGCTAAATTTTGGCTGTTTTTTTTTAAAGCCTTACAGACCTTTGCTTATATATGTTGTCTTCTGGCTTGCACTTCTATGGGTTCCTATAAGTGTGAATATGTGTGCCTGCATCTTTATGGATCTCTTCTGCTTTTTCTTGGCTCTTCATCTTGTATATTTTGTCCTATTCAGATTTATTTGTTTTTTATTTATATTAATTTATTTTATTATTATTCCACTGATGATTATTTGTTTTCTAATGGGAGACAGAACAGTTGTGGGTCTGGAAAGAAGCAGAGGGGGCAGGAACTAGCAGGACTATGGAGAGGAAAAACTGTAATCAAAATACATTATATGAAAACCATCTATTTTTAATAAAAATGTAACATACTGACATAATATTTGTGAGGCAGGAACAGTTATGGACATGCTTACTCCGTGTTGTCTGAGTTTGGCTGTCGACTCTATGTGCATCCAAGCTTGCCCATTTTTAGGTACCATGAGGAAGGTATACTTCTTTTAACCAGTCATCGGCATTTATTTTTGTTTTGTACAAATCCTGTTCATGTCTATCTAGGTTTGTACACACGCATACAGTTTTAGTAAAACGTTATTACAAATGGTAATATCTTAAATTTAAATCTTCAGTTGGGCAGCATTTTATTAGAATATCCTTGGTTCTTACAACATTGGTCTTGTGTTCTTGGAATTTATGTACTAGCTGTGGGCCTTAGAATTTCCTGTCAACCATGCATTTATTGGTGAAGAAGAAGAGTTTCTTTTCTTCTTCATTCTCTAAAACTCTACTCATTTTTCTGGCCTTATCACTTTAGGCAGGATTTCTAATGAAATGTTAAGGCCACAAGCTAGCCATGAGCACTCCCTTTAGTCCAGGCTTGCATCAAATTTGGGATTCTGTCTATGCTTGCCAGGGACTGGAATTAAAAGCATATGCTGGCACACCCTGAGAAGAAATTCCTTTTATTCATAGTTTTCTAAGATCTTTTCCTTCAAGGCGATTAAAATTTTGTCAAATACAGTTTCCTCATTAACGTATGTATATTATTTCCTCCCAAAACTGTTAAATGACACAATATATTGATTGGTTTTTTTCCTTTCCTTGTTTTCTTACAATAAACCCATGTCTAGCTGTGGTTTCGTTCCATTTGCCAATGATTTTAGAGGACGACTTTTCTTGTTTATTAATTGTTTTAATTTACTATCACCTGTACTTTCTCTGTGTGGTTTTCTTTTCAGGGTAGTGTTCTTCTTATGAAGTAATGGGGAGTTTTGTTCAATTTTGGTTTTTGAGAAAGATTTTTTAATTGCTGTTATTTCTTGTTTAAATGGTGATTAAAAAAAAAAAATCTGCCAGCAGACCATTTCTTTTCAGAGGGGCTTAACTATGAATGGAATTTTAAAAGTGGTTACATAATTTCTGAGGGCATTTTACCATGAGTAGATTTTGTGTTTAAACCCTTTTCAGCGATAGAAAGAACCCTCTGAGACAACAATTCTATGACATACTTAGGCTCACTTCTGCACATTGAGTGCAGTATCTACTCATTCTTTTTAATACAACAATGTTACTTACATAGATCATTGGGTTAAAAAACCCATCTGTTTCTACTAGTCATAACTTATGTAATATTTTGTTTTCTTGGGGCAGTGTAATTAATGCTATTTTCAATTAATTGATTACTTTAAAGTGAACGTGTTTACTTAATTTTCTATATTTGTTTATAATTTCACTGATTCTACTGTTTTATTACTGCCATTTTGTTGCTTCTTTTGAATTAATTTTTTAAAAATATCCTTAGGGGGTATTTGGCTTGTTGATTTAAGACATTTCTTTTGTTGTAATATATCATTTAATGGTATAAACATGTTTCTAAGTACCACTTTATTTACACAATGAAAATTCTAGATCTGGTATCTTAATTGTTTATTTAAAACAACTAAAGCAATGGTCAGTCTTGAAAACGATCATACAAGTAACAATATGTAGACAAGCACGTTCTACTTATATATTTAGGAGAGAGAGAGAGAGAGAGAGAGAGAGAGAGAGAGAGAGAGAGAGAGAGAGAGAGAAGAGTGAATGGAAAAGAGATCAAGAATGTGAAAAAGAACAGGAAATATGTATGACAAAGTTTAGTGGGATGAAAAAGAAAAGGAAATGTAGTTATTTTATATTCTCAAAAATAGTAGTAATTTTTACAGAAATATACTTATTTATTTGCTTTGAGATATATCTAACTCTTTCTACAGGTTTGAAAATATTTTCTCCATACTACTCAGCTATTAAAAATAAGGAATTCCCTAAATTTGTGGACAAATGGATTGATCTAGAAATTATCATAATGAGTGAGTTCACCCAGAAGCAAAAAGAGACAAACGGTATATACTCACTTATATCAAAACACGAGTCCAAGGGATACGTACCATGAAAAACTTTACTTACCAAGAAAGTGGGTCAGAAGAGAGGACATCCTATTGAGATTTTAGGAGAGAGTAGCATGGAAGAATGGGGAAATAGTAGGACCCACAGGGTCCTGGAAACCTACAAGAAGAACTTTATGATAGGCAGATCTGGGTCCTGGGGTCTTCCTCAAACTAAGGCACCAGCCAAGGAGAATATAAGCATTAAACTTCGAACCCCTACCAAGACCTGGCCGACAAACAGGATATTCTCCACCATTGAGTGGAGAGTGAGATCTGACTCTCACACGAACCCTGGTGCCCCTTTTCTGACCACGTCCCCTGGATGGGGAGACCTGGCGGCACTCAGAGGAAGGATAGCAAGTTACCAAGAAGAGACTCGATATTCCAAGAGCACATATAGGGGGAGGAGGTCTCCCTCAATCACAGACATAGGGGAGGGGAGAAGGGGAGAAGCAGGAGGGAGGGAAGAATAGGAGGAAACAGGGGAAGGGCTAACAATCGAGATGTAATATGAATAAATTAATAAAAATGTAAAAAAAAGAAAAAAGATAAATATGAATCTATTTGCATTTTTCTATATGTAAGCATCCAGTTAGTCTAGCACCATTTGTTGAAGGTGCTATCTTTTTCCATTGTATAAATTTGGCTTCTTGTCAACATCAACTGACCATAGGTGTGTGGGTTTTTTCTTGACTTCAATTCCATTGATCAACTAGCCAGTACCATGCTGTTCTAAGTACTGTTGCTCTATAGTACACCTTGAGATCAGGCATGGAGATTCCTCCACAAGATCTTTGTTTTAGCTATTCTGTTTTTTCCATATGAAGTTGAGAATTGATCCTTCAAAATCTATAAAGAATTGTTTAGGTATTTTGATAGATATTGCACTGATTCTGTAGATGGCTTTTGGTAAGAATGGCCAAGAAACACTTAAAGGAAAGTTTAGCATCAGTCATCAGGGAAATGCAAATCAAAATGACTCTGAGATTCCATCTTACACCCATCAGAATGGCTGAGATAAAAAAACTCAAGTAAGAGCACATGCTGGCCAGGATGTGGAGAAAAGGAAACACTTCTCCATTGCTGGGAGGAGTGCAAACTTGTACAACCACTTTGGAAATCAATCTGGTGCTTTCTCAGAAAATTGTGACTAGTGCTACCTAAAGACCCAGCTATACCACTCTTGGACATATACTCAAAAGATGCTCCTCCATACAATGAGGAAATTTGCTCAACTATGTTCATAGCAGCTTTATTTGTAATAGTCAGAATTTGAAAATGATCTAGATGTTCCTCAACCAAAGAATGGCTATAGAAACTGTGGTACATTTACACAATGGAATACTACTTAACTATTAAAACCAGAACATATTGAAATTTGCAGGCAAATGAGTAGAATTAGAAATGCTCATCGTTAGTGAGGTAACCCAGACCCAGGAACACACGTATGGTATATACTCACTTGTAGTGGATATTGGTCCAACATAGATGTCCTCTGAGAGACTCCACCCAGTGGGGGATGGGGACAGATATTGGGACTTCCTTCAGGACTCTGGGTGCAGTGCTAAGAGTGGTTTGGAAGAATGTGGTGATGGAATGATCTAGAGGGTTCAGGAGCCCCACAAGGAAACTATCAAGGCCAGTGGATGGGGATTGCCTCTAACATGAACTCTAGTGCCCTGCACCCCCCAATTTGATCACTTCTCCTTTCTTGGGAGGCTCAGGGTCACCTAGAGGAAGGGCATGGATGCAGGATATCTGGATGAAATCTGATAGGCTGTGGTCATATGGTAGGGGAGGAGGTCCTCTTCTGTCAGAGGTATGTGGCGGCGGGGGGGAATAGGGCAAAGAGGGAGGGTTGGAGGGAACAGGAAGATACAACTGGGGGGATAACACAGGGATGTAATCTGAATAAATTATAATAAATTTTAAAATAAAAGAAAATATTTGCTCTTTCGTCTCACCAAATTCTATTCCATTATGGTCAGAGAACATACATGAAGTTGAACTATTTTTTATATGTTAAAATTTATTCTAGGATCCAGAATATGATTCATTTTGTATATATTCCTTATACTCTAGAAAATATTAAATATTGTTCTTCTGATGGATACTATTACATAAATGTTGATTAACAATTGGTTCATCATATGGTATATTTCCCCCAAATCCTAATGTTTTCTCTAGTAGTTTTATCAATGGTGGAAAAATTAATGTGTAAATGTTCACAGATAAACTTAAAATTGTCTATATAGCTGTTCCATCTTTATTACTACACTTCCTGTAGACAAAACTTCTTTTTTTTAAAAAGATAACATTTTTAAGATTTATTTCTTTATTACGTATACAGTGTTCTGCATGCACATGCACCTACACACCAGAAGAGGACACCAGATCTCACTATCAATGGTTTGGGCCACCATGTGGTTGCTGGGAATTGAACTCAGGAGCTTTGGAAGAAGCAGCCAGTGCTCTTAACCTCTGAGCCATCTCTCCAGCCCCAACAAAACTTCTTGTAGCTTTCAAGGTTTTTTTTTATTTTATTATTTTTTTTTATTAATTTATTCTTGTTACATCTCAATGTTTATCCCATCCCTTCTATCCTCCCATTCTTCCCTCCCCCCAATTTTCCCCTTATTCCCCTCCCCTATGACTGTTCCTGAGGGGGATTACCTCCCCCTGTATATGCTCATAGGGTATCAAGTCTCTTCTTGGCAACCTACTGTCCTTCCTCTGAGTGCCACCAGGTCTCCCAATCCAGGGGACATGGTCAAATGTGAGGCACCCGAGTACGTGAGAAAGTCATATCCCACTCTACACTCAACTGTGGAGAATGTTCTGCCCATTGGCTAGATTTGGGAAGGGGTTTAAAGTTTACCGCCTGTATTGTCCTTGGCTGGTGCCTTAGTTTGAGCCGGACCCCTGTGCCCAATTTTGCCTATCATAATGTTCTACTTGTAGGTTTCTAGGACCCTCTAGATCCTTCTACTTTGCTATTCTCCCATGCTTCTCTCATTTAGAGTCCCAATGGTTTCAAGGTTTTATCAGTGGGTTGGCGTCCCTTGGCTGCAAGAGGCGCCGACTTCAGGCTCCATAACCCCTAGAACTAGGAGTGTCAGTTAAAGTCACTCCACAGAATCCTGAGAACTTCCCCTGTCCCAGAGGTGCCCAGCACCAATTTGTGTTCTCTCTCCTTGTATCCCTACTCTCCCCTCTCCTGATACTCACCCTGTTTCTTTCCTCACCTCCCTTGCCAACCTTCCTTCCTTCCATCAACTTCAGATGTCTATTATATTCCACTTCCTGAGTATGATTCAAGCATCTTTCCCTGTGCCCTCCTTCTTATTTAGACTCTTTGGGTCTGTGGGTTGTAGTATGATTATGCAGTACTCTTTATGACTAATATCCACTTATAAAATTTTTATTTGTTTGTTTGTTTTTGTAAGACAGGGTTTCTCTGTGTAGCCTTGGCTGTCCTGGGCTAATTTTTTAGACCAGGCTGGCCTCGAACTCATAGTGATCCACCTGCCTCTGCCTCTCAAGTGCTGGGATAAAGGAATTTATGACTAATATCCACTTGTAAGTGAGCACATACCATGAGTACATTTTTGGTCTGGGTTACCTCATTCAAGGTGATCTTTTCTAGTTCCACCTATTTGCCTACAGATTGCATGATGTCCTTGTGTTTAATAGCTGAGTAGAATCCCATTGTGTAAATGTGCCACATTTTCTGTATCCATCCTTTGGTTGAGGGACATCTAGGTTGTTTCCCATTTCTGGCTATTGTGAATAAAGCTGTTGTGAACATAGCTGAGCAAATGTCCTAATAGTATGGTAGAGCATCTTTTAGGTATAAGCCCAGGAGTGGCATAGTTGGATCTTGAGATATAACTATTCCCAATTTCTTGAGAATGCACCAGATGGATTTCCAAAGTGGTTGTACCAGTTTACACTCCTCCTAGCAAAGGGGGAGTGTTCCCCTTTCTCCACATCCTCGACAGCATGGGTTGTCACTTGAGTTTTTTATCTTAACCATTCTGATGGGTGTAAGATGGAATCTCAGAGTTGTTTTGATTTGTATTTCCCACTAAGGACATTGAATGTTTCTTTAAGTGCTTCTTGACCATTAGAGATTCCTCTGTTGAAAATTCTGTTTTGCTCTGTACCCATTTTTAATTGAGTTATTTGGTTTGTTGATGTTTAATTTATTGAGTTCTTTATATATTTTGGACATTAGCAGTCTGTTGGATGTAGGGAGAAGAGGTTGAGGATATGGCAAACCAATGTCTGGCCAAACTTGAGACCCATGCCATAAGAGAGACTTCCTGACACTATTAATGATACTCTGCTAGCAGAGACCCACATCCAAACAACAGGACAAACTCAGAGAGCTTTTTGTAAGAATAGGAGGAAGGATCAAGAACACTACAAGAAGATCTACAGAATAAACTAAACTAGCCTCGTCCCATGGAGGCTCACAAAGACTGGACCACCAGACAAAGAGCATGCATGGGCTGTACCTAGACCTCTCCCACATATGTAGCATATGTGTAGCTTGGTCATTATGTGGGTCCCATAACAGTGAGAATAGGTGCTGTCTCTGAGCTTGTTGCCTGCCTTTGGGTCCCTTTCCCCTACCTGGGCTTCCTTGTCTGGCCTTAGTGTAGGAGGATGAACTTAGAACTGATTCAACTTGATGTGGGCAGATGGGTTGGTACCTGTGGGGGTTCCCTTTCTGTGAGAAGAACGGGATAGTAGAAAAGGAAATGTGAGTGTAAGGATGGGACTGAGAGAAGAGGAGAGAGTGGGTTATTATCAAACTGTAAAGTGATTAAATGAATAAATAAATACATGGAAAATTTGTCCATGTGTTGTCAGTCTTTGCTTTATAAAATTTGAAACTATGACATCTTTTTATTCACTTAGAATTAGTACATTATTCTGTTAAATTGACTCATTTTATCTCATAATATTTGTATTTATCCTGTCTACTTTACTTTCACTTGAATTATTTATGTCAGATGTTAAAGTGGCTATTTTATCTTTCCTTGGCTTGGCATTTGCACCTGTAGCATTTTCAAAAAAATTTGCTTTCAGTTTAACCGTATTATTATTCTCATAATAAGTTTCTTCAGAAAGTTGGTGTGCTGGTGCATTTTGTCAACTTAAGAGAAGCCTAGACATACCTTGGAAGATGAAATCCGATTTGAGAAAATACTTCTATAACACTGGACTATGAGCAAGTCTATGGGATGATATTGTTCTGATTAACAATTGATGTGTAAGGGCCTAGATCACCAATAGGCGATTCTGCCCTTTGGAAAGTGGCCACAAGTTCTATCAGAAACAGGCTCAGCAAGGCACAGTGAGTTTGCCAGTAAGCAGCACTCTTCCATGGATTCTGTTTCAGTTTCTCTTGGAGGATTCTGCCCTGTTGGAGTTTCTGTTCTAACTTTCTACAGCAGTGAGCTGGTATCTGGAATTATAAGATGAAATAAACCCTCTCTACCACCGCTTTTAGCCAATGTTTTATCACAACAATAGAAAATCTGAGGCATGAATAGGTACCAGGATTTGGGTAGCTCCACAGTCCTCCAAAAAGTCCAAGGTCAGAACTGTCACAGCAATACTCCATATCCTGATGTAAATTCTGTCTTAGAAAAATGAGGAAAATGGGCCTATATTTTCTAGGAATAGAGTTATACTGTCTTTCTGTCCTTGTTGGAATTTGTATACATCGTGTGACATCACATACATATTGGTAACAGGAAATTTTGTAAGGTTAGTGGTTGCAATGAATAGGTGGTTATCTCTAGTTACTGTTTTCTTGGTCTCACCTAGTTTGTGTTCTTATATTTGAGTGTTCTCTTGACTTTTTTGTGATATAATGCAGCTCCAAGATGACATCAGCCCTCGGCTTCTAAGCAGTTTCCCTATAAGTAGCAAGCCTACATTAGAAGGATACCTATACACAGCAGGAAGAGAGTATTTCAGTATATTGTCCAACATCATCAAAGGTACTTTGTTGTGTCAGCCAAAGATGACCAGTCACCAGGTACACAGTCTAATTATATAAGCATGTTTAACAACCATGAGGGTGACAAATGAGATGGGTAGAATGTCCAATTCAATGGCAGGTAAGCTGAGGAGTTTCTTAGCTATTGGGGGAAGGTTAACCTACTGTTCTATTTCAGTTATCCTTTGGTAGGCTGAAAGCCACCCGCTCTGGAGCAAGCAACTTGTTCTACTGTCTTTGCTAGTTATAATATGGAAAATCTCACCCAAACTTCTCTTCTTAAGTATCCAACATCTTGTGTCTACTGAGGGTGACACATAAAATTATCCTTCACAGTTACATCATAGCTAAACCCATCTGTTTTCTAATGAGTATGTGAGTTAGTTACTTTTCTACTGCTGTGATGAAACAAGATAACCAAGGTACCTTACAGGCAAAAGGGTTTATTTGAGCTTATGGCTTCAGAGGGTTGTTGAGTCCATAATGGCAGTCAATGTGGGGTATGGAAGCAGGAACAGGGGTGGCAGCTCACATCTTGAACCACAAGTAGGAAACAGAGAATACAGAAAAAAGAAAAGGCAAGTGATTTGAAGCCTCAAAGCCTGCCACAAGAAGATAGTAGCACCTGGACTTCAGAGTTATAGGCAGTTGTGAACTACCCACCCAACCTTGGTGCTAGGAACTGAATTTGAGTCACTTACCTTCTGGGCCATAGTTCCACCTCCAAAAACCTTGTTCAAAGAAATGAGGTACACTCTGTTGTAGTCATGAAGAGATTCAACATCTTCGTTGTTTTTCTCTTTTCTCATCCGATGTCTTGTAATACAATTTTTCTTCTTTCAAATTTTTTTCAAAATTATGTTAAAGTAATCAGATAATAAATTATCTTAGTTTTTCATCAATTTAGAATATATTTATTTCATCTATATCCTCTCTAAATATAGAATTATGGGTAGATGTTCTTTTTGTCCTCTTTCCTCCTTCCTTCCCCCTTCTTCCCTTCCCCATTTCTCTCTTATCATTCCTTTCTATCTGTTTCCTCCTTCTAGAACTCCAATGATGTGAGAGGTAAAGCACTTTGTATTCCGCCACCAATCTTTGGGATGTATCCAATATCTCCAGACCCACATTCTGATTGATATCTATAATAGGGAATTTTGATGATGTTTCCTCAGGTTTAGGAAAGCCTTTCATTGTCATTTTTTCTACTGTTGAATCCATTCAGTAGCAGTAAGATTTTTTTATTGTTATTCAAAGTTTAGTTCTAGGACTTATTTGTTCTTTTTTTTTTTTATTTTCTACCACTTTATTGAGAATTTCTTTCTGGTCAGTTCCAGATGAATATTTCCCTTTCCTTATTGCATCATGTTCATAATAGCAGCTTTAAAGTCTTTGGCAGACAATTCTGTGTGTCATCTGTGTATTATTACGTGCTGGTTTCCTCTCCCTTTACATCAGATATGTTTCTGCTTCTTCTTACTTTGTGGGATTTGAGTTGGATTCTGCATGTTGTAAATATTATATTATGATTGCATGAAACTCGGTTACATCTAAGGAGACTGTTGATAATTTGTTTAGCAGGCAATCTATTCAGTTGGAGTAGGGCCACTGTTCTGACTAGCCTTTTGAGGCTTGTGGGTTCTGTGCCATTACCATTTACAAAGCCTTTGAAAAGCTATTTATATCTGTCACATGTTTGCTGCACCCAGCAGCCACTCTTAGATTTTGGTGGCAGCCTATGACTTACTTCAGTTTTCTGGGTTCTTAGAATAATCTCTAAGGTAAAATCCATGTATACAGAACTCAGAAGCAAAGCCATGAGTTTAGAATCAACTAAGTTGTCGTAGCTTCCCTGCTGATGCTGTGATAAACTATTCTCAACAAAATCAGCTTGTGGAGGAAAGGGTTTATTTGGCTTACATATCCTGACTGCAGTCCATAAAAAAAGAAAAAGAAAGAAAGAAAGGAAGAAAGAAAGAAAGAAAGAAAGAAAGAAAAGCCAAGACAGGAACTCACTGGCAGATGCTTGAAGCAGAAGCCACAGAGGCACATTGCTTACTGACTTCCTTTCTATGACTAGCTCAGCCTGTGTTCTTATACAACCTACGACAGGTGGCATACATTTTCAACCAGGGGCTGACACCACCCATGGTGGGCTGGACCCGACCACACCAATGATTAATTAAGGAAATGCTTCCACAGGCGTACCCACCGGAAAGCCTGCTAGAGGCAGTCATTCAATTGAAGTTTCCTCTTTCCAAGTAACTACTTGTGTCAAGGTCACAAATACTAACCAGCTCAGTTGTCTTCCCAAACCACAGTTTCCGCTGCAATTCCCAATAGTAGTTGTCTGGAGGCCAGTGGATGGAGTTGCCCTGTTTTGTAGTTCATATTGCTGCCTCGGTCAGGGCCAAGATGTAGGAGAAAAAGGCAGAGAGAGGGGCAGAGAGAAAGACACAGAAAGGCAGAGGCAGAGACAAAGAATGTGTGGAAACTTCCTTGAGGTACAGTTTCTCTGAGAGCTCTAGTGGCATGTAGCCCCTTATAACTAAAAGCCTGGCTTCCACAGTGGTCTTGATGGAAGATGGAAAGGACGTTGGGAGGTAGAGTCTAGAGAGAGAGGTCTCTAAGTTCCTGGAAGATAATTTCCAGGCATATCATAGCAGCCTTACTTGTTTCTCTCAGGTCTTCTCTTTCCTTTCCCCTTCCTTCCACTCTTAGTTCTAATTGTAATCACTCACTTAGTTTTGAAGAGTCCTTTCTCAGCCATCCTGACAGTCTGCCATCTATCATTGCCCAGGAGGTGAGGCAGTCCAGTGGGGACTCTTGTAGAGCCTGCCCTTTTATTTGGACTCTAGACCTTTAAAGTGCTGGGTTAAAATAAGCATTCTTTTCATCATAAATACCTTGCCTCATAGTTTTATTGTAATAACCAATGACTATTAATAAAGACCAAAAGGTTTTCTGACCTTAGGCAGTCTTTTGGAGCTTTCCAGGTTTATTTTAGTGGACAACTAATACAAGTTGCTAATACAAGTTGATCAAGTTTCAGGATGATTTCAGTCCAGACTAGAGGTTATCGGAACAATAGAAAGCACACACACACACACACACACACACACACACACACACACACACACACACACACACATACACACACACACACACACACACACATACACACATGGACATGCACATACACACACACACCAGCAACAAAAGGGAAATCCCAGATAATTTGATAAAACCACTGCATGAATCCTATGGCAAATTCTCATGTATTCTGATGAGTCTACCATAGTGTGTTTTTGTGGTCCTCAGATAACCTGTAAATGCATTAGTTCAGTGTTTATATCATGGTTCCATGGGAGAGAAAGAATAATGTGTGCTTATTCTTTCTTATATAGCATTAAACATCATGGATAGCTGTTGAATAATGTTATACCCTATTTCATATGGAAGTATTTAATAAAATTATACCATGTTAAATCTTAATTTAAACTGTGGCTCTTTGTTCTCTCTTCTTTATGATTCTTGATATGATACTTATTTTTAAAAATAAAAAATTATAATCACCCAGTTCTAATGAAATCATTCAATTCAAAAAGTATCATAGATTAGTTATTTTCAGAAGAATAATTTCAAGGTGCCATGCCATACATTATTATATTACAGAGTGCCAGAGCAAAGCCAGTATAAAAACAATGTTTCATAGAACTGCTTTTTAAATCTTCTTTTTGATGTTTCCTACATGAATACAGTATTTGTTGTTGACATCTTTTCCTCTTTTCTTTCTAATTTACCCCTGTCCTCCCTCAATTTCCTTACCTCTTTTATAATTATTATTGTTATATATAATCAACTGGATCTGTTGATTAGTGTTGTTCTTATGTACATCCTAGATTTCCAGTTCTTACAATATTCCTGTCTCTATTTTCATGATTGTTCCTTAGCCTTATGTGCAGGGGTTTCATCACAGATGTGTCAGCTGCGCTTGGGCACCTCACAGTTACTTAGTCTTTGCGCACTGACCAGCTATGAATCTTTGCAATAGTACCTATTTGTGAAAAAGTAAGAAAGAGAAAAAAAAAGAAAGAAAGAAAGAAAGAGAAAAAAAGAAAGAAAGAAAGAAAATCTTTTCTGGTTGGGGGATTATAGACAAATTTATCAAGGACATGAATGTAAGTATTTAGAACAGAATTCAAATGATCTTGGTTTAGGGAAATGGCAGTAGAATGCTCTCCTTTGAACTCTGTAACCTCCCCAGCCACTAACAGTTCACTAGGTTTACAATACTGGACATGAGTTCCCTCCTTTTCAGTGGGTCTTAAATACAATTATACAAAACTCCCACGATTACATCATTGTGGGTGTCTTCTGGTCTAGCCCTTGCTGTGGTTCATGGAGGGTAAGACAACTCACTCTTTATCTTCTTTACTAACTTACACAGCAACTTCTGGTATTATGAGAGTGTCCTACAGAAGGAAGCTTCCAGGTGAGTTTCAGGGTTATTATTCTATCTTGTCTGTTCAAAGTGTATAGTGTTTCTGGCAGAAGGTATTACCTTCAAGTTCTTTGTAAGAACCAAGAACAACAGCAATATCCTATGCTGTTTGTGGAGTTTATTGGACTGCCTTGACAAGAATGCAAGGGAGGTTTTAGTTTTTCTTAGTCTTTGACTCTTGAGGTGAAAATATCACCTCAAGTAGCATAACTTCATTTAAATTATACTTACACACACACACACACACACACACACACACACACACACACACCATTTTGATGGTTTGAGTTGAATGAGAATATCTCCTGCAACCTCATGTATTTGAACACTTAGTCTTCAGTTAGTATCAAAATTAAGGAATGATTAGATGGCATGGCAGTGTTAGGGGAGGTATGTTAATGGAGGCAGGATTTGAGAGTTTAAAGGCTCACACCATTCACAATTTATAGTTCATGCTTGTAGTTCAAGATGTGAGCTCTTCTGAAGGGTATAAGATTGAATCTCAGAGTCATTTTGATTTTTATTTCCCTGTTGACTAAGGACTGACTAAGATTAAAACCTTAAATGATACCACATGCTGGCAAGGATGTGGTGAAAGGGGAACACTTTCCTCCATTGTTGGTGGGAGTGCTAACTTATACAATCACTTTGGAAGTCAATCTGGCACTTTCTCAGAAAATTGGGAATAGTGCTACCTCGAGACCCAGATATACCATTCCTAGGCATATATCTGAAAGATGCTCTACCATACAACAAGGACATTTTCTAAATTATGTTCATAGCAGCTTTATTCTTTATAGGCAGGATCTGGAAACAACCTAGATGTCCCTCACCAAAGAATGTATAAAGAAACTGTGGAACATTTACACAATGGAATACAACTCAGCTATTAAAAACAGGGACATGTTGAAATTTGTAGGCAGATGGATGGAACTAGAAATGATCATCCTGAGTGAAGTAACCTAGACCTGGAAAGATATGGGTGGTATATACTCACTTACAAATGGATAGTAGCCCAACATAGATGTCCTCTGAGAGGCTCCACGCAGTAGGGGATGAGGACAAATGCTGAGACTCCCTGCTGCACTCTGGGTGGAATGCTAAGAGTGGTATGGAAAAATGGGGGATGGAAGGACCTAGAAGCTCCAGGAGTCCCACAAAGAGACCATCATTCCCAAAATTTGTGGACAAATGGATTGAACTAGAAATGATCATAATGAGTGAATTAACCCAGAAGCAGAAAGAGTCAAATGGTATATACTCACTTACATCTGCACACTAGCCCAAGGGGCATGTCCCATGAAAGTCTTCACTTACCAGGAAAGTGGGACAGAGGGGAGGACATCCTATTGGTACTCTAGATGTGAGAAACATGGGAGAACAGCAAAGTAGAAGGATCCAGGGGGTCCTAGAAACCTACAAGAAGAACATTATGATAGGCAGATTTGGGCCCAGGGGTTCCGCACAAACTATGGCACCAGCCAAGGACAATACAGGCAGTGAACTTCAAATCCCTACCCAGATCTAGCCAATGGGCAGGACATTCTCCACAGTTGAGTGGAGAGTGGAGTCTGACTTTCACACATACTCTGGTCCCTCATATTTGACCACGTCCCCTGGAGGGGGAGACCTGGTGGCACTCAGAGGAAGGATAGCAGGCCACCAAGAAGAGACTTGATACCCTATGAGCATATACAGGGAGAGGAAGTCCCCCTCAGTCACAGTCATAGGGAAGGGGAGTAAGGGGAAAATGGGAGGGAGGGAGGAATGGGAGGATACAAGGGATGGGATAACCATTGAGATGTAATATGAATAAACTAATAAAATAAAATAAAATAAAATAAGAGACCATCAAATCTGGCAGATCTGGACCCACGGGGGCCTGCACAAATTTTTGCACCAACCAAGGACAACGCATGCCACAAACCAAGACCCCCTGTTCAGGTCTAGCCAATGGACAGCTCATTCTGCACAGTTGTGGAGAGAGCCGGCACTGCCTCTGACATGAACTCTTGTGCTCCTGGTTTGATCATTTCCCATTGGTGGGGAGGCCTGGAGGCACACAAAGGAAGGTGAAGCAGGCTACCAAGATGAGACCTGATTTGCTGTGGCCATATGGTTGGGGAGGAGGTCCCCTTCTATCAGAGGTCTAGGGTAGGGGAATAGGGCAGAAGAGGAAGGGAGCTTGGGAATGAGAAGATACCAGCAAGAGGATAGCATTCAGTATGTAATCTGAGTAAATTATAATAAATTTAAAAAATTTTAAGGGTGTGAGATTTTAGTTTCTACTTCATCCAACATGATTGCTGCTTTCTATCCTGCCTCACTCATCTGATAGACTCTTATATCCCCTTGGAACCCTAAGCTTAGATAAACTCATCTATAAGTTGCCTTAGTCGTGGTATTTCATAATAACTGTAGAAAACCAACTAATATTGAACTTCTTGCTAGGAACTGGATTGTTGCTTTGAAGGATGTGACGATGTTGGGTTTAGGAGAAATGTGGAAGACATTGTGACTTTGGAGTAGATAACCGGGTTCAATGCTATAGGCAGAGGTTAACGGGCCATCCTATTAGGGGCTCAGAATACAATACTCAAATCACTGTGCACCATGGAGACCAAGCTCAAGGAGCCTCAGAGGAGACATGTGATTAGAATGTGTTCCTGTGATACTTTGGCAAAGAGTGTGTTTGTGTTCTGCCCCTGTTCTAAACACTCACCTGAAGCTACATTTAAAAAACAAGGAATTTGCGAAATTTGTGGACAAATGGATTGAACTAGAAATGATCATAACGAGTGAGCTAACCCAGAAGCAGAGAGACTCAAATAGTATATGCTCACTTCTATCTGGACACTAGGCTAAGGGGTATGTCTCATGAAAGTCTTGACTTACCAGGAAAATGGGATAGTGGTGAGGACATCTGAAGGTGGAAAAAATATAGGAGATAGGGAAATAGATGGATCCAGAGGGTCCTAGAAACCTACAAGAAGAACACTATGATGGGCAGATCTGGGCCTAGGGGTTCTGCTCGATCTATGGCACCAACCAAGGACAATATGTGCAGTCATCATCAAACCCTTACCCAGACCTAGCCAAGGGACAGAATATTCTCCACAGTTAAGTGGAGACTGGGGACTGACTTTCACACGAACTCTGGTGCCCCTTATTTGGCCATGTCCCCTTGATGGGGAGGCCCGATGGCACTCAGAAGAAGGATAGCAGACTACCAAGAAGAAACCTGATACCCTAGCATCATATTCAAGGGGAGGAGGTCCCCATCAGTCATAGTCATAGCGGGAGGGAGGGAGGAATGGGAGGATGCACGGGATGGAATAGCAATTGAGATGTAATATGAATGATTTTATTTTTCAATAAAAAATTTAAAAAAATAAAATAAAAGTTAACCCAGGAGCAGAAAGACTCACATGGTATATACTCATTTACAATTGGACACTAGCCCAAAAAGCATGTCCCATGAAAGTCTTCACTTACCAGGAGATTGGGATAGATGTGAGGACGTCCTACTGGGACTCTAGGTAGAAGAAATATAAGAGATGGGGAAATAGAAGGACCCAGAGTGTCCTAGAAGCCTACATGAAGAACATTTTGATGGGTGGATTGGAGTCCAGGGGTGTCTGCTCAAACTATTGCACTAACCAAGGACAATACAAATAGTAAACATCAACCCCCTACTCTGATCTACCTAATGGACAGGACACTCTCCACAGCTATGTGGACAGTGGGCACTGACTCTGCCATGAACTCTGGTGCCCCATATTTGACCACCTCCCCTTGGTGGGGAGGCCTGGTGGCACTCAAAGAAAGAATAAGTAGGCTACCAAGATGAGAGTTGATAGCCTATGACCATATAGTGGCAGAGGAGGTTCCCCTCGGTCTTAGACCTAGGAGTGGGGAATAGGGTGAGAGCGGGAGAGAAGGAGGAACAGGAGGATATAAGTGATGGGATAACAATTGAGTTGTAATCTGAATAAATTAATTAAATATTTTTTAAAGTAAATTTAAAAAATAGTAATGGACTGGCTAGGCAGTGGTGCATGCCTTTAATCCCAGCACTTAGGAGGCAGAGGCAGGTGGATTGCTGTGACTTGAAGGCCAGCCTGGTCTACAAAGCAAGTCCAGGACAGCCAAGGCTACACAGGAAAACCCTGTCTTGAAAAAAACAGAAAAAAAAAAAAAAAAAAAAAAACAACAACAACAAAAAACAAACAAAAAGAACCAAACAAAGAAAAGTAATGGCCTAATTTCCTTGGCAGAGAAAATTTCAACAAACATGATAATAGTGCACCTTTAGAAGCAAAAAAGAGCACCAGGGATTTTAATGTGATACCCAAGGCTTGTGCTGAAAGTGATCATGTTAGTGCCATTGAGAAAATACTATGTACCAGCTCTATAGTAGAATAAAGGGAAGAGTGCCCTCCCGGCACCACCTTACCTAAACTTCCAACTTGTGAAAGAGATCATAAATCATTTTCTGCTAATAAGAAACAAATAAAAACTAGAAGAAAGAAAGAAAGAAAGAAAGAAAGAAAAAGGAAGAAGGAAGGAAGAAGAAATGGGAAAGAAAAAGAAAAGCTGAGGCTGATGTGATTCAGTGAGTCAAGGGTGCATTCTAAAATGGCAGCCAAACATGGCAGAGTCATCCACATGATTTTAACTTTACAAGCATTAAGAATACAAGAGCAAAGGACTTATAGGTTCTTTCTCCATGGTTTCTTACTGCTGTAAAAGCCAGGTGGTATATGGTAAGAGGATTCATGTATGTAGGCTCTGAGAAACCAAATACATGAAACTATGAAAGTGAATCCTGGGTTACAGAGCAGACCCCAAGATATTGGAGTTGCTAGAGCTATGAGATATTTGCCAAGAGCTGAGTGTGTAAGGAGGGGAATCAGCCCAGGAGAGATGTGTGTCGTAGTAGGCAAAGCTGAAAGAGTGAAGTCATCTAAACCTGTTAAATAAGGATGTTGTCATTGTCCTGTTGGGTTCCAGTCTTGCTTTGGTTCCGTATGTCCATACTCATTTGTTTATTTTGCAATAATAAATATATAATCTGGAACTGTATATTGGAAGAGGTAACATGGTTTTTTGTTTTTTGTTTTTGTTTTTTACTTTATAGGATGTTACAATTAAAAGATTGCCTTGAGTCTCTGAAGAGACTTTGGATTTCTAAACAGCATTGAGACTATGAAAGACTCTGGTGACTTTAAAAGGTTGACTGAAGGTAACCAGGAAGTTAAATGTGGTAGTTATAATAAGAATGTCCCCCACTGGCTTACATATTTGAACAGTTGATCTCCAGTTGTTGGTGCTATTAAAAGACACACAGCAGAGATGGCCTTGTTCCAGGAATTATGTCATTGTATGTCGCTTAGGAAGATCAAGGACTCAAGCCATTTCTAGTTTGTTGCTTCTGAAAATATAAGATATTATGTTTCTCTATGGGGCTTTCAATCATCCTTGGTGTTTTTTATTTTTTTTAATTTTTTCTCGTTTCTAATTTCCTCCCCAAAGCAAGCTCTATTCTATAAAATTCATAGATGCAAAAGCTCTTTATAAGCAGAATGGATCTGATATATCCATAATGTTTGCAAAATATGTTCTGTGTTACTACAGCAGGATGTCTTATGACATCACCAGGCACCTGTAATACCTCTAACATTCATAACACCTGATATAGTACTTCTAATATTAGAAAAGAAATAAAAAATAAACAATAAAGATTTTAGAAATATACTACATTTATTGAAGGTTTGCATGATTGAGGATGTAGTTCAGTGGTAGAGACTCTCTTAATATACACAAGGTCATAGATTTGATCCTTAATAACACATATACACACACATACCACCACCACCTCCACACATACACACACACACATGAAATACACCCACAAACCACACACACACACACACACACACACACACACACACACACACACACACACACATCATTCACCACATACACACATCATCCACCACACACACATACCTCATGCATGGACCACATACACACATACCACATATACACACAAACCACACCACACACCACACATACACAAAAATTATTACATTTTTCCTTGAAGCTAGCATTGCACAAAACTTAATAATCTACACTGTACTCAAATAATTCGGGCTGAATTGAACCATTGTCATGACACTAGTCAGTGGATGCAAGGTTCTGGAACTTCTGTTTTTCTAGAGAACCCAGTTGAATAGGAGAAATCCAGCTCAGGTGTCAAATTCCCAGCAAAGCATTTTGTCTTCTGTACAGTGGAGCAATGACAACAAGGACAAAGCTGACATCTGTTACAGATTGTGAATAGCATTTTTGACATCTGTCAATAATTTTTAAAATACTATAAAGTCAGTAAAAATACGTAAGCAACTGTGAGGAAAATGGTATTATTGATAACATATTTTAACAAATAAATATATCAGTGTCATCTATGTATAGTGGCTCATGCTTATTATATCAATACTTGGGAGGCTAAACTGGGAGTGTAAGGCATTGAAGGCCAGACTTGACTATTGGTGTGTTTGAGGCAAGCTTGGCTATCTGAAACTCAGTAAAAAACTTACATCAGAATAAAGCACATGTAAATTTACTTTTTTGGTATAAAAAGTAGAAGCAGCACTAACATTTTTGCATAGTTCTTGTGTATAACTGGGGAATGTTAAGATATTCAAGCTATAGACAGAATAATCTTTTCTTTATGAGAATCAGTATGATATTTTTTATGTAAGGACCACTATGTTGTCTAACTCTGCATAGATTGGTGTCTTATTTTGAGAGATGCAGCATTTTTCAGTTTACTATCAGCAATAATCAAAACATCTCAGAATACAGGACATTTAGTGACAGGGTACTATATTGATTTGTGTGTGCCGTTGCTTTTTAAAAATTAGATTATTAGTTTGTAATAGTAAACAAAGGCTAGTATTTTTCAAAAGAGCTGTCATCTTGAAATTCACATTGTAGTAAATATGTGACAATATGTCTAATGGGCAACAGTGTAGATCATATTTTATTGGTGACAACAACTGAAATTTCTCTCTTTCATATAGAAGCCATTTAAAAATTTGAAGATTAATTTATAAAATCTTCTTTTATGAACTAGATATGTGACTCATACATTTACAGCCAATGAAAAGAGAATAATTTTTTATATACCACTCATGAAATGAGTTTAGGTCTTGCAAGTCTCTCTCCCTTCCAGGGAAGATTTCTGAAGGGGAATATGTCTTCTTATTTCTTTTTCACTTCATACATTCTTCAAATCAAATCAAATGGGAAGATATCGTTTCAAGTTGGGATTTCTTAACTTGCTGCACAGAATGGTTTTTAGCATCACTTCTGTGTCCTGTGTCCTCTCTCCATTCTGCAGCTCCTGTATTACACTATCAAGGATATTGATTCAACCAGCCACATGAACAAACTATAGTGATATCCCAGAAAGGCATTCTATGCTCTCTATTTATTTCAAAGAGTACTAAAAAATGTGAACTTATTTGATTACCAAAATACTAATATATATATATATATATATATATATATACACACACACACATATATATGTATATATTTTTTCAAAATGAAACATTAACAACAGCTTTAGACATTTTCTATAGAATATCCAGAAATGTATGGTGAATAGTACCCCTGGAAGACTAAATTCTCTCTTTCAAGAGTGTTTACTCTCATTGACTATTCTCTGCACTTCAGTTCATTTTAGCATCTCCTTTGTTTCTTCAGATTCTAGACATTCTTTTCTCCACCTCACTTTTGTTACAACATATGTTTAGGCCACGCAACATATCTGATATAAGAAAGTTTATTTGATGGAAGGAAAGAGAGAGGAGTTATGGGACAGATGACTGGACATCTGGTATACCTGGAGGTAGAAGCAAGTCATAATGTAAGCCATTGCTAGGACCCTAAAGTCAGGCTAGTGGGATCACCTATGAATTAACAACCGTCACTTGTGTTGAATGAATATCATGAATAATTCTAGTCATGAGAAAGTCTCTAGAGAGAAAAATGTTGAAGAATATAATTTTCAATGAGTTCTACAAAATATCTTTTTGTAGATTAAAATTCTCTTTATATAGACATTTGTCCAGACTTTGAGATTTGCCTCTGAGAGTGAATAATACTTACTGATTTACTTGGTCAATCAGAACTTGGTCAACTAGGCTTCTACCGTTGTGTTTCCCACAATACACAGAGACATAAAAATGAGAATTTCATTTTTTAAAATGCTGTGAATGATGAAGTAACCGGTTGTGATGATTAGATATATCTTCAGACCTTAGGTTTTGAAAACTGATTTTAATATCTCTGCTTAGAAATTAGATCAGTAGAATATGTTAGCTTCTTTTACTTCTTTATCTGACTACATTCCTCACAATCACATGTATGTTTACACTCATACATATGTACATATGCACACACACACGCACACACAGGCACACATACACACAAAACAGAAAGATGCATACATATATGAAATTACACTTTATTTTTTTTATTCAATTGTTACTTTAGCAGTGTCTGCAATTAAGAACTGGCTCACTAAATGAACTGTAATTATTGCAAATTGTAGTAAGCCCCAGTAATTAAAATGTTGCAGTGATGCTAGCCAGCCTGCTCGCTGCCCTTTGAGAGTAGCAGAAAATGATATTATATCTTTAACTGGTGTTTGTATTACAGATAAGAAAACCTGGAAATTCAGGCCTTCAGAATTCTCTGGCTTAGTCTCTGGAGCACTAAGTGAAGTGTGGATTAATAGTTACCCAATGAATTCAAACTGGGAGATAGTCAATTTGGTTAATTCCTAGCCAAAGTGGCTGTTTCTTTCAAATGTGCAATCTTTTGGACATAAACATACAAGGCTTCCTCATTGAGGAGAAAAGGAACAATAAACTCTAATCTCATCTTTGTGTTTGCAAGATGCTAATAGTGAGCCTTCTGAGTACAAAAGCAAGAAGGAACTCCTTCAGTATCCACCCATCTTTTGAGGATCCTCACCCAGCTGCTACCCCCAATGAACTCTCCAGCTGTGCAGTCATTTGCTAGAGTGCACTGTTATGCATAACTTAAGGCATGTGGTGTGACTCCGAAACAACTGTGAATACAGATTGTCCATGTGAAAGCCCCAAAGTATTTGCAAGTGAAAAACAGTAGAATAAATAATTTCATAGTCATGAAAATGACCCAGATTTTAGATTTAGCCTTGTCTGACTCTGTCTTCCATTGGCCTGTGTGTTTACTTGTTCCTTTTCTACTCTCATTCTTGGTGATCCAAAAATGCCACTACGTGTAGCGATATGTGTGAAAATCAAGGTTACTATGAGTTAATTATATAAAAACCATCAACTACTATGCAAAGATGGTTTCAATAAGCAAGTGCAGAGTACCAGAAGATTTAAGAACAAGGATTTTCCATTGAGCCCTTGGAATATATGGATGTTCAAGGAAAAGAAAATAACATCACACAGTATGGTATCAGAACAATTGCCATTCTATGATATTGAAATGATTGTGGGTACCAAAAACAGGACTTCTGGTTATGAAAGGAAGGTTACCTGATGTTGAAATAATCCAACTTAAACACTTGAGAACCTAAGCAAAAGTGAAAAAATAAATGATTTTGGAACTCGTACAATGGAAAATTCAACTGGTTTGCTGCTGATGAAAAGAAAAAGCACAAATGCCTTTGTATTGTATCCTTGCCTCACAGTTAGATTGCAGTACAGTGGGAACAGTCTTGGAGTGGAGCTGGCAGCTCCAAGTAGAAGATATGTGTTCAGACTACTCATCTGGTTGAAATATGTACAAGAAGACGTGAGTAAGAAGAGTGTCACAGCAGAGAAGAACAACTTCTCCCCTTAACAATTGGTTAAATAATCATCTATATACACAGGAATCCCAAGCAGCCGGGAGAAGATAGTCAACTGAAAAACATTCTGTCAAAGCAGTAAAAACACCACACAACACGAAGATTGTTAGCAGACCTACTCCTATAGTAAGGGCTATTTGGAAACAATCTTAAACAAAGTCTAAAATCAAGCCTCCACTAGGTCAAGTTGACTTCACAGCAATTATATGTCTGCTTAAAAACATCCCTGCATATTTTAAAGGTAGGATAATTCAGACTTGGTGCATTGTGGTGTCTTTGAAATGCAAAATTTAAAAAAAAATTACCCAATATGCAAAACAAAACAAAAAAATTGACAGAAACATGGAATGGTATAATTAAAGACAATAAAATTAAGAAATGATGCAGACCCTAGAAGAAGTATAGTCACTTCAAAATAGTAATAAATTTGTTCAAGGATTTTAACAAATGTAATACATAAAAATATGCAACTATCAACTAAAAATGGGAACTCTAAAAACAACTGTGGACATTTTCTAATTTAAATAAATAGCCAATTGATAATTTCATAACTTAGAAAACACTAGCCAAAGTACACGGTACCAAGTCATCTAATTTACACCTGGCAGGATAGAAGGTGGAAAATGGCAAAATGCTCTGAGCAATAAAAATGGGGAGGAACAGCCTGAATCATGGTCAACTATGTGTAGATATTGACTAGGAATGGACATGATAACACACTATGGGAGGATGGACATATTTGTGCCGACCATCCACCCCCTGCACATACTATCAAATCTCATTGAGCCACCACGTTTGAGGAAGTGATTCTGGTTATGTGTATATCTCAATAAAAAGAAGAAATGCTGGCTAAGGACCAGTTTGTGTCATGCACCGAAATAATCTTTGTCACCAGTGAAATCTTATCTACCTTTGCTCTCATTCTAACCATGCCATTTCTTCCCTGTGACTTTCTTTTCAGAGACTCTTGGATTCACCACACTATTAGCATGCTCATGTTTCAGCTTATGCCCTTTGTTTTCTTTTTCAAAGACTAGATTATGATTAATTCAGTTCCACTGTTCACTGGTTGAAGGCATATGGGCTGGGTACAAAGAGCAATGACCAGATGAGGGAATGGATAAGCTGGGTCAATGGTCTAAGTAAGTAGTTCTGTTTTGCTAGCTACTCATTTATTTGTGGGGATTCTGACAGATAGTGAAGATATACTATGAAAATACAAAAGAAGAATTCTGCTTTCTAGTGTACACATTTTAGTATGTTTATGGTAATATTTTGATTTATCTGCCAAGATTAGGTTTGTATTACTGTCCACATGAGGCCATACCAGCCTCTAAATGTCTTGTATAATTCATTTCCCAATTATTAACTTATGTGTAAAATTTGCCACTACACTATTTTTCTTTAATTCCCATAAAAATTCGTAAGTAGCTTTTGGTGTATTCAGCAACAACTCCGCATTGAAATGTTCTACTCATAAAAAGTGTTTGTCATGCATCATCTTGCTTTGCATAAGTGACTCCTTAGAAAAGGAATGTCTTCCTTCCCTCTAGCCTCTATCCTTAATATATCCTTGTAGGAAGACCCTTATTCATCATTCAAGAATACTTTTAAGGTATAAAAAATATCTTCTTGGCACACTAGACAGAGTCAAAGCTCTTTTCTGAAGATTTCTTTTCAACACTTCCCATGTTTCTTGTGTTCAGAGTTGTGTTTGTAAGTTAGGTATTGATGAAGATCACTGAATAGCGCATGCTACAAAAGTATAAACGTAGATACGGTTAAGTACTATAAATATTGATACTATTATCAAAGACCTAGAAAGGATTCTTTTCAAACTACCAGCTCCCAATATAATGACATGGAGACCTTTTATTAATCATGAAAACTTGGCCTTACCTTAGTCTGGTTCCCCAGCTAGCTATTAACTTAAATTAACCCCTTTATACTAATCTACATTCTGCCATGTGTCTTGTTACCTCTCCTCAGTACTGGCACATGTGTCTCCCTTGTGTCTGGCTGGCAACTCTTCCCACCTCAACTTCCTTCCCAGAGTCCCTATCTCTGTGCTTGAAGTCCCATCTTCCTTTGCCATCTCTGCTATAATCCCTTCAGCTGTGTATAAAACCTATCAGAAGGCGAGGAAAGCGTATGTTTACAAAATAGGATGCAGGTGCTGAGCAATTAAAATAACAAAACCCAAGTCTGGGCAGTACACCACTCTCTGTGGGCACAGATATAAGTATTTGAATAATACAGAGTCAATCTTTGCACAGCTCACAAAACAATCACCCCAACAAAAATCCAATTCATGAAGAAACAGAAGAGATGAACATGAGTAAACAAAATTGGTACCCAGTGCAGTAAAAGGCTTTAGGCATAGTTGGCAAGCAGCTACCAAGCATAACAAATAGCAATCGCTCCACACCTAGAATTAAGACGCAGGTATAGGAGCAGCTTTATCTTCTAGGGACAGGTGTAAAGTCTATGAGCCAGTGGATAGCTGATGACCAAGGTAGTTAATCACTAACCATCACTGAAAACCAGGAGCACCTCTGCCTTCACACATAGAACTCATAACATACGTTAAATTTTATTGAATCCTCGACAAACTGAATAACATACCTGAGTTTGAGCATTATGATAAGAGGTAATTTGGAAATATAGTCTCAATCCTATTACTACAAAGGAGACTTTTGTGCTTTTAAAAACTGATTTGTTTTAAGCAGGGAGGCCCTTGAAGACCATGCTAAACTCTCCTCTATACTGCTCATTATTAGTGTATACTCCTTTTAAGCAAATAAGAATTGTCTGTGAATAGTAAATTCAATAGGTAGAGTAGTCTTCATACAAGTTTTCTGTCTTAGTTTGAGACTAAGATGGGTCTTGTTGCCATGAGAACAACAAAAGCAGTCATAACATCCAAACATCAAAAATGTCAGTCATTTAAACTCAATCAATAAGGCTTCTACATCATGGGCAAAATCTTTATTTCTCATGTGATAACATAACATTCTTAAAAATTTATAATTATAACATGAATATGTGAAAGAGAAAATCCAAGTGAAACATTTGCCTATGCCACTCAACAGAAACTACCCAAAGTAGCTGACAGTAGATGCACCATGGAATCTCACAGAATGGCTAGCCCCCACTCTGACTGCAGTCTTCAGGGTTTGGGGCACACACAATGTTCTAGAGTCTTCAAGGAGTTCTCCTCGGGGGTTGCTGGCTTTTGACTCACAGATCTGCAAACAGTTTATAAGACAACATTTCCTTCCATGATGACAAATTAGTGATTTGGAATGGTGCTTCCTGGGGGAAAAGATGAGATTTCTCCAAATGGACAGCCACTGTCTTCTAGGAAAATCTAGGCTCAGAGAGCATGGAATTAATATAGACTGCAGAACCAGAAACCATAGGTTAAGATCTCCCAAACCAGTTCTGACTCTGTCCTCCTGAAAAGCTGTCTAAATTCTGTAAAGATTGTAAAAACTGTCCCACAGGTACAAAGTTCTCAGCTCACATTGCTTTTCCGTGTGTTTGTTGTTCTTTTTTTTTTTTCATCTGATAATTTTTCCCAGCTTTCTGAGATGGACTGGGGACCACACTGTGGGCGTAGCTGGGGTTGCTGTTCTTAAGCAAGTGGTAAGCCGTGTTGGGAGCACCTGTTCTCTGGTGAGCCAGGTGGGGGACAGTGATATTGAGACAAGCAGAAGATAAGTGGGGAAGTGGTTATCCCACCCACGCATTCTCACATGTCACAAAATGCAGCTGGTGATTATTCTCTCAAGAGAAGCCTACGAGCATGCATGCCAATGAAAATAAGTCCTCGGGCTGTTTGGCATGTGCGTGCCTTAATTACTGACCCCTGTTTTAGAGAGGTCAACAGTAAAATTCTCTCCTTTACTGTGAACTTAGAGAAAGATGAAATGATTGGGAAATCTGCCAGAAGAGTTAAAGTCCTTCCCCCCCCCCCCCAATATAACGCCTGGAGGTTTCTTTGTGTCTTAAGCACTGTATTATCTGTATTGTTTCCTTTTCATATTAAGTTATTCAGTGTTATAGATCAGAATGTGGAGTGTGAATGAAAACTATTGAACACTATAAATTCATGAGAGAGTGTTTTCCCACAGATTCTAAAGAGATAAGCCTTTAGCCTAAGATTGTTTTTGTATTTTTATTGTTGATTTTTTAAAATTTTGTTTTGTCCTAAGAAATGACTAACAAGCATTTGTACTGGATAATGAACAAACATTTTGGTGACAATATTATCCTTGATTGAAATGGAACTTAGCTGCTCTGTGGACATATTGCCTATTCCCTCACTGTCCTAGCCAACCCTCACTTTCCATCCCAGCCCAGAGCAAGGTGTGAGCCAGGCATATTCCATGAAAGCTGTTTTCTTTGTTAAAAGACATTTTTTGGCCAAAACTTCTCACAGATTTAACAACATCTTCATAAGGATCAAAACAACCTGAAAAATATAGAATGGAAATTGTTAGAAATAGAAGGTGTTAAATGGTTCAAAGAACCTGCATCCTCTCCAAAATCTATAGTGGTGATATGGGGGAGGGGAACCTACATATTTCTAGGGATAAACTAGGTGAATTGAGGTTATTTGAGAAACTGTTGGTTTTAGAAATACCTTAAGTAGGTAAACACACAAGCCTAGAAATGTGAAATAGTTGAGCTGCAGTTTTTGTCTGTCTGTCTGTCTTTCTTCTTTTCTTCCTTTCTTTTTTTCTTCCTTCTTTTCATTTTTACTTTTTGTGTTTCTGGTAGTGAGATTATGAAGTAGATCAGATAGCCAGCAAATGGCTAGACTCCAACAAGTTGCTAGAGCACACTTACCCAAGAACACCTCAGCGGTGGTGACACATGAGTAGAAAATCACAGAATCCCACAGTCCTGCCTCCTCACAAAACTACACAGAACAAACCAACAATAGAAAAAGTGAGTACTGTAATTTATCTTGGAGGCCATTGGATTGTTTATCCCAAACTCCATTTTGATTCCAGTTACAGTTTACTTATGAGTATTTGTTCTCTAACAGAGACTAAACAATGGGTAACTACTTTCTTTTATCTTTTTCTTTGTTATGAAAATGTCAGTTTCACATTTGCTTATTTCAGTCTTTAAATAGTGTCTTGAGCTTGTGAAGTCATTCAGCTCAATTTCTTACCAGTGGGATAAAATATGTAGACCAAACCATGGGAGAAGTTCTTCCATGTGAGAAAGGCATGACTTTAACAGTGCCTTAAGTTTTCATAGTATACAATCAACAGGCTCCTTAGAAAACAAAAGGGGATGCTACCTACAACATTGGAGCATCAAACTGTAAATATAAATACCAAGTGCTTTAAGTTGTGATCTTAAAATAGAAAGCTGCAAAGGCACACAGCATGTGGGCTACAGTTCTCTTCTGGATAGTCCCTGAGTCCTATTTCTGTACAGCAGAGATTAGGGCCTTTCTGCCTTCTTAGTGTTAGATCTTTCACTTTGCACAGAACAATACTCTTTAGGATATGTTCTTGCGATTACCCAAAGATTATTTTTAACACAGAGGTTGGTCTTTTCTTTTATTTTTGTCTTCACAAATTCGTTGTTCTAGGGATTGTTTTTCCTCCACCTAAAGCATTCAGCCTCATGTTTAAGACTCCAACTTATGATAGTAAATTGTATTTTCTGTGGTTGTGGATGGACTCCGTCTGACTTTGCCACTTCTGAGTGTTGTCTAAAGCATAGTGATAAGTGTTTTAAATCAGTCAACTTTTTAGTATAAAAAGATAATCCAGGGTGGATTAAAACAAAAACTTGTACAGCCCAACATTACTACCAATTACGAAGATGTTCATATCATCTAAAATAGCCGAGGCTCAGTTTTATTATCCCAAAATAGGGATAACCTGATAGGATTGTCATAAGGATTATAAACTATAAATGCATAAATATCTAATTTACAAAGTAGGTATGCATATAACTCCAATTATGATTATCATTAATATGGTTATTTTCATGTAATAATTTTTGCACAGAAATTATAACAGACTATTCACTAAATTTCAATTTCTAGAACAGCATATTCTTTACTGAAAATGGTTTGTAACTAAGAAAAAAGTGCTATTCTAGCAGCGAAGGGAACATCAAACTTTTGCACTGACTTTTTAAAAAATATTATTTAAAGGTTCCTTTGTTCCATGCTGACAGCTATAAGATTTTAATATAATCATCAGAGAAGGAGCTTTTTCATGATTTTTCAACTCGAAACATTAAAAGCACTGTACGACAAAACCTTGACAGAAAGTTGCTTTCTCAGTATCTGAATCTTCTGTGTCCAGAATTTTGACTCACAGAGATTGACCAGAAGAGAGAGGGCAAGGCAAGAGTAGTAAAAACAGAATTCCTTTCTGTAAGATAATGCCAGTTTTAATTAGAAATATTTTCCAGAATAAATTTCAGAATGGAAAAAATAGAAAAGGATGTGAATTTACCTTGAACTTATAAGAATGCTGAAAGTAGACACTGCAGAACTATTTCTCAAAGCTAATTTTTAAGTAAGTGACTCTGCATTTGCTCGGTGTAGGTGTGTGTCACTCACTTGGTTGTGAGCTCATGAGTAGTCAGCTCTTCCACTGAACTGCTATGAGGTTTGCACAGAGCGTCCACATTGGCAGTGCAGCAAGACTCCCACTCTTAACTTGAGTTAATATGGTAGGTCAAGTGAAGACAGCTTTGGAGAGCAAATCTCCAAACACAATGATAATACAACCTATTTAATTAGAGTATTTTTACTTTTTGGAATTAAATCTCCTGGAAAGAACTCACAGTCTGGGACATCTTCTGCAAAAGTGGCTCACTGATTACTCTAATTGTTGTAACTACCAGTGACAGCCAGGAGCTTGAGGCATTGAGGACCCAGTAATGATAGAATACAGATACCATATTTTTTGGACTATAAGACGCACCTGACCATAAGACGCATCCAGTTTTTAGAGCAGTAAAACAAGAACAACATTAAATACAGCAATCAGACCATAAGGTGAACCCTAATTTCCACCCCCAAATTTTGGGGGGAGTGTGTCTTATGGTCCAAAAAATACAGTATTCCTTGTCTGATGATAAGTGAGTAACAAATATTAATAACACATTTGTAGAAAAACATGTCTAGTCTGTCTAGTCAAAGCGTAGAGTATCTACCCCAGATTGTCTTAAAGCAGACTATGAAACTTCATTGAGGAGACTGTGCACTCAGAAGGGGCATGGAGAGTAACAGGTCAAAACCATGTGTTTAAGCCATCATGGTGGCACACACCTTTAATCCCAGCACTTGGGCGGCAGAGGCAGGTGAATCACTGTGGGTTCGAGGTCCATCCATCTGGCCTACAAAGCAAGTCCAAGATAGCCAAGGCTACACAGTGAAGCCCTGACTTGAAAAACAAAAGAAGAGGAGGAAGGAGGAGGAGAAGGAAGAGAGTGGGAAGAGGAGGAAGAAGAGGAAGAAGAAGAAGAAAGAAGAAGAAAGAAGGAAGAGGAGGAGGAGGAGGAGGAGGAGGAGGAGGAAGAAGAAGAAGAAGAAGAAGAAGAAGAAGAAGAAGAAGAAGAAGAAGAAGAAGAAGAAGAAGAAGAAGAAGAAATCATATCTTTAGAACTGAGGGGTGGAGATTGCTAGTTATGAGTGCTAATTTGGTTCCTGTGAGGAATTAGGTTCAGTACCTAGCCCAGGGTTATGCAGTGTGACAGAGTGTTGCTGCAGGCTTGGATAGCATAGAAAGGAGAGAGCTAGTGTAAACAAGCTTGAAATTGGTTTCCCAGGGAGTGGTTTTGCTGCTGCTCTACCATGTATTTGGAAACAGATTAGGGGAGCATTGTGCCTGTTCTGCATTCCATCGTTTGTTCTTGGCTTTGAAGTAGGAGCTATTCTGGAAATTCATACATTTCTGCTGCTTCTAATTCTTTGTCTCTGTTTATTGTATGTAGCCCCTCTAGTCCTTCTTTTTTTATATTTGGTGAATGAACTATATTTCCCATTTATGAATAAAACTGTTCCTGATGGTCTTTGTAATTCAAAATGTAGCTTAAGGGTGGGGGGCAAGCATCTGAAGTGTGTTCTTACCCTCCCAAAGAAATATAGTGGTTGTAATTTGGCTACATGCAGACTCATTTTGTATTGCCAAAACTTTGTAGGCTCCTGGTTTTGTCAACAGGAAGTGGGAGTTCCTTGACCACACAACTCTTAGAATTGGTAATAGTTTGGGAGTATAGTGAGCAGGATTCCCTTACTTGCATCTAGAAGTTTGGTAATGAGCAGTGACCAGAGAATTCTTGATAGTGAGCCCTCAGGTCTGGAACATGTTTCCTGTTCTTTACCCAGCATTCAGATTCAGTCATTTTGAAGTTCCGATACAAAGAACATCTGTTTTGAACTTCTTTAGCATTTGAAAGTAATTTCGCACTGAAATTTGTAGTGGGCTTCATTTGAAGAGATAAAATTTATTTCTGTCATTTTAATGGATTGTTCTTACTTCTTAATGTTTGCTTTATATACTGGGAGACAGTTGTGTTTGCAGCAGGCCCATGGCAGCTAATAACCTTGTAAAACTATAGTCCCAGGGAATCTTTTGTTCTCCTCTGACCTAGTAAGGCACCAGACCACCAGGAACACATGTGGCACACACACACACACACACACACACACACACACACACACACACACACACACACACAAATATATGGACTGAAAATCCGTAAATACAAAAGTAAAATTCGTTTTGACTATACAACCTTAGACCTCAACAAGTAGGTTACGTTAATTGGTCACAACCACCTACATACATAAACATTGCATTCTTGTGGGTCTTCTAGAAGCAGAAACCAAGACCACATGGGAAGTGCTCATGGCTTGTTGAGTAAATGCAAATGAAAGGACAGCGAATTTAAATAGGAATGGCTTTTACAACAGCATGCAGGTTTGACTTCATAAACCACGTGGAGAAAGTAGAGTTAACATGTGCTTTCAGCTGCTGCACAGTGATCATGACATCTTAACTGAAATAAGAGGGACCTTCGAGAAACATTGACTCTTAGTAGGGGCTGAATTTGTCAAGAAAGAGGCAGGATGCTTTTTGATAAAAACTCACCTAGAACTCAGCGACAGGCAGGTTGTGGTCCTGGCTAAGGGAGAGGCATCTGGATATGGCTAAGCATCCAGAGATGAACTCTTCACAATGGCATTCCTGCTCAGGGTGTAACTCTGTGACTGCATGCTGGTCTTTCACTGTATTTTGCTTCTGATGAAAATTTCACCTCTTAAGGAAAAGAAAAATTATGAAAGCTTCAATATATAACAAGTATTTTACATAATTTTGATTATTGAAAGAAATAAGCTTTGAACTCCTGAGTGTTATCCATTGGAGACTGATGCTATTGACTTTAAAATGTTTTGCAGTCATTTCTTATTTCATGATTTTATCAGATAGAATATATAATCCAAAAAGGCTACAGTATAAAATAATTTGTTTCTGATACTATGGTATTAGAAAAAGGATGTAGGTACAGATTTTTATAATAATATATCCTGGCTACCATTGTATTTCCATGGGGTAAGGACAAGAATACATGATCTATCATGTATGGTATACAAATTATGTTTTTAAAAGGTATTCAGAAGAAAAAAGTGAAAATAGAAAACGTTTAAGACCTATGATAATACAAGAATAAAAGTAATTTGGAAAAGTCCCCCAACTTCTGTTTATTAACCCATATTTTAGCACCCTTATTCCTATTAAGATATTTTCTCTATTTTAGTGGGGTTTGTGTTTGCAAATGTCCTATATGAAAAAGACAATAGTCTTGTAATCCTGAACAATAAAATATCTACACACTTTTAGAGTTCAAGATAATCACTTGCAAGCAAGTTCACATACACACATACTCAAGCACATATGTGTAATCAGTGCCACAGCACATCTGAAACAAGGCAAGGGGAAAACAGCATTTGACAGTAGAGCTTTCTTGCAGAATTTGATTCACAACAATTCAAACACAAATAGCCTAAATAAAGAGGCAGAAATATCTGACTTATATCTAATTTTGTCTGATGAATTTTTTATTTAAAACAGTAACTATCCTTAATCTTATGAACTGCAGCCAAGAGGTAATGTGCTTAACTGTATTTAATTCTAACAAATGGCAAAGCTGTGTGGTCATGTGGTTCGCTGTATGTTTCTCTTTAAGCTCCACTGTAATTCACTATGGTTGTGTTTACTTTTGACTTGTGATTTACATTGCATGATCAGTGTGTGAAAAAGATGTTGAACATGCTAGTACAAGGCAATATAGAACAGTGAAGGAAATACAGGAGACAATCTTCAAAAATATTTGGATTCATAACTGATAATAGATCATAACTTTGTGAGACTTATGCTTAAAAGAAGATATAATTAAATAGTACAAAACTAGGCTGGACATTGTAGTTGGAGATAACTGATTAGACAGAAAAGAGAATAATCTATAAAACAGTCTTTTTCTCAGTTTAAATAGTTTCAAATATTCTTAGCTTATTATTAGTTCTAGAAATAAAGAGGGCTGTGTGTTCACGGACATAAAATTTCTTTCTGGTGAATGTGCCACCAATAATGCTTCAGGAAAAACTCTGAATGACCTTGAAATCTAAGTAGAAACACAGCCTGGAGTCAGGGTCATTTGGTATTGGAATAAGGTTCATTAAGAAGTGAGAATAAATGCACCAATACACGTACTAATGTCTTAGAAATGTCTTAGAAAATCATGTTCCTATCTTCCGGATGAGTCCTGAATTCATCACAGATGACACTAATACTCCTTTCTTCTTATTGGCTAACCTTTCCATAAGCTAGCAATTGTGCTGCTGTCAGGAGAGCCATATTTTGGCATGGCCATCTACAGGACTGTTGGACTGTCGAAACTTTCAATTTTTTCGATTGCTTTCCAGGACAGTCTCCAAGATTCAGAAATAAAGAAAGCTTATAAGGAAATCAAAACTCTGTATGTCTTAATCTTAAAAGCTGTGAGAAAGAACAGATAAATGACTTCCAAAGAAATGACAATTAAACTGACAGCATCAATAGACACCAGAAACAAATGGAACAGTGTTTCCAAAGTGCTAGGGGAAAATGCTTGTCAAATTAAACTTGCTAAGTATTAGTGAGTGAATATGAAATAAGAATACTTTTGTACTTACTGAGTTTGAACATAGTTCTGCTTATAGACCCTAAATGAACCATTGTATGTCACTGGATAGATAGATAATATAAATTGTTTCACTCAACAACAAAGAAAAAAATACCAATAATTAAATTTTGATACATCATCAATTGTTATGTCCATTCCAATTAGAGTTAATAAGAGTATAAAAAGCTGAAACTTACCATAATTTCTTTTCAAAAAGAAATATATTAATAAGGAATAAATATAGAAGATGGAATAAGATATCAGAAACAATGTTGATCAAAGGGAGGACTTAAAAACAAGCTCCAGCTAAAATTCATTATCAAAACATATTTAACAATAACATAAATGTGGCTAGTGGGAAACAGTGTTGTTAATGATAGTATAGTTCTTTGCATATTTTATGGAAAAGTTAGTAAAATATATGGATATTGTTGAATATGTTAACATTTTAATTGTTAACTTTATGTGAAATAATGAAAATGAATTTTGCAAAATTCAAAATAGGTATTAAAACAGAAAATTTTATTCACAGAATAGAAATCAAAAGAACATTTAAATAACTTATATATGTACAACCATTCATAAATTTCAAAAAAATGATAAATGATGTATAAAGTAATAGTGAGAGTATAAATGATATTTTTATAATCTACCAAAATAATATCTTACCTATGCATGTGGTGGCAAGTAAAAAAAAAAGAACACTGAATGGAGAGTTTTTCCAAACTTTAATAATGATTGTTTGTGAAAAAAATGGAAGAAAGACAGTAATAGAACAACCAGAAGTCAACTATATCTGCATTTATACATTTTCCTATCCCATTTCCATACTTTGAAATTTTAAACATAATTATAACAAAGCATTAAGAATCCTCTGTCGACATTCCCAGAACTGCTCTGATGGTTCTTCGGTTTCATTCATCAAAACCATAAACTAAGCCTGCATGTAACCCCTTAGTATCTCTTGATTTAAGTTTAGTTTTGGTGTGTGTGGGTGGGGGAGGGACGTATGTTTGTCTCTGTTTTAAGTTTTGCTCTTGTCAATCTTCACACTGCAATTATCTAAATGGTACCAGGAATAAGTTTTTAAAGGAAAACCCATTCAGCTTTTGTTAATATCTTTACTATATATATTTACTCTTGTTAATATCTTTACTATATAATTTATTCTTGAACACCAATGATGATATTTCTCCCCCATTTTTGCATTCCTATCCAATATTGGTGATTTGCATTTCACGGTTTGTGCTTAGTTTTGTCAACTTGGTACAGACTAAAGTCATCTAGGGTGAGACGTCTCAATTGAGAAATCGATTATAACAAATTGGGCTGTGGCCATGTCCGTGAGGAGTTGTCTTGATTGTAGTTAATTTACACTGGGTGGCACATTCCACTGTGTGAGGCACCATTCCTGAGGCCTTAGATCTTGGAGCACATCAGACAGCTAGCTAGGCATAAGTCAGTGAGTATGCCTGTAAGCACGCCATTATCAGTTCTCTGTGTTTGCTGTGTTGAGTTTTTGCTCTTTTTTCAATGACGAATCATGACCAGAAGTGGAAGTGAAATAAGCACAACCCTCCCATGTTGCCTTTCATCAGAGTGTTTCTCCCACAGTAACAGAAAAAGAAGGACATATATTAGTACGGAAAATGCTGTGTATGGGAACAAAAGTATGATACTGTGCAAACGAGACTCCGCCCATCTAGGTTTCCAGTTTGTGAAGGGATGGGAAATAAGGGATTTCCAGCAACTCCCTAAGGACGTTCACTCTCACCACAAGGAAGCTGCATCCACAGTGGCCCCACAGGGGAAAGGTTCGTTCCAAGTTGGCTGCTGAAAGCGGCAATATCATCCTCATATCCACATAGTCCCTGCTATCGAGGCATAAAGGATACAAGATGGCGGGGGCCGGGGGTGGGTGCAGATGAGGTTTCAGAGACCCACCGAAGCCAGGAATCATGCCCCAGGGCTGGCATCCCTCCAATACAGCCTTGAGAAGCTGTGAACCTGAAGTCTAGATTGTGGCAGAGACCAAAAAGAAAAAAAGAAGCCGTTAGCAATGCCAGTGCCATTAAACATTTGCCAAGCCGACCTGCACATAGGGAATGGAAACAACTCAATACATTTATGTATTTTGGAGGCAGAAAAGGTGGAAGGCAAAGTCATCTAAGCCCTTTAGAATGGAAGCCCTAAATACCAGATGTGGAGGAACTGGTGTTGATGTTTTCCCTCCTGGCTTTCGGTCTTGTTTTGGTCCAGAGTTTCCTCACTGTATAGATTCCTACTCTATATTCTGTCATTGTACACTAGAAGCATGTGATATAAGTTTTTAGTTCACAGAGGTTCACACTTAGGTGACTCCTTTGATTCACTGAAGAGACTTTGGAAATTAGACTTTAAGACAGCAACTAAGCACTGCAGTGGTGGCTCACGCCTTTAGTCCCAGCACTCAGGAGGCAGAGGCAGGCAGATCTCTGTGAGTCTGAGGCCAGCCTGGTCTACAAACTAAGTCCAGGACCGCCAACGATACACAGAGAAACCCTGTTTCTAAAAACAAAACAAAACAAAACAAAACAAAAAAAACCCCACAACTTTGGAAGACAAACCAAATGCAGCTTGTAGCATGAGACAGCCATGAGCTTGCAGCAACCATGGCCAGGAAATGATGGCTTGAATGAAAAATTCCCACCACAGCCTTGGTCCCTAGTAGGTGACAGTGTTTTGGAAGGTTATAGAAGATGTAGTAGGTGGAACCTTGCTGAAAGAATTATATCATTGATATCATTAATTGGGTTGGAGGCAGCTGTTTATTTTTTATAGCCTGATCTCACTTCCTATCCCCACCCCCTCTCTACTTCCTGACTGCCAGGTTTGCCTCACACTCCATCCCATCGCTATGTCTTTCTTCCATGATGCACCATGACTGACTATATCACCTCTGGAACATTAAGCTAAAATAAGCCTTTGACTCCAATTTGTTTCTTTGGTGGCCTACATTCTCACAGCAAGAGAAAAGCAATGGATACATATCCCAAGACGTGGTTCCTTCGCTTTAGCTTGTGTCCTTTCTCTAGCACTGTTATGGCATTCTCCAAGTTGTCAAAGCCATCGAACCCTTTAAGGAATCAGATGTCAGCTCTCCAAGAAAGCCTCCTTGTTCTCCTCAAGAGGTACACACAACATAACCAAATCATACCACTTTCTGACCTCTCTACAGTTGAGCAAGGGGCGTCTAAAATAAAAGGCAGGCAAACAGTCATACTATCTTCTCCAGTGTCACTGAATTCATATATAGGCTGATGTACTTACTTATGCTTATTTACAGGGATCCTTGAAGGAAACACAATACCCACACGAGTGCCTGAGGTTGTATATTCAGTTTGAATGTTACACTCTTTCTTAGTACCACAATCTCTAAATTCTGGAGCTGAACATCAAATCTGACTTTTTTTTTAAAACAGTAATACTTCTTGAAACTATTCTGAATTGTAGTTTCAATTGGTAAATTATTTTATATGATTTTTCCCTGAACATTTTTGTTATATTATATTGAAAGTTAATTTCTTTAGACTGTTTATGGGTTATGGTATACTTCTCTTACTTTTTGAGTACACGTGTGCCATGTGGAAGTAGGATGAAAAATTAGAGATATTTTCTTTCTCCTCTATTTGACTTCTGGAAATCAAACACAGGGGTCAAGCTTGGCAGAAAGTGTTTTTAGCCAATGAGCCCTCATGCTGGCTCTTATGTTTTTCAAAGTCATCCATTGATTTGGTGGGACATGGGTATCCCATGTGGCTGTCACAGGACAGCTTGTGGAGAAATTTTGCTTGGTGTAGTACAACTAAATGAAGCAAAGTTACGATGCAGAAATGTAAGTTTCTAGGCATATGTCATGTGTATTGGCTATTTATTTTGTTGCTATGAGAAAAAAAAACTTGATGGAAAAAGAAAAGCTCAAGGAAGGAAGGGCTTGTTTTGTCTTACAGCTGGGAGAGATACTGTCCATCGTGGCGGCCATATTACCATAGCAAGAGTTTGAGAAGTTTGGTCAACTTTCATTGACATTCAGAAAGCAGAGGAATGAGTATGACTGCTTAGTCCCACCCCGCCCCCCTACATTCAGTTTTGGACTCCAGGTCATGGAATGGTGACTCGCACAGGTAGAGAGAGTCTTCCTCCCTGTCCACTAATCTATCCCAGGGACCTCTTCACAGGCATGCCAGTGGGTTTGTTTCCATGTTGATTTTTAAATTCTGTCAAGCTGTCCATCAAGAACAACTATCACAGCCGTCTTTGCTCTTTGGATAACTATACCTAAAAGCAGGTAAGATGTCTGTCATCCCTTGTCAATCAGTTTGATGAATACAGTTTGCATTTCTTAGTATCTGGATATTAGTTATTCTGTGGTTTCACTTACCAGGAATCTCTAAACTTATAAAAAAATTTCTGTCTTATAAAAAGGAATGGATGGTTTAAAGGAAAAAATAGGGTGATTAGTTATATAAGACAATACAAATAGAGATTTTTCTAGTGGTTTTCCATTATGGAAATGGCATCTCCATGGAAATGTGGGTCAGTGATGTAACCTATATCATTCTTGATGTGAGACTTCTTATATATTTTTTTCTTGTTGCTGAATCATGACAAGAAGTTTCTTTTGCTCATGCTACTATTTTAATATTAGATAATCGATTACAAATGCAAAAACAGTGGCCTATTTACTTGGTTGGGGGTTTGACTTTTAATGAACAATGTATGTTCCTGCTTTCAGAACAAACTAACAGTGGGACCTCTGGGAATGAAGAAGGGAATTGTTCTCATACCAACTTTCTCTCCATTTTCTTTTTATTTATTTATTTTCACTCAATCAAAGGCGTTACTGGAACATGTCATACTTTTCCCCCAGAACCTATCATTTAACATTTTGATTGAGAATTGGTTCTTTGCTCATATACTATATCTTGACTATAGTTTCCCTTCCACCCACTCCTCTCAGTTACCTCCCTCACCTCCGCTCTGGAACCACTCCCTCACCCCCTTTGCATCTTTCATTTGTAAAGAATGGTCTTCTAAGAGATAACCAAATATGCCAAAATAAACTATAATAAGATGAATAAAAAACTTTCATATCAAAGTTGGAAATGGCAACCTAAAAGGACACATGTCCCCAGACCAGGCAAAAGAGCCAGAGACCCACTTGTTCTCAAACTTGGTAGTCATATAGAAATGCTAAGATAAGAGCTGTAAAGTGTGTAGAGAACCTAGTATTCTTGTAGGCCCTCAGCAGACCAAGAATTTTTCCTTTCCTAAGCAGTTTGTAGATGGTATGACATAAAAAAGTGTGTGCCATAAATTGTTTAGGAGAAAATTAGAAATAATAAAATCTGACATTGTCCTTACCTCTTCGTTTATCTTGTGTCCACATCATGCAAATAACATGTTTCCAATTTGAGTTACACTGACCACATGTGGGCTTTTTTAGAGAAGATGAAGTGATAAAACACTTTAAATAGTCAGAGTAGAAAGTCTCACAGAAACAGACCTATCCTTGTGATTTGTAGCAAGCACCTAACCTGTGATGATTTTGTACAATTAATGAAATAATGTTTCTTAGTTTAAGGCTGAAGGGCTACTTTCATGTGTAAAAATAATTTATTCTGAGTGAATCTTCCTGGTGTAGTGGTATAAAATAAAGCTAAATCATATTCAAATTTCAACCTTTTAAAATTACTGTTTAAATACCCTTTTCCTTCTTCAAGAAAAGAAAAAGGCCCGAGATTCAGAACATCTGAAATACAACCATATCTAGTTAGAACTATTTTTCAGTGTAGGCATTTGCAGTTAGTAATTTCTTTTTTGCTTTTTTTTTTTTTACTATATCATTTACATATTAGTTAACACTAATAGAATTGTTTTATATATGTTATGCAGTTAATTTTTGTGTTTGATTATGTGTATGTTTGTGGGGGTGTATGTGAGTTCAATACCTAAGGAAAGCAGAAGAAACTTATCACATCCCCAGGAGCTGGAGTTTCAGGCATTTGTCACTCTCTGACATGGATGCTCAGAACCAAAATCAGATCCTCTGCAAGAGCAGTGCTTGCTCTGAACTTCTGAGCCATCTCTACAACCCTTATATAGCTTTAAACAGAAAAAAAAGAGAGAGGGGATTTTAAGGATACACAACTGACCCCTTTGAAGCAATAGTTTTTCAATCTCTTTTTTTTAATTGGTCAATAAGCAAATGTATTCAGGGATCAGTCATGTCTACCTCCTGCTGCACTGATGGTCAATAAAGTTAGAGCAATCTCAACTTTGACAGTTGCGCCCTGAAAGGCATAACACTGGTTGGATCCTTCGAGGATGTGAAATGGTTCTTGCTACTTTAACATACAAAAAGTTGAATTCGCATATCCTCCATAGATAAGAAAAAAGTATAACAAGTTGAACCTAGCCAAAAAAAAAAAATCGTTGTGCTACTTTTTTCATAAACTCTGGTTTTTTAAGTTAGAATGGTTACATACAAGTTTTCATAAACATTGGATGCTCACATAAAATAAGGTAACTTATTATAAAGCAGAAAGGATGTATTGGTGCTTTCTTAGTTTATTTTGAAGGGAAACATCACAAGTTCAGTAGGGGAATGTCTGGAGTCAAGTGCAGCACTGTGGAAATTGAAATGATTTGGCAGTGACTAAGGTAAAGAGCTAGAACAGACTCCTTCTGTGTCAACCTATGAAGGAGAGAAGTGAAACTAGGGTACCAAATGAATGTGAACAAGAGCATCATCGTCTTTTATACCACAGAGTCACTGCATGATACAAAGAAAGGGGTGGGGGGCTAATAAATTTCCTGAGAAGATGGTATAAATTCCTTTACATCCCATGTGTAAAAACTATAATAGTCAGTGAGTATGAATAAAGTACATGAAGACACACTTTGCAGCAGAAGTAAGGAGCCCATATTTCCCTATTTACAACAGGATTCTGGTGTAGAGTTGTATCTTATTACTGGCTGGTTCCATTTAAAGGGTCCATATGTTTTGGGACTCTGAAACATGGAGTCAGGTCAAATGACACGCTGTAATTAGGGTGTTCATCTTTGGAAATAGAGAAGAATTTATGTAAGTTTTGAAAAGCATTATGGATAATGAAATAACCACAAGCCCATTTACTTGGTTATTATTGTGACCTTTGTACTGAAAAATTTATAACAGCCTTAGTTCAGAATCACAATTATTCAAATTCTCTACATAACAGGAATTTAGCTTGCTCCAATGATAAATAGACATGAATGAAGGAAATTTCAGCTAACCCACATTCATCTCCAACTCAGAGGACTAATTGCTTAAGAAGTGATGTCAAAACAGGGAGCATAGTTTTATTTTCTGTATTTTGGGATAGTACATAAAGGAACATTTTGATTTAACTAAATGAGACTATGGTTAAACTTTTGCTAAATGATGAACCAAATATTGTAATATTTTCAAAATAAATTAGCATACTTCAATCTGCAGAAAAACACTCTTTATGGGGCAACAAGTATAGTTGTTTTGTTCACTTTTTTAACTTTCATATCCATTAAATTATTATTTTTATTAAATTATAATTACACCACTTACCCTTCCCTTTTCTCCCACTCACGTCCCACTACCCGTACTCCCTCTCAATTTTATGGCCACTTTTCTTTATTTTATTTCTTTCTTTATTTTTTAATTAGTTTATTCTTGTTACATCTCAATGGTTATCCCATCCCTTGTATCCTCCCATTTTCCCTCCCTCCCATTTTCCCCTTATTCCCCTCCCCTAAGACTGTTCCTGAGGGGGATTTCCTCCCCCTGTATATGCTCATAGGGTATCAAGTCTCTTTGCTGGTGGGAATGCAAACTAGTACAGCCACTTTGGAAATCTATATGGTGCTATCTCAGAAAACTGTGACTAGGGCTTCCTCAAGACCCAGCTATTCCACTCCTTGGAATATACCCAGAAGATGCTCCAGCACACAATAAGAAAATTTGCTCAACCATATTCATAGCAGCCTTATTCATAATAGCCAGAACATGGAAACAGCCTAAGTGTCTCTTAGTAGAAGAATGGATAAAGAAACTGTAGTACATATACACTATGGAATACTACTCAGCTATTAAAAACAAGGAATTTCTGTTTTGTTCATTTTAACCATAGTGAAGAGATCAATTAAATGGCAGTCACAGAGATAGACACATTGATTAGGTAGATATACCATATAGATACATAAATAATAAAAATGATGATATATACATAGATATAGTGATTAGATTAAAATAGTTTCATTTGGCTGGGATGCAGAAATATAAACTATATTGACATTGTTTAGAAATCTTAGTGACACATATCAGCATTTAAGTGGCTGATATCTTTTCATTATAGTGCATGTAAAAATATCCTTCTTTATTTGTACCTAGTTAAGTATAGAGCTGTAATTGCTATTAAATAATGCCTTAATAATACTAAAATTTTGAACATAAGATAGAGATACTCATGTGTGCGTCTGGGTAGTTTTTTTTATTTGTTTGTTTGTTTATTTTGTTTTGTTTTTTTCAACTTAACTGTAGCTAAGGTCATTTGGGAAGAGAGAATCTCAACTGAGCAAATATACCAATCATATTGGCTTGTAGGCAAGCCTGTAGGTCACTGTCTTGATTAATGCCTAACGGGAAAGAGTCCAGAACAAGTGTGCAGTGTCATTTTTCTTTTCATTCCTTTGAGCCAGGGTTTCTCTGTGTAGCCTTGGCTGCCCTGGACTCACTTACTAAACCAGGCTGGCCTTGAACTCACAGAGATTTATTTACGTTCTTCTGCCACCATAAGTGCTGGGATTAAAGACATGTAACACTACACCCAGCTGCAATGCCATTCTTGAACAGTTAGTTCTGAGGTGCATAGAAAGGAAGTTGAGCAAGCCATGAAAAAACAAACCTTCAGTTCGTACCATGAAATCACTCATGATGAACTACAACCTGGACATGTAAGTAAAATAAATTATGTCCTCTCTGAGTTGTTTCTGTCTTTGTGTTTATCAGAGCAATAGAAAGCAAACTGTGAACAAAATTGGTACCAGGAGCAGGGTACTGCTCTGACAGACCTAATGATATTGTTTTGGGGAGGATTGTAGAAGTCTTCTAAAGTTTGGGCTTCAAAAAACACTGCTTATCAAGTTTAATAATTATTATTATTAGCAGATTTGAAGATAAGAATGTTGACAATGAAGAAGAAGAAGAAGGCCAAACTTATAAAGTTTCAAAGGCCAGTTTGAGAAGCTCTCAAAATTTCTCTCAGGGTTATGTGTGTGATATATTTGAATTAAGACTCTGTGGTTTCTTGTCATAGGGACTGAAGAATTATCTATGATTAAAAACAGATGACACAACTGAAACAAAATCTTTGTTTTACTTGCACAGTTGATATTGGCTAGCTGGAGCTCAGCAATCAACTGTGTGTAGAAAGAGACCAGTATCATTGAGATGAAATGTTCTATAAATTAGTTCTACATGTTCAGTACACAGAAGCTGTGGTTAGCTGAAGGACAATGACTATAATTCTGCATGGATCCTGAACTTGGCAGTGCATACATTCCTCCACTTAGTAATGATTTTGAAAGCATTAAATACTCAGAGAATGCATCCAATCAGCACTGCAGGAGGTCGGAAAAAGCTGTTCAAAGTGCAGTTTACAGCAGAGACCTAAGAAGAGAAGGGGCCACAGAAAGATGAGACTCAGCACAGAGTAACAAGACTGGAGTCTCTACAGAGAGTTCAGGAGGCCATTGATGAAAGTACAGCCTCAGTACTAGGAGACTTAAAAACTGTTGAAGACATCAGGATTGCCACATGACCACCGAGGACAGTAGGAGGTATGGAGTAAAGCTCATCTGAACCTATAAAAGAAGCAGTTTGTGCTGTGAGTAGCAGAGTTGGAAAAGTGTCTATTCCTAAGCTCATTAGAGTCCAGAAGATCATGAATGAGTCTGAGATATTAGACACCAAGCTATTTATTCTGTTGAAGTTTGTGTTTGCTGTTACTTGATTTTAACTATAATGAGAACTTTTTAACTTATTTATTTTATTTATTTATTTTTTATTTTACAGGAGCCCACATGGGGCCTTCAAATAGATGCTTGATTTTTTTAAGGAGAGCTGGGGACTTTTAAAGTGCTAAGTGTTTTAAAGACTTTAAGGCTTTAAAGCCATATTATATTTTGTATTGTAGTATTATTGGTAACATGACTCTGAGGACAAGCAAATAAAGAAATATTATAGTTTAATATTAATGTGTTTGTAAGTCTAGTTGACATAGAGTCAATTGTGCTGGGTAGTTTTCTGTCATCTTGACACAATCTAAGTTGACTTGGGAAGAGGAAACCTCAATTGGTAAAACATACCCATCATATTGAACCGTAGGCAAGCTTCTGGGGCATGCTCCTGGTTAGTAATTGAAGTAGAAGGGCCCAGCCTACTGTGCATAATGCCATCACCGAGCAGGTATTCCTGGATAATAAAAGCAAGCCAATTGAGAAAAACATGGAAAACAAACCAGTAGACAGAATTCCTCCATGGCCTGTGGTTGGAATTTTATTTAGAAGTTTCTGCCTGACTTTCTTCTTGATTGACTATGATTCTATCTAGTAAGATGAAATAAATCCTTCCTTTCCCAAGATGCTTTTGGTAATAGTGTTTATCACAGTATTGGTGATTTGAATAAAAATGTCCTCCATAGGCCCATTATGGGTGGCACTATTAGGAGGTGTGGCCTTGTTGGAGGAAGTGTGTCCCTGGAGTAGGCTTTGAAGTTTTAGAAGCTCGAGCCAGATCTGGTGGATCACTGTCTCTTTGTACTGCCTACATTTCCAGTTATAGAACTCTCAGTTACTTCTCCAGCGCCATGTCTGCTTGCATGCTGCTATGCTTCTCACCATGGTAACAACGGACTAAGCCTCTGAACTGTAAGCTAGCTCCAATGAAATATTTTCCTTTATAAGAGTTGCTCAAACTACAACACCAACCAATGACAATACATGCAGTAAACTTTGAACCCTTACACAGATCTAGCCAATGGACAGGACATTCTCCACAGTTGAGTGGAGAGTGGGGTCTGACTTTCACACAAACTCTGGTGCCCCATATTTGACCATGTCCCCTGGATGGGGAGGCCTGGTGGCACTCAGAGGAAGGATAGCAGGCTACCAAGAAGAGACTTGAAACCCTATGAGCATACACAGGGGGAGGAGGTCCCCCTCAGTCACAGTCATAGGGGAGGGGAGTAAGGGGAAAATGGGAGGGAGGGAGGAATGGGAGGATACAAGGGATGGGATAACAATTTAGATGTAATATGAATAAATTAATAAAATATATTTTTAAAAATTTAAAAAAAGGAGTTGCCGTAGTATCTTTTCATAGCAATAGAAACCCTAATAAAGATACGCAGTAATAGAAAAAACAGGTACCATATTACACTGGCTATTACGGAATCACCATGTTATTAAATACTACTCCAGTATAAAAACAAAAAGAGAAAAGGGGCATGTGTAAACATACAAAAATTACAAATCTATCCTACATTGTTAAACAATATATCAAGGAAAATATATCTACATATACATAGGCACATTTCTGTTTATATTTTCTGAAATTTAATTCCATATTATTAAATTGCAGAGATTATCATTCACCAAGGAATCAATATCAGTGAATATTCTCCAGCGAATCTATGAGGACTAAGTCTGGAAAATTGTAAAAGAAATATGACAAAAGTGTTTTCTTGTATATTTGCTCCTGCACTACTCATATGACTGGCTGAGACGCACATAGTTTGGAAACCCTACATTACTACAAGGGTAGCAATTATGTACAGTAGAAGGCTGCTGGAATGTGACTTTATGCACTCTATCAATTATAAGGCAGGTGAATTGTAATTCTGTTCTTATTTTTTCATGTATGCATTTGATACAAAATACAAAAATAAAAATTTCAATGAAATGTCCACAAAAGAGAAGTTTGATGGAACACATTTACTTAAAGGACATTCAAATGCTAAAACTCATGTTAGTAGCTGGCACTGGGATTTACAAAATGTTTTAAAGTATTTATAAAATATTTTCATGTAGCAGCGTTGTGATCATAGTCCAGTGTTGGCAAATTAAATAAAGCTTTTAGTTTATTAATTTTATACCATGTTCAAGGCATCATTTATGAATGTAAAGCTAATACCTTAGGAATATATATATATACATATATACATTTGATTGAAACACTACATTATGGACTAAGATTGAGAACGAAATCTTTCATCATATGCCAGTATTTAAAAAGAGAAATTAAGTACTGAGTGCATTTGCTGGGGCAAGTATGGCCCCCAAAATCAGCAAAGCATATGAAGTAAGTTTTCTAGTAAAAATTTAGATATATTTTCTAAAAAAATCTTTGAAAGGCACATAAGTTGGAATCAGAACTATCTTTTAAAAATATAAGGAAAGTAATTGCAAGTGCATTGTTGGAATCCTATGTCTTAGTGGACTTAATTGTACTCTGTAATAGTCCTTTTTGTGGAGGGTAAAGACACACTCGAGTGCTATGTTAAGGTGTGTGAATTCTCTATGTCAAAACAGAGGACCTGATAAAGGAGGAAGTAGAAGGAAAGAGGAAGAGGAAAGTATGTGGGAGGTTGTTTTCAAGAACATTAAAGAACCATTTCAATAAATATCTTAAATGTTTATTTCAAATGGAAAGTGCATAGAGAGGAAGTACTCATGGGGGAACACTGCTTAGACTTGAATTATTCTCTTTTCTATAAAAATGTCTTCTAACGCTCTTTATTTCTTTTCCTCCATAGAGTAGCACGTGTGTGTGTGTGTGTGTGTGTGTGTGTGTGTGTGTGTGTGTGTGTGTGTGTGTACAGGAACTAAAAGCAAGACAATTTAACAGTCCATCCATGATTTATTTTGTGTAAAATGAGGGTTCTCTATTCAGTATTTGTTATTTAAGGAAAGGATCAATGATGTCCATAGAAGGAAAAGTGTTATCAACTTTAAATTTTTACTTTTATAGAGGTATGTGCTGGTATGTGTGAGTTCCTGTTTGTGTAAAGCAAAACTATATGTTGGATGTTTCCTTATATTATTGTCCACTTTATGTTTTTGAGATAGGGTCTCTCTTCAAACAAAAATCTTGCTATTCTTGCTATTTCGGGTAGACTGGCTGGGCAGGAAGCCTCCCAGGAGTGAACTAATCTCTTCCTTTCCCTACTAGTGCTAGGATTACAAAGGTACAGGCCACCACCTCTCACACCTCTCACACCTCTTCCTCTCCTTGTTCGAGTCCTCCTCCTCCTCATCCTCTTCCTCCTCCTCTTCTTCTTCTTCTTCTTCTATTTCTTCTTCTTCTTCTTCTTCTTCTTCTTCTTCTTCTTCTTCTTCTTCTTCTTCTTCTTCTTCTTCTTCTTCTTCTTCTTCTAAGTCAGCTTCCTCTGTGAGGTCCTGGCTGTCCTGGACCATGCTGTGTAGAGCAGACTAGCCTTGAATTCATAGAGATTCTCCTGCCTCTACCTCTCTAGTGCTGCCTTTAAAGGTACTTGCTGCTATCCCTGGGCTAATATCGAATTAGCGGGTTCTGATCATCCGCATACTGGTCCTCATGCTGATACAGTGACCATTTTACCTGCCAGGCTATTTTCCTAGATCTTTAAAAAAAAAGTGTAAAAAATAATGTAGTGGGGAAAGAGCAATCAAAATTTGTTTTATTCATGTGTGAAATTACGAAAGAACAAAATTAATGGAAAATTTTTAGATAAAATGAGCTTTTCCTCTAGGAAATATAGAAAAGAAGATAATTCAAGTATATTCTATTTATAAAACACTGTATCATTCTTGACAAAACCTAGGATTAAAGAAAAAATAATCAATTTAGCAGAAATTTCCGTCAAAACTGTTGATTCTGTAGTTTTATTTAGATGACATGGCAATTTTATTATAGTCAATTTCTTGTGGGTATATTAGTTGTAATTTTGTATATTAGTTGCTAAATTTTATTCTAAATGGGCATTGGGACTTTGGAATAATTTTTCTAGATAAAAAACGTAGGATTTTTTTTTGCAAAAGAACTTGATCCAGATCTTTATTTTTGTGATTTTATAACATGATAACAGGTGTGGATTCTTTTTGAGCGTTTGAAAATATTTAAGTACTAAGTATCAACATGAGCTCTTTAAATTTCTTTTTTATTTTACTTTATTATTACTTTGGAGATAGGTCAAATCAAATAAGTGATTATTCCTGTTAGACGTTCCAGTCCCTAAAGGCAAAGCGAATACAGTGTTTGTCTCGGGCTCCAGAACTTTTCAGTGTAGCTCCTCAAGATAATTGAGAAAGTGTTGAACTGATTCCGTTAGGAAAAATGGTATGAGCATGATGCCTAATGTATTCATTGTTTCTGTTCCAACTTCAGCTGATTCTCTAAGGAGGCCTTCAAACAGTTCCTATTAAATTTTGTACACATGATATATAAAAAGGAAATGGAAATAAATGCCATGTCAACAATATCTTCTTTAAGAACCAGAGAAACTATACCAACTCTCACCTTCAATTCTAGCATTCAGGAGACGGAACCAGGAGGATCATGCCCTGGCTTGAAGCATCTCTAAGACCTTATTTCAACATCAGCGACATCTCTGTGACGTTGGTTTAACTTATTATCATTACTCTATCCACTGTTTCTTAGTTCTATCAATGTTAATATTAATATATTTGTTGTTTGATAAAACAAGGAAACATCAGATTACAAGAAGGGTTTTGTCTCAAGATTAAAAAAAAAAAAAGACAAATAAAAGAAATAAAAAGCAATGAATATCAACTCAGACTGACCAGCAACTGCAGTACAGAATGCAGTGCTGTGATGGGAGAAGATCATAGACAGGAGCAGTATCACAAAAGTAACACAAAAGCAGGACACCGCAGTGGCCAGAAGACTGTAAGAGAGCTCCGGTCTTAGTAGAAAATATCCAGGGAAAGTTGTCTGGGTTTTTTTGTTTTTTGTTTTTTGTTTTTTGTTTTGTTTTGTTTTGTTTTTTTGTTTTTGCTTCCAACTGAAATCTAAGCCAAGATAAAGTTGAAGAAAACTAAGTAGACAGAGAAAGGACATGTTATTTAATGCCTGGAGGTATGAAGCTCTAAGACACATAGAGGGAAACTGAAAATGTCCTGAGGAAGAACATATTTAGGAGCTAAAGCAGGTGAGGCAAAGCAGAAGAAAAGGCCAGGCTTTAGAAAGCCATCTACTTAGATAGGACATTATTTTGCCCTGAAAATTATGGAAAGTCTTCAAAGTGTTATAGAGAACAAGAATGAACTTTAGTCAAAATAGTTGATACTATAATTTTATTTAAATTACCTCGTAATCTTATTGCAATCATATTCTGGTGGGTATGAAAACAATCTTGCATATTTGTGGTACAGTTTTTTGTTTTTTGTTTTTTTTTTTTTTTTTTTTTTTTACTATTATAAATGGGCTTTGGGCCTTGGGAAACAAAAATACATGTGCATTTGGAGACTCATACTATGACAGGATGGTGTAGTAGCAGACAAAACTATGGTGAGCAGCAGATAAATCGATGATGAGGTCTTGAAATAACCTGGATTCAAGCCGCCTGAAAAGCTTGAAAGAAAAGAAATGTATCAGGTATTTGTGTAGACCACACACCGAGATTTAATTAAAGAAGTAAGTGTTGAAGGATATTCGAAGAAAGAGATAAAGTCATGTATGAGTTTCTCTGTGGGATTCCAGGTGTGAATGTCAGTGCTTTGCAGGACTTGAAGTCACAATGCTTCTGTCTGCAAAATTATCACTTCTTCCATTTATTCTTTAGATATCATGAATATTTTCCTCAGCAGTGAAGCTACTCCATTCCAGCCAAACAAATATTTATAACTGGCATTTTTCTTGTTATTTCTAATGAAATCTTCTATTTTGTCAGTCTAAAACCAAAACTTTCTGGAAATGAAATTTATTATACAAATTTATTTTAGTATGTTTACTGAAATACTATTTATGGTAGTCAGCATGTGGAATCAATTCCATTGTCCACTGATGGAGGGATAGGTAGGAAATGATGTTTTATAGACCATTATGCTATAGCAAAAATATTTTCATTTACAATACTACGAAAAAGCTGTAATGTTAAGTAGGTGACATAAGGAAAGCATGGAAGCATAAGTGCTTTATTTTCTAATATGTGGTGGTAAAGGCTGATCTCTTGAGTAGAGGGTTATTAGAGCCTGGAGAAGGTGTTTTGGACAGAGGATGGTTAACTGGGGTCAATGGATTGGAGAAATAGTGTCTGTTTTATGATACAGTTGTGTAACGGTGATTGGCAATAATTAACTGCATACTTCAAGATAGCCATGGGAATGGATTTGGAATGTTCCTAACATAAAGAAATGATAACGCTTGACTCAATGGATTTACCAGTTACCCTACATTCTCCTAACACATTGTACACATGTATTGGAATGCCACACTGTAAGTATGAATATAATTGTGCTAACTCAAAATCAAATCATTTTTAAAAGATTTTTAAAAAGAAAAGAAAAGCAACTAGTGATAAATTGTACTATCTGAGTCCATCACAGTAAAAAAGAATTATTAAGGGAAAAGAATTGACATAGAAAATAATGATACTTAAATTAGATTATGGAGTTTTTATTGAAATTCCAAATAAACCAGACATTCATCTAGGCAGTAAAATATTTTATTCACCATCCAGGAAATTGAGGACTTGGTACACATTTCCAAAGTATGTTAGACTTATACCCCTATTTTTAAAAAAAAAAAAAAAGGTTGACTATTTCATACAGAGAATAGTTCCCCAAGTCTATATACCAAAAGAAATTATTATGCCCAATGGAAATATAAAATATCTTCTCAGATAGCTTCAACTCATTTTGTTTAATCATTTTACCTTAGAGTATCATATAGTACACGCTATCGTATGCAAATATTATTATATTGTATTTATTTTGTCTATAGTATGTATGTAGCCTTAGTTTGGGTGCTTAGTAGATGCTCACTATAGGAGTGGAAAGTTCATTTCCTGTGTTATGAACAGAGAGCAAGTGTTGTTGTCATGTAACACAGCTACACTGCTACCCAGATTCATTCTTTGCTACAGAGCATCTTTTCCAAATACTTTTACTGTGTAACTAAGTTGTTGTTCATGATCTTAACATTAAAAATTATTTGCCTTGGTCACTTTCTTTTCTCTTTACCTTTTTATATTGATCAGCAAAAGATGTTTACAAGAATATTTTTAACTGAGAAGCAAAAGCTATAGTAAAAAAACAGTAAAGTCCACTATTATGTATCCTCATCAGAGCTTTCCAAACTGACAATTTTTTTTTCCTCTGAGAACAAAAAAACTTACCTTCTTGAAGGCTTTATTTCTATTTCTGGCCTCTCCATTTCAGACACGTATTCTGTATTTTAACTCATACTCGTGACAAACATAAGATGGTAAATATCTCTATAAGCCAATGACTACTCATCACGCACATAAGAAATTATCTCAAACACAGAGCATAAAAGAAACATTGTATCAAGGAATTTGTCAGTCTTAGAAGGCAAAAGCTGGAAGACTACACAGGCAAAATAACACAGTTATCATTAGGGCTGGGAAGTGACAAGGGATCATACAAAACGAACCTCATTTCTCTTCTCCTACTCACGGCCTTAACTCCCCAAATCAATAACCAGGAACTTTGCCTCTGAAAGATGTTCCATAATGTTGCAGCTCCACGGTGTGATGCCGCAAACATGCATGTCAAGCAGTCAGGAGGCAGAGGCAGCTGGACACAACTTAATGCCTCCCTTGGAACCACAGTGAAATGATGTCTTTCAAAAAGAAACATGTCATAAACACGAAATAAACCAGTCCCCATAAAAACAAGTACTACATGCTTGCTTTGCATGTGGAATCTAGGTCAGGGGAAAGTGTCGTAAAGTAAAAGAGAGGCCACTGGGCGTGTAAAAGGGACAAAGGGAGAGGAGGATAAGAAAGTGTGAAAGAAAGGTGAATGTGACATTTAGGTACGGGACTATCACAATAAAATCTGATACTTTGCACAACCCATTAACACAAATAGATAATCAAAACAACTCTAACTCAAACCTGAAACCTCATAGAAAACAATGATAAAGATCATAGGCCACCATAGAATAACCCCCTAACAGTCAAAACATTGAAAAGACCTACCTTTCTCACACTGTGGGCTGATTGTCTATTACTGCCCTGGACATAAGAATCTTATGTTCAGAAAAAAGAAGATAAAAGAAAAGAATCCTATTTTTTTTCTTCTTGCGTACAACAGATTATATTTGGAGTTTACACCTTAAACAATGACATCTTTCTCTGAGGAACTAAAATGTACACGTTTGGGTGGTATTATTCATCAGTTCATTTCAAAATGAGCTTGAACTCATATTTATAGCATCACGCAAACATAAATATCAAGAAGCAAAAATAAACACTGTGCTTCAGAGTATTTCATTTCAAGAATTGGTGGAAATCTGTAGAAGTGGGCTATGGAAATATCACAGTGCCTGATTCAATTCAAGATCTACTCCTTAAGGAGTGGGCAGACCAGAACATTTGTACACTTCTTAAGAAGTCAGCTTCATTTGGGAACAGGAAAGGTAAAAAAAAAAAATGAAAATCAAGTCTCAAAATGATGTTAACAGTGAAATGTGAATTAGTATAATTTGGTTTACTTTTTTTTCCTTGTTCACAGAGTTTCAGAAATACCCCGCTCAAAATATATACATAGAATTTCCTCAAAAAAAAAAAAATGACGTTTATCTCTCTCTGATCAGTGGTAATCAGAATTGATTACTGTGACTCTAAGATTGATTATAGACTATAAGTGCCAACAGTCAAGTGCAGTTGCCGACTACGCAGCCACTACGCAATGGACTAAGTATCCAAAATGTAGGCTTTAGAATTTTGAACTTTTCTGTCAAAATGAAACAGAAGTGTGTGCCTTGAGACATCAAGCCTGGCATTAGTAAAGAAGCTCAGGAGTACAGCTTAGCACAGCTGAGCAATACAGAGTGAACCGGCTAAAAAGGAGGCGAACTTGTCTCGGATATATCACTAGACTCTCTGGAATTAAGTCGTCTTATGAAGAATATGATTTCTCATTTTCACTGTAGTAGGAAGAAACAACTACTCTGATCTAGCCAACAGATAGCACATTCTCCACAGTTGTGTGGGGAGTGGGGACTGACTCTGACATGAACTCTGTTGCCCCATATTTGACCACTTCCCCTTGATGGGGAGGCCCAGCGACACTCACAGGGAGGGTAAGCAGGCTACCAAGATGAGACTTGATAGCCTATGACTGTATAGTTGGGGAGGAGGTTCCCATCGGGCATAGACCTACAGGGGGGGAATAGGGTGAAAGCGGGAGGGAGCGAGGAATGGGAGGATACAAGGGATGGGATAACAATGGATATGTAATCTGAATAAATAAATTAAAAAAAAAAAAACAACTGATAACTCTTTAGGAGACTTAGTGATGGGGTATAGCTGTAACTTTGAAATTAAATATACGAACCAACTCTCCCATAGTTTTTTCAGTTAATTATATTGTTGGTTGCCACACAGAAGAATGTGTTTCATTGAGACATTTCACACATCCATGTCATGTGTTTTGCTTGTGTGTATGCTCCATTACCCTCCCGTGTTTTTGCTCTTGGGCTCACCCCACCCTCGTGTTTCCCCTTCTGCTTTCATTTCATATATATTCAATTTATAAAAGAAAACATATGTGCCTTTTTCTCTCCCTAGTGTGCTTTCTGGTCCTGTGTCTACAGCTCATAGATATAATTTCCCTCATTCATCTCACCTAGATCTTTTCAACTTTACTTCAGATTTACCTGAAATGAATTATTCATGCTCTATGTTTACTTTTTTCGTCACTCCACTCTGAAGCGGCTGCTCCCAAACTAAATTTTCTATTAGGTAAATGTCTGAAAAGAAATGTCTTTCTTTTACGAAAAGTGAAAGTGTAGAATTTTTCATAATGTTTACAATATCAGTGAGATGATTTGGTATGGTAGAAATATATGGAACTGTTCTCTTTTTTAAAAAAAAAAAAATAACACTATTTAGAATAGATACCACAATTAAAGAGTCAACACATGAAATTGCAGGAGAGACATTACAGAGAAAGCCTGAAAGCCGGTACTCAGTGGAGCTTTCATCCCCTACATACAGTCGCTTCCTAGTTTTAAGAAGCAATTTCATTTCATTTGGTTTGAGTACCTGGGGTAAGAAATAAATACATGTATTTGTACAAGAAGATAGTACAAGGAGAGATTAAGTATGACAGCCATGTTTTCCACAATGACCTCTCGGTCAGAGTTGAAGAATGCTTAAAATGATCAGCTTCTGCTTAGATGATAGTAACTAGGTATCTTCGGTCTTGCAGATGTCACTGTGTGACTCTGGGATATATGACTCTTTGGTCTCTGTCTCAAGTCTGAAAAAGCCAGTATTGGACAAGATGACCTCAAGGTTCATGCTACTTTCCCAGAGGGCACCTGTCAAAGAGCTCCAAGGTAACCCATTGGCTATAGCAATCACTCTCAAACATGGAGATAAACCGGTCTACCTGCTACGGTACCACTGCCCACCTGTCTCCTCCTTCCCAGAGTCTCTAGCCTGCTCTATAGGGAGGAATGACCTCTTCATGGTCCCTCTCCTTGCTTCCTAGCCTTTTAGCAAATAGAGCCACTTACAGAGGGCAAGTGGGCGAGAGGACAGAGATTAGTGTATTTTGCCTGACTCCTTCCTTTCTTAGGACCTGTGCCCTTACCTCTGGCAGTAGTGCTCTCTCTGTGACCGTAGCTTCTGCCAGGAGGCTTACTGTATTCCAAATGTTACTAACTTTTGTTTACCTTCTCCATAACTCTAGATTTGTGGAATAGTTTGTTCATGCTCTCAGGTTTATTCCCACAGTACCTAAGGTGAGCTGCTCAGGATTGCCTGTAACTAAAGCTCCAGGGATCTAGTCTTGCCTCCTGGTTTCCACAGGCACCTACAGAAAGAGAGAGAGAGAGAGAGAGAGAGAGAGAGAGAGAGAGAGAGAGAGAGAGAGAGAGAGAGAGAGAGAGAGAGAGAGGGAGGGAGGAAGAGAGGGGGTGGATATTGAAGAAAAAAAATGTCTCCTACAACACTCTTTTCATATGTATTAGGTAAGGTCTCAACAAGGTATTCAAATACAGGTATTTTAATTAAGACTAATTTTGGCTACACAATCTTTTGTATAGACTAACTAAAGGACACATAAAGAAGGGCTAGAGACATAGTTTACTCATCAAAGAACATGCTGTGCACGTGTTCATTCCCCAGCACAAATGCAAATATTCACATGCATTGCTGGAAAGAGCTGGTGAGACAGAGCCAGGAGAACACGTAAAAGATCCCTAGGCAGCCTATTTGGGAATCAGTGAGCCTTAGGTACCAGTGATAGATTTATCTCTATGAGGAATGTGGATAGCTCTTGAGGGGCAATACCAAAGGCTGATATTAGTATCTGACTTTCATGCCACTCATACACACACACACACACACACACACACACACACACACACACACACACACACATTCAGATACACACATTCAGACACACATATGCACCTACCCACACAAACACATGCACACACATAATGTACTGGCTGGTTATATGTCAGCTTGACAAAAGCTGGATTCATCATTTAGGAAGGAGCCTCAATTGAGAAAAAGCCTTTATGAGATCTACCTATAAGACATTTTCTCAATTAGTGGTCCGTGAGGGAGGGCCCAGCCCATTGTGGGTGGTGCCATCCCCGGGTTCCTGGGCTGGTGGACTTCAGTTCCTTAAGCAGCTCTCCTCCACAGTCTCTGCCTCAGCTCTTGCCTCGAGGATCTTTCCCTGTTTAATTTCCTGTCCTGACTTCCTTTGGTGATGGGCAGCAATGGGGAAGGGTAAACTGAATAACCTCTTTCCTCCCCAATTTTCATTTTGGGCACAGTGTTTCATTGCAGCAACGGAAACCCTAAGGCACACACATGCACACATGTACCCAACCACTTACACACAGGCACACAAGCATGCACACATGTACCCACCCAGTCACACAAACACATACACACAAGCATGCATACATGAACCCACCTACACCCATACCCACATGCTTACACATGCACATATAAACCTACACAACACATGTATGCACATACACACATGCATACAAACACATAAGCATACACACAGATGCACACATACCTGTAAAAATGTACACGCATACACATGTACAATATGCACGCAAGTATGCAAGGCACACAAACACGTATACGAAGAAACGTGGAAAAGAAGAAATAAATATAAAAGATGACCTTCTGTCTACAAGCTGAAAGCACAATCCTCTACATCAGCAAGACCCAACCAAGTTGCAATCAGGACAAAGAGACAGTGAGAACTAAGACTTGATGAAATATATTAAGAAGTGGATGCCTTTCCAAGTACTATCAACTTCTTGAGTATCAATTATACCCTGTTCAAGCACATTTACATACGTTTCAGTAACTGAGAAGGCAACATTTGACTGGCACCACTGATGAGATCCACCCATAGAAGTGACTTCCTCAGTCATCGTCCAGTGAAGAGATGCCGGCATTCCTCAGCTACACAGCAATGGCTGTTGGGAGTGGTAAATACACGTGAGCTAGGGTTTTCACTATTTAAGTTAGGCCTTGGGGATAATTTCAGTTCCTTATTGTCTGACAGGTAAGTTCTTCCATTGTACCTCTCATAAAGGTCACTCCACACTCCTTTGTTGTCACCCTGGAAGATGGTTGTCCAGATTCAAGTCAGGGATTCAACCAAATCTTTTTTTAAAATTTTTTATTAATTTATTCTCGTTACATCTCAATGGTTATCCCATCCCTTGTATCCTCCCATTCTTCCCTACCTCTCCATTTTCCCCTTATTCCCCTCCCCTATGACTGTTCCTGAGGGGGATTTCCTCCCCCAGTATATGCTCATAGGGTATCAAGTCTCTTCTTGGTAACCTGCTATCCTTCCTCTGAGTGCCATCAGGTCTCTCCCTCCAGGGGACATGGTCAAATATGAGGCACCAGAGTTCATGTGAAAGTCACCAGCCAAAGACAATACAGGCGGTAAACTTTAAGCCCCTACCCAGATCTAGCCAACGGACAGAACATTGTCCACAGTGGAGTGGAGAGTGGGGTATGACTTTCACATGAACTCTGGTGCCTCAACCAAATCTTTAATGGTAGAGCCGTTAGCAAATAATGAGAGCAACACAAACAGGGAACACAGCCTATGTATAAATCTAGACAGAGTTAAGGTAAGGGTGGTGAGTAGGCCTTGAGCGAGCAATGGCATCACTGGTAATATTAAGTGACAAATGCACACACCTCCCTGGAGGTTGTATACATCATGTACTCCAGGGCATATACACAACAAATGCTGGTGATTTAATGTTAATTATATTTTGCAGTGGCACAATTTTCTTTATCTGTGTTTGGCTGAGAGCAGTGACAACTGGGTGGCATTCATAGGGCCCCTCACTAACTCCACCTTTGATATATCTTGCACAAACTGAGCGGGCCTGGACTGAAAATTCTTAGCAACTTTAACTTCAAAACCTTTTATGATAGTTTACCACAGCTAAAGAATTCTTGTTAAAAAAGTATGTTTTCTAGGAAGGTCAGGTCTTGTGTGGAGGCAAACAAGGTAGTGATGGTATCTTAATGCAGCCTGGAAGTTTTAAAGGGAAGCAGTTCATCTCCTGTGACAACGCAGCACGCTTCTCAGGAATGCTTACTTCCTTTCAGGGTTTCCACCGACATGGAGTTTGCAATTTTGTGAACTTGGGGCATGTTGACTTGCAACTGATTGGCTCCCGGTGATAAGTCAGAATGAGACTTAAAAGAGATTAAATATTTCTCTTTGATGACGTTTGTTCCTCTGGATTCAGTTAGATGTGATGAAACCGGAGACCTCTGTCTTGTTAGTTCCAGACGCCGCGAGCTGAAAAAGCTGGATGCTGTGGGAAGGTACTTGATGCTGTTCCACCTCCTGTGTTACATGCACGCTGATAACAGAATCATATAAATGAGCAGTGAAAAGGAAAAAAGGGCCCTCCTCACTCAGTTCAGTGTACGGAATGTTTAACTGCAATCAAGGACAATACAGGCGGTAAACTTTAAACCCCTACCCAGTTCTAGCCAATGGTCAGAACATTCTTCACAATTGAGTGGAGAGTGGGGTCTGACTGTCTCACATACTCTGGTGCCTCACATTTGACCATGTCCCCTGGAGGGGGAGACCTGGTGGCACTCAGAGGAAGGACAGCAGGCTACCAAGAAGAGACTTGATACCCTATGAGCATATACAGGGGGAGGTAATCCCCCTCAGGAACAGTCTTAGGGGAGGGGAATAATGGGAAAATGGGAGGGAGGGAAGAATGGGAGGATACAAGGGATGGGATAACCATTGAGATGTAACAAGAATAAATTAATTTAAAAAAATTTAAAAAATAATAGTTCTATTTTACCATGATAGAATGGTGAAATACAAAGAGAGAGAGAGAGAGAGAGAGAGAGAGAGAGACTACAGAGTGGCCTCAGAATGAAATAAAGTCTCCCTCACTGTTGTGGGTCTTGGAAAGGATTTCGTGACTGTGTCATTAGGAAAACTATGCGTCTCACTCTTTAGATCCTTTAACAGAATACCTGAATTTTGGCACAGAGAAGAAGATTATGTCTTCTAAACACTAACAAATTCTCTCAGAGGCCTTTCCAAGATGTGTTGGACATCTCTCTGCCTCTCACTCCCTGGCAGCTCACTCTCCCGGCAGTGTGTGCAGAAGAAGGTCAATACACCCCGCGCAGCAATGCTGTGGAGTGCCTGTGTGAGAAAACCTGCTGTTGTTGCGGTAAATGCAGTGTCCACAGATTCATTAGGAATGCATTTGTTCCTGGAAGTGCCAGCTATTCCGGTAACTGGCTGACGCCAATGTTTTTTAACCATATTCTCCACATTTGTGCAGATGTTTCAGGGCAGAAAACCAGGTTTCTGTTCGTACTGCCTGCATCAATTTGTAGTTTGTTACTTGATCAGCCCCTTTTACCTTTCATCCACTGGAAAAGGGCAGCCTGGGACAAGGTAGTTATGTTTGGAGCCCTTTTGCTAGATTTTATGGTGAAAGGGGCTAAGAAAACATTAATCAACAAATTCAGATTTAAGTAAAATAAAGAAAACACAGGGGAAAGCTTAAATACTATTGTAAGTATGGGAAGTAGAAGAAACAGCTTCTAATACACGAGAGAAGAATTATACTTTGTGATACCGCTGAAACATTAAGAAGAATTTTGCTGAGTATTATTTCTTTGTTCAAGAAAAGAAGCAGCATATTTAACAGATTCATTCTTTCTGAGCAACCCCTTTGCAATCTTACTTTTTCAAATGTCCTTAATACTAATACTATTTTGAAATAGGAAAGATACATTACACAAAGGAAGAGAGAGGTGTGTGCTAACATGGCCAAGATTTTCCAAGCACATACATCACATTAAAATGCGTTCGTGTTTGCCTCTTAATCACCAAACTGAAAGGCAGAAGCACTAAACAAAAATGGAAACACTGTGTTTTCCTCAAAGACAACACTGGTCTGGTTTTCTTAAAGTAATGTCACTTTAAGAGGGTGACAATGCTGGACTTCCTGCGATAACAGTAGCTGACACAGCATGGCCTCAGCTTACTTGTAACAGAGTATGTTAAAGCTCAGGAGAAGTGTGAGGCCTTTCTATCATGAATGGAACACATCTGTCCAGGAAATACACTTCACTGTGCCAAAATGCTTTTAGTGTATCTGCCCCTTGAGTGCCCTATCAAGTTACAATTCCCTGTCAGCAAGTACCTTGTAATTCCTTTCCTTTTATGTTGATGAAAGTCTTGATGTATTATGCCAACACTGCATACTTTCCACAGTCTCTCCGAAAGTATTACTCAGTGATGTGCATTGGAGAACACACTCTGTTACTTAGACAACCAATCTCCGTTAAGAGTGTCAGTCCTTTCAGGGAACCAGAAACGAGAGGCAGGTTTGGTAGTGTGGCTCAAGTTCCATCCTGTGAGAGGAGAAAACCAAACCAAACCAAAAGACTGATGGTAGATCAGACAGGATAGACGCTGCTAACACACTCGTTTCAGTGGGAGGCCAGAGGAGCGGGTTGAGCATGGGCGTGACAGCCCTCATCCTCCAGCCTGCGAAGTTAAGACCATATCCAGTGTATTAGAGTTGGGATGAGTCAGACAGAACTAGAAATCCCCCCCGGGTTCTACTTATGGTTGAAGTAAAGAACTCAAAATAAAGCCCAGGCTTCTCTATCCTCATTCTTGAGAAAACTGCAGGTGCCCAGTTGGTCTTTATGGTTCCTCTTACTCAGACAAGCTGAAATGCATCATGGTCACTGGGAAGCCACTGAACTGTTAAGCCTCTTTGTTTCAGCACAATTAGAAAAAGGATCACAAGAGGGGACTTTGTTTAGAGTAAGTCTAAGCTGCACAAATGTTTCCTCAGACTGTGGAATTGGACACAATGAACTAGATTCAGGAGTGTTGTAATCTGGACACCATTTTGCCGATCACAAAGGACTTTAAAATAAGTTCTGGATGAGTCTGAAGATGACTAGATTTCATTTAGGATTTCTTGAATGTTGAACATATACTAACTACCTCTTTGGATGTTAAGGTTGAATTAGAAGTAATATCAAACACATAAAATTCAATTTAATTTGTGCTAGGAATATGTTTAATGCTTTTAAAAATGTGATGGTTCATGTGTGCAATCTCAGTACTTAGGAACTATTGGATGAAGAATTCAAAGCAAGACTCTGTGCTATAGCAAGTTTGAGGCCAACCTGTGCTACAGGAAATCCTGTCTTAGAAAATGAAAAAAAAAAAAAGAGAGAGAGAGAGAGAAAAAGAAAAAAGAAAGAAAGAAAGAGAAACTAACTTGTTTAATTCTTATAATAACCTAGAGGGAGGCAGTATGGTTACAACAATTTTACAAGTCAGTAAGCAAACTGCTTCAAAGAGACTGGACAATTGCTCCAAGTTACAGAAAAACAGTGGTCCAAACTAGGCTACCTGGTTTCAGGTCCATGGTCTCAACTTGTGATCACACTTTCCATGATCAGCAAACAGAAAGAGAAATACTGTTGCTTACATCACCACTGATGACCAAAACCAAGCTATCACTTCAAATCTGAATCCCTGCTTCAGCTCACTAAGCCCTGGCGACACTGCCACATTTCTCATCTCTTACAACTTAGGCTACAACTGGATACAATCTGTTCCTCTGTACACAGCTCCCTTTTGGTTTAACTAGCCTATTATTTTGTTTTTTAAAAACTCAGTAAAAATAAAACCTGGGGTTCCCAGTCCAAATGCCCTGAGTTGACTCCTCAGATCATTTCATGTGAGTAAACCACAGCTCTGAGGGCAGGATAGCATTCTGTCAGCAGTCTCTTTCTTTTCTGATACAATGACACACTGGAGAAAGTTGCATTACAATACCTCCTCAAGAGTAGCAAAAGTTTCCTGCCATGGTCCTCTGTGGGTGTTCTCAATGAATAATACAGGATTTGCTATAGACCTTTTAGCCTCCATATCCCAGGCACCTTGAGAGGATGGCTATAAATCCCATGGTATAGATAAAATTCAGATTTCCAATTCCATATTCATATAATTGTTTAATATTTATTGACAAGCACTATTTGTTAGAGGCCCGAGTTGGCCAAACATTTGAAGTAATTTCCCAGAGCAGAAACTCCAGCTTATAAAAATAACTGCAAATAGTGTGTAAGTGGTGCTCTTAAGTAAGCAGCATTCTGTCTAAGGAAATGCTGGAGCTGCTGTGCTATTTTAGACAAGGAGCACACAAAAGTTTCCAATACAATTTATTATGAGACAAAGTCGTAGGTGGAGAAATCTTTCATATTCTTCTCCAGGTAGATGTGGCAGATAGAAAAGCACTTCATTTAATACATGTCACTGCTGCAACGACTTAATTATTCATCTGGGCTTGTGAGTCGTGTTCTTAAGCTTTCATACCTTTTGTTGTTGGTGGTTTTATTTTAGATGATATTGAATTACAGGTTGAGGTCCTTTTCAATAGAAGGAGAAAAAAGCAAATGAAAATTTTAGTCACCACCTCCATCATAAAGGTAGACATGGTCCATTTGCTTTTTAAATGTAATTCTAATTATTTCATGAATTTAATGTACTATGAATGAATGCATATTTGCTTGACACACAGTTACGGAATTTTCACTATACAGAACAGTTACTATACCCAAAGTACTTATCAGAGCACTGCATAGTAAAGTCACAGCTTAAGAAGGAAAATATAATTCATAAAGGAGTAACTCACACCTCAGATGAATGATAGTTAGCAACATTAACTCCATCTGTGTATGTGAAGAGTTCTAAAGTGAGAATCACCATGGTTTTTTTGAGACATACAATAAGTATCTTTGATGCTGATGGACAGAAGCATCTAAGATGGATGCTAGGTGATGGGTAAATGCTGGACACCGAGAAGTAAGTCTTGGGGAGGAGGAGACTAGGTCAGGGCCTGCACATGGAAAAGGCTTGTGCAAATGTCAGCAACCAACATGACATGGCAGAAAAATAATGGAAAGAATAATCTCAAAGAAGTGTAACATGTTTTGAAACTGAAACGAGGAAAGCGAGTCAAAAGCAAAGATGAGGAGCCGACGATAATTCCTTAATACAATTTTTAAAAGCTTTGAGAAGGGTGTTTCTGCCATCAAACTGTTCCTTTATAAAAGTACATGTATGCAAGTACATTTGTACAGGGTTGCATAGTGAGACAAAAGAAAGACTAGAAAATGCGAAGCCTTGGTGGTGAGGGTACGCACATGTGTTTCTTATCGTGGCAAGTAGAACAGAAGGTAGAGCTTGTAAAATCACTGTTGATGAATATGTCATCTCACTAGGTTTAAGACCTGGGTTAAAAACTGTCTTTTAAAACTTTGAATTTTCAATTAATCAAAGGAATATCCTAAGACAGAATAAATGGTACATAAAAAGGAAAAGCTTAATATTAAACAACAGCCATTTCTGTATAATTGCAGCTCCTGTGTATCCCTTCCATTTGCCTCTGACTATAACAACATCTTCACAAACATGTATTTGTAGCTGGAAATCAGTAGATGCACTGTGTATGACAGGACTATTACTAAAAATATTCTCCAGCATTTTGGTTACAGATGAAAGTGCTGCTTGGGTAAATATGAGCTTTCAAGTTGAAGGTGCTACTATTCTTGCTTAGATGTGTTCTTCTATTTGAGAGTGACACTTCCTGTTGGGTGAGTGTTCCACTGATAACATTAGCACATTACAATAGTCCTCACACAGATGGGAGGACAAAAGCTTAGTGTCAAGGCAGACAAGACTCATAGTCCTGAAAGATGAGGTCAGAGAGAGTGCAGCATTTTGCTGTGCTTCTTTCCAATGGCCCTGGCAAAGCCCAATACTAGCATGACCCTTAAGTGCTGATACTTCTGAGTGATTGACAGCTACACTTCTAGGTCCTGTCCTCTGATTCCACAATGATGCATGAGAAACTACAAGGGTACTTTCCAGAGGTGAACAATTCCATTTTTAGTTGCATTATTCACAAATTCATTCAGTATAAGGTAAGATGACTTTTACTTTAGAAACACTGGACTCATTAAGTCAACAGACAGTGGTTTATTGTTTGTTAGTTAATTCACTTGTTTGGTTTTAGTTTTGATAGTACTGAGAACTAAACTGTAGGTCTTGTGGATACTAGGCAGGTATGCTACTTTTGAGCTACGTTCCTAGCCCTGATTTTAATGGACATAAAAGTGTTTTATATTATGATGCACGGCATCATATTTTGACACATGCATGCATCATGACTGAATCAGGCTGTTTAACCTAGAAATGACTCACACATATTTTGTGCTGCAAAAACACCAGCTCAGCTCAGAAAAGTTTTCATATGCATACTACTGGAAACTATAATCACTACAACCATGGCATATAATATTATCTCTTGAACTTTATTTCTTGTCTTATTAAAGTTTTGTGTCCTTTTGTCAACATGCCCCTAACCCCACCCCCCAAATTTCTAGTCTCTGATAATTGCCTACTCACTGTTTCATGAAAATAATCATTTATATAAACATGAGTAAACTTAGAAAAAATTGTGTAAAGTAAAGCCACAAGGAGATTAATATTCCAGAGTCTTACTTAATATACAGACTACAAACATGTTAAAATATTTTTCTTGTTTTTCATATTTGTAATAGTTTTCTATGTATATACACATATGTGGGAATAAGCATGTATATGTGCATATGTGTATACATTCATGTGGAGGAAAAAAATTGATGGTGAGTATCTTTATTGATTACTCTCCACTACATTTATTGAGACAGAATTTCGAGGCAGCCAATGGCCTCAGGGATCCCCTCTCTCTATGCTGGACAGCCACTACACATGGCTGATTAGTTTTTGCATAGCTTCTGAAGCTCCACACTCTGTTCCTCACACTTGTGGGGGACACATTTTATCCACAGAGAGATCTTCGCAGCCTCAGAATACTTGGTGACAGCTAACAAAATAGCAATTTGTCAGCTATTTGTCAACATGTGGAGTTACATTCTTTTTTATCGTCTCTCTTGTTCTCTCTATGAATTAAGGACTATATTACAGCATATATCAATTGCATTGATTTTCTTTTTGTAAAAAATATAATCAATAACTTGTCATTGTAGGCAATGTGACAGGCTCTGAGGACTACTGGTAATATGAAAACAGCATTACCTTCAAGTAGTTTATTAGCTATAGTAGAAAACATATGCCTTTTTTAAAGAATTTCCAGCAGTGAGAAGATATATCATCTATTGGTTGTCAAATATTATATAGACTCATGTTTTTGGTATCTTTCAGCCACGTTTTCCTTTCAGTGTTGGTTCTCAAGCTTTGGCTATTTGCAATCTGAGGAAGGACTATTCTGCAAGTCGACATTCCCAGTTCTAGCCAAACTTGTTGGGTTTCATGTATCTAGTCTTAGAAGTCCCCAGAAAATTGACGGTTTTCTATTCTCTCATAAAAGCATGAAGCAGGAACATTGTGATACAGTTAAGAATTGAGGGCATCCACCTATCCCTTGGCTAATGCGGGTACTCATATAGAGTATGTAGCCAGTTAATAAGATGGAACTCTATGGTTGTTTCAGCATACAACCTTTCCTTCAAGAAGAAAATTTCCATCAAAGACTGGTGTAGACTTAAGTCAGCTCAGGCCATTATCCCTTCTATGAAATCTGCACCCTTTCCTCATATGTGTTCACTGAGTTCATTTCTCAGTTACAGTTGTCCATGCATCAGGAGTTTGGGCACCTGAAGATTATATTTTAACTATTTTACTTGTAATAAAATATGTTCTAGTTAATATGTTTGATTCAAATACTTATACAATATTACTTTTCCTCCTTCTTTATTTTACAAAGTATTGCAGCTGAAACTATTGAGTGATTTTAGATTAATTGGAAACCGAGTGCATTGCTCTCCAGCCATTGCTTATTAACAAGCTATGACAAATTGGCATCGTGTGCTCCTTGATCACAGGATAGGAATATGTTATATTTCCAGTCACTTTCAGATACAACCTCCTATATGTTGTGGTGATGATGATGATGATGATGATGATACATGTATTATATGCAATTATTGATCTTTAAATTATAACCTCTACTGAATAGAAAGTATTTCATACCCAACTTAATGATCTTTTTTTTTCATTGCTAAAGAAGTAAATTTCTAAAAAAAAAAAAAAAAAAAAAAAGAACTAAATTTCTGGCATAGATAATGCAGTTTACACTTCCGGTGCCTAATTTAACTTATTGTTGTATGTGTAACTTGTATTTTAATATTTGCACCTCATTCCTCAACAACAATATAAACTATTATTTTTGAATATCAGACACAAAAAACAAAAGTGCACATCCTATTTTAATTGTAATTGAAAAGAGAACTGACTAAGCATGCACATATATAGCTTGGGTACATACATAGAAAATTTGGAAAATATTGATTCAAAAATTTTCAGACAACCCGTTGTTTGCTATAACTGCAGTGAGAAGTTCAGCTTAAGTTTATCTGTTGCCAAGTAATTTGTTCAGAAATGTTGTAGATACTATTCTCAATAAGCTAGATATCAATTTTTAAACTTTTATATCTCAACACATTTAATGTGTCAAGTTTGCTTGGTGCTGTTTACAGCTCTATGGCACATAGTAGTTGCTGCTTATAAATACTTCTTCATAGGATTAATGAGTGAGTGAGTGACTAAATTCTATTATCTCCAACCCAATCATCATCCTTGGGACATGTTGATGTGTAGGTAAAGTATACAGAGTAGATTTTATCATATAATATGCTAAAGACATATATTTCTTTTTCTATATAAAACTTGTTGCTAGCTAGAGAAACAATTGCTCCTTGCTGCCTAATCTCCATCTTCTGCTCTAGTCTAGAAGAGCGAAGAATGAAAAAGAATAAGGCAGAGAGTTCGATTAGAAAATAGACAGGCCTTAACCACGGATGTCACCGAATTCTCAGTTTCTTTTGAGACTTATGACCATACAGTAGCAACTATATTTATCTTGCTTTCAAAAGAATTAATGATATTATTGGAAAAGAAAATATTTTCTACTGCATTCTAAAAAAATGAGTCCATTTCCCCATGAAGGATCCTACTGATAATTTCATTATCTGTATTTTCCATTCTCCTTCTGTCCTAAACACACTGACAATATTTTTATCTAAAGTTTAAGTGATGGGAACATAGGACCTTTCTGTGAAAATTAGCTCTAGACTTAAACTTGACTTCTTAACTCTTTTTAGAAATAAATTATCTATTATCACACTTACGTGAGTTAAACCATAATTTTTTAAAAATTGTTATCTAATAAAATCAATTATCCAATTTTTTAAAGCATGGTGAAATGAAGCAATAATTTTACTTGTTTGTTTTTTTTTTTCAGACAGAAATTGGTGAGAATGAAAAATTAAATCTACTTCATTACATGGATTCTTTAGTCTGTCTTATTTTTTAATACAAGAATCAACATCTCTTAAAGTGGATTTTGAAATATACTTCTACTACCAAATATATACTATCTATGGCATCAGACTTTACTCTTTGAGTGAATTTATGATGTTATCACTAGCAAGTAAAAAATTTAAAGGCAAATGTGTAAGTTCCTGTTAAGACTTGCAGCCTGCCCTTGGTGAGTTTCTGACTTAAGACTCCAATCTTTCCTATAGCTTCCTTTTTGTGCTCCTGGGTTCATGAGTTCTCCTCACAGTCATTCTAGCAGGGAATTTCTACAAGTGCTAAACTGAAGGTAGGATATGCTAGATTCTTCTCTCTCTCTCACTAAGGTTTACCAAGCTTCACCACTACAAATGATTTAGTTGAGCTGTCCGATTCTGACCATCTGTGTTGCATTGTCTTTAATCTCACACGCTTGTGGGATACTGGTGATTTTCATTAAATTAGAGTGGTAAGTGGAAACTGTCACAATTTTTAAAGTTCTGCTTCCTACAGCTTGTGTCCAAGTTATTATCTATTTAATTCAAGCATAAAAACCAACCCCCACTGAACAAGCAAAGTAAAGGTTTAGCCTTTATTTTCATATTTTAACACCAATTAAGCTGATAAACATACAAAATCTGCATGTGTTTACTGTTTGCTAGCCCAAGAGTCTGTTTAGAAGGATGAGAGGAATTAATGACAAGGTAGAAGTCAGTGTGACTACACTTAATATCGTCAGTAAATGTAGTTTTTTTCAGAAACTCAGGGAATTCAGAAAAGAGCCGTAATTACAACAACACTTGAATCCTTTCTAAATGTGCAAGGATAATGTAAAACAGTTTAGTAGAGCGCCGGAGCTTCTCTTCCTAGGTCTCTGTGCCTGAACACAGGAGGTGGCCAGGGATATTTCTGTAGCCAACCCAACACAGTAAGGTGGCTTCCCAATGGCATGAGCAGAGTTTCCCTCAAGGTGACAAGCACGCCTTTGAAACCAGGAAAGTTTAGTTTGCCCTTCAAGAAAAGTGATTTATAGGAGGAGGAGCACATTTTACCCAAAAAGGATAGGAGAACCTTGCCCGAGGCAGTGTTGTGACATTGCCAGGGGAAGATGATTGTGAAATACCAAGTGCGTGTTTTTGTGGCGTTCTCTGAAAGTCCTGGCTACTACAGCGAGGGCTTGCTATCATGCGTGTCTATTTCCGGATCCACTGCCTTCTAATCACTAATGAAAATGTGGCAGTGAGTGGAGACCTGAACTCTACTTCAGTTCTTTTATATCCATTGACAGATGGCTTCTGGTGAAAGTTTCTAAATAATTCTCTCCTACTTTCTGTAAAGAAAATACAATTCAGTTGCCTAGTTAAATGAATAAGATATTTTAAAGGTGACATAATCCTCCGTATTATGGGCTACCTGTTTGCTGCTCTAACCTTGGGCATCCATCAAAAACAGTCTCTCACTCCTAAAGTGCATTTTGCAAATAATCAGCCAGCTAAATCACAGTAACTAAGGGAAATCAGGACAAGTCTAATAGTAGCCAAGCTCTAAATAGGACTTTACATAAAAATAGAAAAATGTGACTCAGAATACAGTACTAGTTCTTAGAGATATGTTCCCAACCATCAGAGTCAGCGTGGGCTATGACACTGGTAAGTGTGGGCTAACAGGGTAAATGGGAATAGAAAAAAGGCTATTTTCCCCAGACTATCTTTTAGACTATTATTTTACATTATTCTATGCTTATAGGATGTACAGAAAATCCTGCCTACTCATTTCTTAGTTTCTTTAATAGCAAGTTTTCAGTAAGCCTTATATTAGTAGTAGGATTGCTGGTCTTCATAATGACATTTTAAGTTTAAAAACATAACTGAGGAAAACATGTGTCTGGCTTCTGTTGTTTATTAGCTGAAGGGATCACTGTGTTAACCAAATGCACCAGTGACTTCTGCTGTGACACACCATGAACCAAAGACAGAAAAGATTAAATCTCTGACCATGGAAGGGACATGACAGAAATGCTGTCTCATATATATATATATGCTACCTACTTGCAAGACCACTTGACACACTGCACATAGACTCTGGTTTCCTACTAGCCCACAGGACTGAAGTTCCTTAGCTGGCTTAAATTAAGAATTTGGGGTAAGTATAAAACTTTGTAGATACTTGTTTTCATAATTCTAGGTGTTTTATTTTCACATCCTTTTTTTTTTTTTTTTTTTTTTTCATCCTAGTTTTCTTTGACACAGTAGTCAAAATCTGTGGATTTTTAGAAAGCTTATAGTAAGAAGAGGTTTAATGGGGGAAAAATAAGGCCACAACCTAATAATATCTGGGGTGCATTACGAAGAGCAGGGTACCTCCATCTCCTGTAAGGCAGGAGATGATGTGGGGGAGACTTGTCTGTCATTGTAATTATCTCAGAGGACTGAAACCCCTTCCTCTCGCTTCTCAACCTTGAACTAATGGCAGGTGTTAGAAGTCCATTTCCACGGTAAGTTCCTGTAAACAAAACTACTTATTTATAGACAGCTTCTCAGTACTGTTTCCATGAGGTCAGTCAGAATGCAACCAGTTCACTCGTCAACTGCAAAGAAAAACAAATCTTATCTTTGAAATTAAACAATTGCAAGCGGGTGCAGATAATCTGGTAGTTTGTGTATGGTAGGAACCTGGGGATTATGAATGGAAACTGCCTGAGGGAAACTCAGAAACAAGCCCATGAGCTCCTGCTTGTAGAGCAAGAAGAAAATAGGGCTGACATCATGGAAATCGGCCAGCAGACCTAAGCAAAATGTAGTGTTGTACTTCTCTTTTCTGGTCTTTCTCTTTTCTTATAGAACACTGGTGGGAACCAGCATTGGTGGGAGAGGAAACCTCAGTACACATACGCACTATGAAGGGACAAGTTAAATTGCTCAAATAGTCAAAGTTCCCTGTGAATCTTGGCCTTTTTAAAATATTGAGAGACAAAGTTAAATAACAATACCAATATTAATGCCTTTTAAAATATACATAAATGAATATTCTTTCAATATTCTCACAATCCTTTTTTAAACTTGACTTCTTTTTAAATATATTTTATTAATTTATTCATATTACATCTCAATTGTTATCCCATCCCTTGTGTCCTCCCATTCCTCCCTCCCTCCCATTTTTCCCTTACTCCCCTGACCTATGTGCAGATTCTGCATATATTTTAGAAGATAAAGTCTTTAATGGTTTTAATTTATATTTAAGTTACATAAGAAAATGGAAGCTGGATGCCTTGTGTTCTTTGTTTCTTGTTTTGTTTGTTGACTTTTTGTTTTATTCTCTTAAAAACATGTTTCTTGTTGTTAACTTATGAGAGAAAGAAGGCATGGCTTTGGAAGGGTGTGGAGGTGGGAAGGGCCTGGGAGCAGATGAGGGAGGAGGAACTGGGATCAGAATATATTGCATACAAATCTTATGTTCAATAAAAAAATTAAATGGAAGGTATCTAGGCATTCTGAATAGATGAGCAACATAGCAAATTTTAAAAACAACTTATTAATTTTTTAGAGAATTTCATACAATGCATTTTGATCATATTTTTGCCCATCTCCAACTCCTCCCCACTAACCCTCCCACCCAACTTCATGTTTTCTTTCTCCCTCCCTCCTCTCCCTCCCTCCCTCCCTCCTTGTCTTTTTCCTCAATCAGAATAACTATTTCACCCAGACACACAAAATCTTGACTACATTCAAAGCATCTTATTTCTTCAAAAATGAATTTAAATTGCAAAGGCATACAAACATCTTCTCACCTTAAGGAACCGTTTCACGAAGAAGCTAAAGTGAAAGCTTGGCTAAAGCAGAGGTCTATTTTTCACTGTTAGCCAATAATAGTCAGCTCTTCCCGTATAAATTAAATTAAGCAACACAACATAAGATCAGGCAATCACAACGCGACGCATGAAGTAAGCATACACATGACTAAGGACAGCAAGATCGCAGAAGAAGTAGCCCTTAGCCGAGTGATCAGGGGAGATGTGATGGTGTCTCGGGACTGAGATGGATTTTAATTAGACAACAGCTCAAAATGAGGTATTCTTGTGGTGACAAGAATAAGAGAGGAAGGGCCAGACAGAAGGGACAAAATGAACACTACATGGTATTAGAGTAAAATGTAAACAAGTGGCACAGAGGTGACTGAGTCCACTTGAGTAAGGGAAGAAACTTGCAGAGAAAATAGATTGGAGTTAGATTTAAAAGGCGTGTCACATAACCTGGGGAAAGTCATCTCAGGTCTCTGGAGTGTTTATAACCATAAATTTATATTTACATTTAAAACTTTGTATATATTATATGAAAGGGGCTCACAGATGTCACCATAGATATTACAAATATGCATCCAATTGCTTTTTAACTATCATATCAGCATACATATATACTTATATATTTCATTTTGTGTACATATGCCTAACCTATGTTAAATTGTAATCTCCATGAGAAAATGAAACTTATTCTTGGTCCCCATATTTCTAGTGTCTGGTGCAGTACTTGTCACATACTAGGTGCTATTTAAATATTTAATGAAAGAAAAAGATGAAGAGTTGGAAAACTGGTCCAGCTTTACTAAAGTAAGAATACACTGACCAGAAGAATCAGGATGGATCCACACACGGTGGTACACACATGTGAGCCTACTTCCCACTCAGGCAGCAAAGGCAGGAGAGCTACCACATACTTGAGGCTGGATTGGTAAATTCTAGATAAGGTTAGAAGTTTGAGTAGAAGTGTACTGATCTGTTACCAGCCCTCTCCAAAGTTTTTAATCTAACAAAGGTTCTTTTCATTAAAAAATAATTTTACCCTTTCAAATTGGAAGGGGAGTTTGGATAATTAAAATGGAGATTCATAAAGGCAGTGATTTGAGGTTGCTTAAAACTCTTAAAACTGTAGGAATCCGATACAATTGTCTCACGGTGTAAAACGTTAAATTTTAGATAGTTTTGCCACACTACTTTAATCTACGATGCTGCTGCTAAAACCAAAGGAAAAGGAAACCTAGCTAAAGCTACAGTCAAAGGACAGCTTTGTCATCAAGTTTTGGGAGCTTGCCCTTCGATTGCATCTCCTCTTCTGTCATCTTGCTTCCCCTCTGGATGCACTCAGCCATCAGAGGTGCTGGAGGAAGGTTAGAAACCCCAGACAGGAAAGACATCGTGGCCGGTGCGCCACATGCACCGGCCTTTATGCTTCAGAGCGGTTCTGTCCCACTGTGAGTCACACCACTAATTCATCCTACACAACCCCAGTTCCGGCTATCCCTAGCTAACTTTACCTCAACTCCAGGGGCTCCCAGGCTCCACTGCTGCTAGCTCTGCACCCCAAATGTTTCCTCATTTTTTCACTTCTGGCTCTTACAGGACTCTTCACAGCCCCTTGTCTCTTTAAGTTTGAGTTGTTTTCTACCATTACTAAGCATTAGAACTTACAACATTTGAGCTGGATAAAAGAGCAAGAGGCAAAACACAGAAAGGAAAAGTGCTGCTCAGACACTTTAATAGTGACTCCGCCTTGTTGATAATGTTTCCAAAATACCACATCAAGTCATTTTGAAACAAACAAACAAACAAACAAACAAGCAAAGAAAAACCTGTAAGCCACCACCCTGTTGTTACAGGAGATGGACAAATCAGTATTACAGAGTTAATTTAAGGACATGCTATTGAGGGTAGGGAGAGGAAAGAGCTCCTATGCTTGTAAATAAAAGCTCCGAACTGCCCATCCTGTCCCTGTGCAAGCTACTAGGTGACAAGATCATCTAACTCATATGACAGAGCCAAAGGAAAAAAAACCCAAAACGGCCCTGAAAAAGTTCAGAGAGCAGCTTTATCCATGTGCACATGCGTTCCTTTTCAATGGGAAACTGGCATATGTTGTTGTCAAAGGCCTGGGAGTCCAGTAAATGACTAAGAGCAAACTATTTCCCCCAGCTATGTGTTGTGCTCCGTCTGTACTTAAAGTGAGTCTAGCTTGCACATTGATAACCGGAACAATAATATACTCTAAACAGTGTTGTCTAGAGAAACCCCAAAGGGGAAAAAAATAACACGAACAAGAAAAGTTTTTAACCTCATTAAAAAAAATAAAGAACATTGCTGTATGTTTTGAGCATATTCTTGAACAGAAATCATAAAGAGAAAGTTTCCAAGGGTCCATTTTAAAAAAATTGATCAGTTACTTTCACATGGTCATTAAAGAAAATGGTATAATTCTTTACAAAGGAATAAAGAGAAATATCTTCTGATGAGATTTTAAAGAAATCTTTTGGCAGTAACATACAGTAATCCAGTTCATTACTTTAGATATTTAAAAGGAATACCAACAAAAGTGAATATCCACTAAAAGCAAAGGCTATCCTTAAGTATGAAAGGAATTAAACAAGCATAGAACTACACTTTCTGACAAGAAAGAAGAAGTAGGTTCACCAACAGTAATATATACTCAAATGTACCCAGAATATACCCTCAAATCAGAGTTACAGCTACTGGATTATATGTGTTACATTTATAGAAGTGGCACCAATACACGAAAAAGAATGCAGTAGACAGCTTGAAAAAAGTTTGTCTTTGTCAAGTAACAAATCAAAGTATTGAGATAACAGAGAGTACCCATTGCTTCCCCAGTGGGCACATGTAAAAGAAGGCTGTGGTTAATGTATGAGCAATGGCAACTTTGGCTCACAGTCTTCCACATCAAAGAGGAGCTTTGGTGTCAAAGGTGTGCTTATCTTCTCTGCCTTTACATGGCAGCACAGCCAAGACCTCATGACTTGACGATGACAGTCAATATCAAATTCAAGTACCACTGGACATCTAAGACTCTCAGAGCTGTGAACAGGAAATAAAGAAGGTGTTCTAAAAAACTGATAAATGAATATTATAAGAAGAAATACATTTTGTGAGATAGTGGAACCATGTCACTTTGGGATTGGATCTACCTTTCTTCCTCTCAACCGTACAGTAATCTTTTTCTACATAAATATAAAATGATGGAGGCCATCATTTTATGATATGTCCTGGTCATAGCATGTGCCCTAGGCATTTATAATTTGAGCTCCACTAAACTGAAAACACTCAAAAAAAAAAAAAAAACTCTCACTTTCGGTTGGGAACATTAACGTGGCTTATCACCATACCCAGTCACCATGTTCCTCTTTAGGATTGTTGGTTTGTTGCCCTCTTAGTTCTGTCTTTCCAGCTACACCTTCCTCAGAAATATTTTCCCTCTCTTCTTCCTCCATATGACAAACACATTCATTTATGCCATCCATAAGATCTTTCAATTATCATGTAGATGGTTCAGAGGTACTTAAGTAAGGAAAGAATTAAATGTATTAATAATGTTCTTGCTTTGTCTTCTATGGTAGAAAGATTCCTTGTAAAATTATATACTAGCATTAACATGGGAATTTAAGCAGTTATGATAAGGACGCTATTTATTCTTTAAAATTTTCAATGTCTTGCCTGAGTTCAACAATCATGTAGGATTAGTTAGAGTTAACTTAACATAGCAAAATGCCATATATGCACTTTTTTCTCAACATAGAGATACACCTTAAAAGACTTCATTATGAACTTTTAGGGAGACTTAACTATTGGTTCATGTAGCTTATTCCTTCTGCACTTAGAATACAAAAAAAAATTGCCCTAATTATTTCCTCTAATGAGTCTAGTGATTACCATCTACAAACTTAATTATGTGCTTTGAAAGAACTGCAAGTACTTCCCTGTTTCCCCCTATTTTCAGACTTGTAATTCATTTTGGGCCCTTTCGGTTTTGTTGACACATGAAGACTAGTTCCCAAGTGATCTGTTGAGTATGTGTTAGTAGTTGAGCTGCTATGCTGTCGTCAGATGGAACCAATTGATCATGAACACACGAGCCCCTGGGAGCTCATAAGATGTGCTGAGTTCAGACATAGAATGAGACAGCCGAATGGACCGTCGCCTTCTGACACAGAAGTCATAGAGCCATCACAGCATGGTTAGCTACAAACGTGCAACATGAATGCTTTATGCTATGTCAAGTAGTATTTGTATTTTACTTTTCAAAAGAGATGTAGTAGCAGCTATTATCATTTAAAATACTGAAGAAAACATTGAATTAAGGAAAATAAGTGTCTAATTTTCTAGTCAATCATACTTATTTTAATTTTAGCCATGAAACAAACTAATATGGCTCAAGAAAAAACTTTTAGAAAGAGCTTGCAAACACCTACATTATGCCACAGAATAATGATATCATAGCATTTAAGATATGAAATAGGATTTTCATGTTACTTATTGTAATACTTTGATTTCATGGACACGAAAAACAAGGCTCAGACAATATGAGTAAATTTTCCTGATTGTATAAAAATATGGTGACAACCAGGATACCAGAATATGGTTAATTATATGTTTTCCTGCTTATTTATCTTTTTATTTTGTGGGGATATTTTTGTTAATATTTTGTTTTCTAAGACAGGGTTTCTCTGTATGGTCTTTGCTTGTCCTAGACTCACTTTGTAAACAAGGTCAGCCTTGAACTCACAGCAATCCATCTGCCTCTATATCCCTTAATGCTGCGATTAAAGACATGCACCACCACATTTGTTTTGTTTTGTGATATTTTCATATCCAAGAAGTGTAAAAGGATTTGTCATCTCTCGTGACTAAACTTTGGTGTTCTGAATCGTCAATAGTGTTTATTTTATTTACCAGATTTCTGTATTCCTTATCCAGTTATTCTAACATAAACTTTGATGAAAAAGGAAGTGTTTAGTAGTGATCTTCATCTATCTGTGGCTTGAAATGAGGTAGGAGGTCGCTGAAAACCACTTAAATAAAATCCTCTTGATGGATTTTCAAATCAAGATTGACGCAAATAATTCACTGAACTTTTACATGATCTTCATGTTGGCTAGCAAACATTTGTTATTCAAGAGGGAATAATTTAAGTTGGAGTTATAAATATATTTTAGAAAATCTCATTTCTTGAGATTTTTGTATCCTGAATTTCCCTGAGCTTTGTGTATTTCTAACATCTCGGGGTTTAATGGGAGCATTCACAGACTTATTTACTTGCACTACTGCCTTTCCTTGAGGCATTTCTAAGTGCCCAAATCTATTAATAAGGAGGAATAAATAGACACAAATGAGCTTCTTTTCCATCATTTACAATTTAGTCTACTATGGGATAATCCTGTGTCCTCTATTAATCGACCGCTAACACAAGCCTTCCATTGTGCAGGAGAGAGATGAGGCATCAGGGGTGGAATTCAGTCAAAATATTAATTTAGACATTGGGAGCCATCATCTTCTTGAGAAAACTATCAGGTAAAATGCATTCATTTTCAGCCCAGCTAAATGCCTGTGTCCGAGGATTGCACAAGCCTGTTAAAGTCAGTAAGTGTCAAAGTCTTGAGCTACGGACCAGACAACATTGCCCAATAACCACAATTAGGGCTCCCGGTGTCTGCTCTTCCTCTTTAGCAAATCTGAATCTTTCTTCCTATGCTATCTCCCATACGCATTATTCATGCTGATGTTGAAATAGTGGCAATTTCCGGTGGGCATTCAGTAGTTTTGTGTAGTCCTGAAAATCACTGTCTAAACACCAGTTAGAAAACCGACCGCAGGAAATTAATCTCATGAGCATACTTTGAATGCACTGATTACGGTGTGTTTTACAGTTATACAGAATAGCATTTAAGACAAGATTTTGGTTTGTCTACAAAAATTACCATGTTAGCCCTCAGTTTCAAGTTCCTTTACTGACTAGCCCTGATTTTACTTCCCTTTTTCCTTCCCTGCCACATCTGCCACTTTTTGTCTAGCCTGTAGTCCTGGTCACCATTCTCACTTATACTTAAATCTCTCATCCAGAACTTTCCATCACCTCTCATTCTGGACACTCAAGTTATTGGACTTCACTGTAGTTGATATTTAAGCATATTAATTATTTCTGGTAATCTTTATAGTTTTAGGAAGCTTCAGTCATTCCCCTTTGTACTTTATAATGAAGTAGCTCAGACAGCCTGCAAGTCAGCCATGAAGATAGACTTTAAGTCTTAAGATTGAAGGCCTGAAAGTAACAAATATTGATCCAGTGAGAAACTGAAACAGAAGATAGAAGTAAAGGTTTAATATATTTTTATTACCAACATTTGTTTGGTTTTATACAAATCTGAAAATATGTGAGCATTCCAAAAGTCCTGTCTGTTACAAGAATCCATCAAGTTTGTGGATTACTAATAAAAAAAAGTAAATGTGAGAATGAGCCAGTTTTGTAGGAAAAATGGAGTAAAGCCATTTTTTAAAAAACAATATACAATTATTTGTTTTGTGCATTCAACCAATATTTCCATGTATCCAGACCTCTTTATGGAAGATGAGATTCCAAGTAGGTTGCCATTCTTTTTAATTTATTTATTTATACTAACAAAGCATCTTTATGCTTAACACATTGGAGAGCCAGTTAGATTTGCAATATTTATTCTAGAAAGCTAAAGAAGAAGAGTGCAGTACATGCTCTTTCTCCTCAAGACTTCATGGGAAGAAACAATTTTCCTTGGCTTGTATCAGACCGGTCCTTACACAAGTAAGTATTCAAGCAAAGATAAATGACCCTATGAATAATAGCAATCGAATTTAGTTTCTGTTTTGTAAATGGTAGAAGTCAGTAAATAAAAAGACAGGATTTTTGTTAAAAGCATTTAAAGGTCTTTAAATAATGGTTACTTAAAAAGGAAGTTTTGTTCAAAAACACCTGACTTGTCTTCTTTTTGGACAAAGAGGTTGCCATTGTTCATCTTAAGCATTGTATGCAGATCTTCCATTACTCAGTGAGTAAAATAAAAGTGTTCTATGTATAAACCCAAATCTATGACTAACGTGAAATATTCTCCATGTATTTCCATAAAGTCTAAAAACATGAATCTCTCTAGCTGCAAGAGCAATTGGCCGGTTGACTTACTGATTTATTGCTAATGCCAATTCTCCAGGAATCGCTAAAAAAAAAAAAAAAAAAAAAAAAAAAAAAAAAAAAAAAAAAAAAAAAAAAAAAAAATTAACAGAAGGTTAGTAAAGTTGAGAAGGAATTCGAACATTGCCATTCACTCCTTCTATGCAGACCACATTTGTCTCCTGTGTGATCCTCCCCTCCTCCTAACAGCTGTGTCACCTCTTAGCGCCCATTAGTCTACTGCTGTTCACATCTCAAACTTCTGAGTTTCTTCATAGAGAAGCACTAGAGGGGGCCAAAGTGCAAGTCAATGTGGGGTGCTCCATTGGCCTACCCAACAGCTCTCCCTTCCAGACTTGCCAAATCCAACTGTCAATCAGACCGTCAACCAACCTAAAAGAGTATAACCTACTGCTGCATGCTAGTGGTTCTAGTTGACACTTTTCAGAAACTACAGAGAAATATGTCACTGAAAGAGGGTTTACCATTGCTGCGTTGACTACCCTCAGGCAATAGTCAAGGGCTCATGACACATAGCAATTTGTAATTTTGCTGAGGCATGAAATTAAATTACATGTGGTGAGCGACCCCTCTTTAGCAAGAATCCCTTAGCTGGAGTGTGCCTTGCTGACTGGCCCACATAGCTTCTCACAGTAGCTTACATATATTCTCTGCTTGTGGTCAAGTTACTATGTTGCTGTCCTCCTGACATGATAAAAAGCTACATACTTTGTGGAAAAATAAAAATGAAAACAAACAAACAAACAAACAAAAAGCTTTTGGGGCAAATAAAGTTACCGGCTAGTTCTGGTGATGGGTGTCAGGTAGCAACAAAACAATCGAAGAAACAAAACGGCCATCAAGGAAATGCCTCATGGAGGCAATTACATGGCGAATGGATGTCATAAATGTTGAACTATGTTATCACTTGTGACTATTGGGGGAAGTAAAATCCTCATCTCTGTGAACACTTAGAAAACAGCGTTGCTTTGTGATATTCAGCTTCTCAGAACCCTTATTGTCTTTAAATCTGCACAATTTTGGATGCCACTTCAATTGTTTTTTAAGATCAGGACATTTGTTTAATTCCGTTTCTTAAATGTGATACACAAATCCCCATAGAGTCTTATGTATACTTCTACCATACAGACTGTTCCTTTATTTTTTTCATGCGCTTATTTGTATATTGGTAGCCACACTGTATGTTTAAATAAAGTTCAGAATGAGGAGGAAATGCATTTTAAATCCTTGGGTAATATTCAGTATGGGCTTAGAAAAATCAATCCCATAGGGGAGTAGATTTAATGTATTTTCTCACATTGACTTAAACATTTTTCTTTGGCAATAGTTTCCAAAGCCTAGAACATTATAACTATACCATTTCACACAAGGACGAGTGGCATGTTTTGGCCACCTGTCCCCTGTGAAGATCAAGGACCACCATTTTAGCTTAGGGCAGCTGTTGTTTTCCATGCCTCTTCTTCTTTTTTTTTTTTTTTTTTTTCCTGCTGGTGGTTGTGTGTCCCGCCATCCAGGTCTCCCAGCCCCAAGCTGCTATTCGTGGCACTGGCCCTTGCTATTTTTACATCATGTGGGCTGTTTTCTCCCTTCTCAAGTAATAACAATATTGTTTGTAATAAAAATTGGAAACCAGACGCTTGACTTCTTGAACACAAAGCCTTCTCTCTTTTCCTGGCTAAGCACATAAGACAAGGGAAGAAATGTAGATAACAGAAGCAGGAAGCAAACAAGCTACTTATCTCTGAAAGTTTGCAAAGCACTTTTGAAAATGAGAATTCTTCATATTTTTAAAACCCTCTCCACCCATTAGCCTCAACACTACACTGCTGCTATACTTACACCTCACTCGTTATGTATTTACTTTTTATATAACTAAGCAGCACCCTGTCATAAATGAAATATTCATGCAAAAAAACCTGCTCAAAATGCATTTATAAAAAGAACATATAAAAACTACCATCTGCTCCCACTCCTAGCAAGCCCTCAGATACCCAAGTGTAAGCCCTCTGATTCTACAAGAGGTAAAGCAACAAAGTGTCCGTGATGTATTCCTGAAAGCTCAAACTTCAGACTTTGAATTAAGAAAGATCTATGAGCCCTCAGTCATCAAAACGCTTAGATCAACATTGATGGGCTTAGACGCTGCACATAATGAATTCACGTGCTAGCATCTTGTAATGGGGTAGTCTTACCCGGTCATATTGTGCTGAAATGAGCTGAAACTCTTCTGGGAAGTGGTGAGAGCATTTTGCAGCCAATTGATACCATGCTACTTTATAATAAGCCTTTCTTTAAAGCAAGTTGTCCAGACAGTCCAAGCTGAAGTGTTGGCACTGGCTTTAGAGCCCGCTCAGAAAGCTAAGGATAATTTGAACATACTCTGTGTGTTTCACCGTTCACATGTGGAGTATCACCTCTGCTACACATAGGTTCCCTCTGATGTTCTGAGTCTATCTTTATTCGGTGGAATTCTTCCCAATGGCAAACTGCTTATGTAAAGGTTCTATGGACAGGTTAAAGGAATTCTCCACTTCCCTTGTTGTTTCCCAGCGTTAAGTGCTCTCCATTCTGAGTTCCCTGCAGTCTACTCTCAGTCTATGTGTGTTCAACCAGCCTTGGATCAAAATATTTTTAAGACTGTATCTGTACAGGTTCTTTTTCTTCGCTATCTGAGGAAGGCAGAAAGATAATTGTCTATCTAGTATTTAGATCGTATTAGATATGATGATTAGACATGGAAATAAGCTTTAGTCATATTTACATACTAACCCTGTTTTATACAAAGGACTTGGTCAGAGAAAGATTTTAGTATCCAAAGCAGGTTGTGGGTCATATTCCCCTATGTATATCAAGAGATAACTATATGGAACTCTTATGTTTTCTTTCTGAATCAGTAAAGAATTATGCCAGAGTATAAACAAACAAGCAACAAACAAACAAACAAAACCCAGTGTATTTACATGTCAACAAAAACAACAGCCATAGATAAGAGAAGCGGGGTGGGGGAAGAGGATGGGGGCAGAATTTTCTTTTCTAGCAGAGTTACCTAGGGACAAGCAATGCAGATCCCAGCAGTGGTTGCAGCGTCACCTGGTAGCTTAGAAACATTTTCTCTTCCAGATGTCAGGTTATGGATGGAGAGGTCTCCTGCTGGTTTGTCCAGCACACTGCAGGCTAAGCAAAGAAAGCCATGTTTCTTCCTCTTGGGACAAGATTTAGGGGAAAGCCACTTGCTTTCGATCACATTCCTGTAACAGACGTGTGTGTGTGTGTGTGTGTGTGTGTGTGTGTGTGTGTGTGTGTGTGTGTGCAAATCTTGCTGCAAATTCCTGAGAAATGTAGTCTTGAACTTGAAACATTATCATCCAAATAAACTCCCACCCCCTACAAGAAGAATGAGAAGTGAGGTCAGATGCTGGGAGAGAAGGTTTCAGCCTGTCTTACTTCATTAATCACATTATTTTGTTCAGATATATTTCTAAACACCTTTAGTAGTTAAATATCCCATTTTTCAAGAATCAAAGTGAGGACGACGATGAAGTGGGTAACAAGGAGGCCTGGGCTGTTTGGAACCAGGCTGTTAATATCTCCTTGTATGGCAGAGAATCAGTGGGCCACTTCAGATCATGGCCCACACTATACTCCATAAGTGAAGATGAACAGAAGTCTTGAATCTGCTGACTCATGACGCCTAAGGTTTTTCTCTAACAATAGAGGGATCTCGCTGTTCACGATGTAAGGCATAAGTCTTCTGAATGTGTCATGGGGGAAGTTGATAATAGGATTACACAAACAAAATAAAATAAAATAAGGATTGGTCAGGAAAAAGTGGAGTCTGACATCAGCCTGTTCATCACTGCTATTGAAATCAGGCTGTTGGTGGATGTCACTGCCTCTTAGTAACTTGCTGATTATTTTTCACTGTAAATATGTTAGGGCATGAATAAAATATGGGAGACTTGGGCTAAAATCATATATATATTTTTCTTGGTCCTCTAATGCCTCATGATTCTATGACAAATTTCCATAGCCTGGGTAACTTATAACCAATAAATTCATATTTCTCACAGATCTGAAGACAGGCAAATTCGAGATCAAGACAACAGCAGATTTTTGCTTGCGAAACTTCAGTGTTTACCTATGTTAAGTCCTACATCGTCTCATATGTTTTAGTAAACAAAGGCGCTAACAGGCCTTTATCATAAGAGGGCTAATGTCATTTACAGGCCTCTGCACTTAAAGACATAGTCACTTGCAAAGACTTTATAGTTAATACCAATAGATTCGGAGTTAAGATTTCAAAATAAACATTTAGGAGAAACACATTCATTCAAACCAAACCACATTATGCCTCTGGATTTGCATCAAAAAGAAGAGGTAAGGTCAATGGGGTTGATCTAGAAAGTTCCACTAAGGAGCTACTTCAAGCTATCAGCATTACTACAGAGTCAAAAATGTTCTGAGATAAGGTTATGAGAGATGGAGATCTACTCCAAAAGCTCAGAACCCAGCTATGAAGAATCTGCTTAGTGTCTCTGAGTCAATAGTATTTTTCCATCCACTATTGCCTAGGACTTTGTCACTTTAAGTCTATAACCTGTGACAGTTGACAGCTGTCAGTTGTGAGGATTTGCTCTGGCTGAAGGCCAGCCATAAAGAACAAGGTTAGGTGTGAGGGACCAAACTGAAAAAACTACTTTGGCTCTCTTTGTGGAGCGCTAACATATTGTTATGCTTTAAAGTCTCCTCTCCTGTGACATAACCTCATGCCAGATTCCATAAAATTCCCATTTAAGTCTCTGTAACGTATCCAAAATATTCCTGTCTGGAAAAAAATACTATCCAGTTCATCTTGTGCTTCTATAATAGAATGTGACAAAGTGAGTAATTCAGAGAGGAAAGAATATACTCATCACCTTATGGAGGCCAGGAATTCCAGCACAAAGGAATGTCATAGTGAGGACCTTGAATTTGAATACGGTGTAGAATATCCATGTGAGGATGGCATACAGGAGCACTTACTCTCAAAGCCACTTACCTTCTCAAGTGATAATGGTACAAACATGGCTCCTGAAGTTGGAGCTTCTTTGACCAAATCACTTCTTAAAGGGAACACCCTGCAATAAATATTACCACAATGGCAATTCCATTTCAATGAATCTCATGGGAGTCATTCAGATCATGATAATGCCTACCTACTTAGTACTAGCTTAGACGTTAGGAATATTCCAAAGGTACTGGCAGCTCAATTAAGGAGACAAACCTACTAAAAGCAGTTGCAAATGTCCCTAAAGACACACACACACACACACACACACACACACACACACACACACACACACACATTACACATTAAATATATATATTTGCTTTTTCTGAAACTTTCCTTATATGAGTTTAGAGAATGAAGATTTCCTAATAATTAAAAATAAGGGTTTTTTAAAATGAAAGACACATCTGAGTTAAAACCTTGTTTTGCCATTTTCACACTTGTGTGATTTTTAATATATTAATGCCGTGTAAGACAAAAGATAATGTAGCCGTTACTTCATTCTTGCTTAAACATTTACTGAGCTAACATATTTTTAAATGTCCTAAAGTAAAATCTTTAGCATAGTAAAAACTGTTTAAGTGTGTTCTATTTACAACCTAATCATAGATATGAGACCTAAAGCACTTCAGTTTTATGTTTCACTAGAGTCCAAACGAACACATCTCTATAGGCGCATATGTCTGAAATGATGTGAGAAGAGAGCAGTTCGGAAACCCTGGTAAGAGGATGATGACTTGAGGCTAGACTGATAGTGAGGCCCTGTCTCCACAAACAACAAGACTTTATGTGGTGGTCCAGGTGGTCCAGGCCTTGTTGCATCACTCTTTTCTATGCAAGTTCACTCTACCTACCAATGCTAACTCTTTCTTTCTTTCTTTTTGCTTTTCTGCAGGTCTGAGCCTTCTTTCTCTTCCCACCTTGATCTCCTAGTTCAATATCTCTTCACTTCTTTCCCACACACTTCCTAATATTCCACATTCTACATTCCACTTCCTAATACTTCCCACAATATTCCTAATACTTATGGATCCTTCCTATCAAAACCATACAGCTTACCATACCTGTCAGGCAATCTCTACTTTGGATCCTCTTTGTGAAAACATTTAGATACCCATTTAAAATTTAAGATTTGTATAATATTCTGATCTATCTTTTTGTCCTTTGGATTCGAGGTAAAATAGATAACTAGTGTTACATGTCTTTATGTTACTATTTTGTCTACGTCTTTCCAATTAAATGGAATGTTCCTATACTCCCTCTTCTCAGAATATCAAAATCTTGCAAAGCCCATCCTTTGTCTACCAAAAACAGGCTGTGTCACCAGAGAAGGTTTTTTTTTTTTTTAAATATACTCAGAGATTACCAAGAGAATGCCTCATTCTTCTGTATCATTTTGTATGAATGCCATGACTGTTTTCTAACTCTTACAAAGTTAGAGTTTTGCTTAGCAATGAATGACCTTCAATGCTAATAAATCTTCAATTTAGTGAAAAGAATTAGCACTACCATCAGCTGATAACTAAAGGATGCACATGATATTATGATAGAAAACCGAAGCTCACAAATTGTGGTTTGTTTATCACAATGTCATTTGTCTCAAGAATCAGATGACATAGAGATTATTAACTAAAGTGTAATATAACAATGTATATAACTGCATCTCATGGATATAAGTAACTGAATTAATCAGGGCCAGATATGAAACAGTAGCTGAGAGTTTTTAAACAACGATGCAATGCCTGAAATACAAATTATATTTTTTTCTTGCCCACAAAATAAACCCAAGAGGGTGTTCTTGCCTGGTGAAAAGTTTTGCTTTCACATGATTATTCAGGAACCTGGATTCTTTGATCTCAATACTCTATAATTATAGTCACCTGTGTTTTTATTCTAAATAGACAAATTAAGAAAGAAGTAAAAACTATTTACCTTTTAGAAATCTTGGCCTAGAAATGATGTGTATTGCACCACTTTACAGTCTCCTGGTAAATATTACTCAGTGTGCCCACTCATAGAGTGGGAGACAAGGAATAGAGGATAGGAGGAAAAATTAATATTAGTGAACTTGTGATCCTGGTGCCACACAATTTAGATGGTGCTCTTGTAGATGTTATTTCTAACTGCCAGCTGGTTATAAAACTCCCCCTTTTTAATTGGACAGATGATGAAGGTGAGATTCACAGGTTGTATGTAAAATACTAAAAGTGACAGAGCCAGTTGCTTAAGAAAAGTAAAAACCTCAAGTCTGTGATTTTGATTTGCGAATGCTCTCACTGACACGTCTAGGAAAGATGATGATTTAGTGGAAACTCATAAGCCTTTTCGGTAGCCTGACTTGAAAGTACCTGAGTACTGAATTTCCCACTCTTTAGTTGCATTTTTGCATTCACCTAGAAATGGCTGAGTTCTGATCACTCATGGCAGGTTTCAAACATCTTTGGCAATAGAAACTTCTTGGCATGAAGTTTTGTATCAACTCCTAATATTTGAGGTAAGTGACAGATAATACTTAGAAGGAAGAGGAGTTGGAAGCCCAGTGCCTTCCTCTCTGAGCCTCCTGCCTTCTCTCTTACCCAAGAAGATGCTGTACAACTTTTGTAGAATACTAGGTCACTTAAAACTCATTTTACTCTGTTTATTTAGTTTTAATTGGAAAATGGAGCGAATGTTGGAAGATGTCCATTCATTAATAATACCTGGAAAAGGCAGTACTAGACAATATGTCAGTTAGCGATGAAAAGAAACATGGGGTCAAGGTTTGTGGCCTCTAATGCTTGATGCTATAGAACAGTGTGTTGTGTTCCATGCATTGTGAGGTGTTATGTAAACAAGAGTCTACCATATGATTTGAATGCCCAGTGTAGAGACAGTTTAAATTCATCTGAGAGCCAAAGACTTTGCAGGAAAGACTTTATGAAAATGTGACATATGAGGAAAAAACCATATGAATGTGGTTGCAAAGGTATAAAAGAGAAGAGATTTGGTTTTATTTGTTTGTTTGTTTGTTTGTTTGTTTTTTTACATAAAGCTGTAGATAAATAGCAAGTTCAGAGAGCTGAAGTGGCTTTTGTTTGCTTCTGGCTACTACCCTAGAAGCATGTGGCTGTAGACTAGTTCTGTGAAGAAAGCTGAGCCTCCTCTCTTACTTAGGGCCAAACAGTTGGACTTTGCCCATTAAGTAACAGGATGCAATTAAGGATGCCTTTTGGCTTGTTGTTGTTATTGTTAATTTTAATGTTGTTTTAAAATCTCATGATTAACAATGCCTGAAAAAAAATTTACATCAATACTAGTTATGCAAATTGTGTGTGTGGGGGGGGGGGTGGGAGAGAGAGAGAGAGAGAGAGAGAGAGAGAGAGAGAGAGAGAGAGAGAGAGAGAGAGAGAGAGAGAGAGATACAGAGACAGAGACAGAAACAGAGACAGAGACAGAGACAGAGACAAGGATAGAGAGGGCAGGAATCAAGAAGATAAATATAATATTATGAAAAAAAATGTTTAAAAATAAGACAGTGCTTTTAGAACTAGAGAGGAGAGAAAAGAAAAAAAGAGCAGTTTAGGAATCCAAGTAGAGGAGGACGGGTGATTATTTAAATTCAGGGGATTAGAAAGAAGCTGAGCTTGTTCCAGGTTTCTGGCTGAATTGAAATCTATGTCTGTGCCAACAGAAATCAAAAGTTATTCACCTCTGCTATCTTATCAGACTGTTTATTCTGGAGTAATTATCCTCTACTACTCTTTTCTCTCTACTATTTATTCTCCAAAGACTGTGTTGATAAGAACCTTCCCATTGGAATGTAAGCATCGATCACACTGCAGTCATAGAATTTCCAGGGTTTCTGTTGCATAAGTAGGCAAGCAGCTGGCAAGAACTTACTATAGCCTTTCAGTTGTGGTTGCATAACCAAAAGAGCATCTACAAACCACCTACAGCAGTGGTTCTCAATATGTGGGTGGCAACCCTTTGGAGGTCGAACAATCCTTTCATAGGGGTCATCCAAGATCATTGGCAAACTCAGATATTTACGTTACAATTCACAACGGTAGCAAAATTACAGTTATGAAGGGATAATAAAAGTAATTTTTATGGTTGGGGCCAACACAGCATGAGGAACTGTATTAAAAGGTCACAATATTAGAAAGTTTGAGAACCACTGACCTACAGGGCCCTTAATACAATTAGCTCTTTCTGTTCTACAGATGTTCACTCTTTATTGCTTCAGTTCATTTGAAGTAGAATTAAAGTCTGAGACTTTGCAGTCCTCAGTAGAAATCAGAATGAATTAGATTGCTTGTTCTGTAAGTCTACTTAGCAGGAAAAAAGTTAGAAGAACAAATTAGGGAAATGCTATAACACACCAAAAACAAGATTTTATTCATCCATAAGTAAGAAGTCAGCTAAGTCACTTGTGGAAAAATGGATGCGACTAGTGATCATGATGCTAACCAAAATAAATTCGCTGCAAAAGGACAAATATAGCATATTGTCTTTCCCTTGTAAAATCTAGATTTAAAGGCAAAAGTTTAATAAGACATGAAAGTGCAAGGGGAAGCAGTAGATAGAAACAGATGCCGACACTTGTAGCCAACATTAGGCAGAGCTTGAAGAGTCTTGTGGAAGGATAGAGAGACCCAGAGGAGACAAGAACTCCACAAGAAGACCAACAGAGTCAACTAATCTAAGTCCATGGGGCTTACAAAGACAGAAGCACCAACTAAGGAGGAAGCATGGCTTAAACTTAGACCCCTGTCAAGGGTGGATCCTGACCCATGACAGATATGCAAATGATGAGTGGCTTGGTCTTCATACAGGTCCCCTAGGAAGTGAAGGGATGGGGGCTGTTTCTGACATGAACTCTGCTGCCTGTTTTTGGATCACTTTCCCTTAAGTGGGTTGCCTTGTCTGCCCTCAGTGGAAAAAGATGTGCATAGTCTTGATGCTACTGGATGTTCCAAGGTGGATTAGAGAAGGGGAGGAGAAAAGGGGGGTGGGGAAGAAGGTGGAAGGGTAGGACCCGGAGCAAAGGATGAAGGGGGTGTGTTCAGTAGGTAAGTGAATAAATAAATACTTTTTAAAAAGAAATTACAATTTAACAAAAAAGAAAGACAAATAGACAAAAAGAAAGAAAGAAACAGTGAAGGAAGGGAGACAAAAGGAGAGAGAGAGAGACAGAGAGAGAGAGAGAGAGAGAGAGAGAGAGAGAGAGAGAGAGAGAGAGAGAGAAGGGAACTATTTGAGAAGAGAGCGTGGGCCAACCTTGACATAACCTTGGAAAGGGAGCCTTTAACTGAGAAGATACCTCCATCAGATCGTCTGGTTAGCAAGTTATGGGGCGTTTTCTTGACTGAAGATTGGAGAGGGCCCTGCCCACATCTGGCTGGGTGAGTCATTTTTTTTATATTAATGTTGTGCTTCTAAAGTCCAATTATCCAATTTAAGTCAAACAAATTCACTACTCTCTCCTCAAATCACTTCATCCCTCTCAGGAGTCAAGTCATACCTTCAAACGGCACTACACTTCATCCCTCTCAGGAGTCAAGTCATACCTTCAAACGGCACTACACAAAGTTCTCATGGCATCCAGAAGAGATCTTTATTTTGCTCTTCTTTTCTTTTCTCCTTTTTTTTTTTTTTTTTTTTTGTTGTTGTTGTTGAGTTTTAAAGAATTTTATCATAGATTCATAGACAGGAGTTTAAAAGGGAAAAAGAGATACATGTTGTTTGAGGAGGCCAGCCATGTGGTAGTGATCAACCATATGGTAGAAAGAAGAGTTTCAGAGTAGGTTGTCCTTCTTATAATAAAAATTAAGAAAATAACTCATTTGTACTTGAAATATTTCAGTTTTATTTCAGGTATACAAATAATATGATGGCATTTGTATTATTTAGTGATAAAAATAAGATTGTAAATCTGTGCAAAATAAAAGACTGTGGTAGGGATTAAGACAACAGATTCCAGGTCTTAGTCAACCTTAACATTTTCTGTATTGATGACAATTTATCTGCTTCAATACGTGTTCAAATTTCAGTCAATGACTGTCTGATTTGCTACTATAGCTATGTATGAGAGAAAAGATAAAACAAATGAACATAGCATGTTGGGTGTCCCTGTAACATGATATGCAGATGTGACAGTAAGCATTGACTCCCATCACAAACTAGAATGATCTAGAAGACAAGCATCTAGGCACAACTGTGAGGCTGTGCCCAGCATTGCTCAAATAACTGCAAATCTGATACTACGTACCCCAGTGACCTAGGTGAAAACCAACTAATACACATTTAAAATAAGAAAAAGTGTAGTGATGAAATGACTTCTACTAATATTCTGCTGTACTCATAGATGAGTGCCTTGTTCAGCCATCATCACAGGAGATTCTTCCTACAGCAAATGGAAACCAATAGTGATCTGCATGTCCTTTAGTATAGCAGGGTGCCTCTGCTGGAGTTAGTCCCCCAGCATATGGTGACAAAGAGGGGAACACCAACTGAGAGTGGGCTAGGCAAGTGCTGAGATAGTAGGGTTGGTCTGTAGACAACCCATCTACCTGGGGTTCTGGTGACCTGTGTGACTCCCAGTAGACCAGGGGGCTTCCCCTAGAGATGTGGGCTGGGATCTGGTAACAAGGTGGGAGAAACAGTTGGAGATAGGCTGGATGGGACCCGAAGGAGTATTGGTGGTCTACCAGTGGGGGTCTTATTTGTTTTTTAGTGAGGCAGAAAGGGCTTAGATCTGGATGAAAGGAAAGGTGGGAAGAAACTGGAAGGAACTGAGGGAGGAGGAACTTCTAATCAGGATAGCTTACACACACACACACACACACACACACACACACACACACACACACACTATTTTCAATAAGGAGCAACTTAAGTAAGTAATATATATGTGTGTGTGTGTGTGTGTGTGTGTGTGTGTGTGTGTGGTGCCTGCACCACCGCAGTACTGTGTCGAGGGCGAGGGACTGTGGATTTAACACACACACACACACACACACACACACACACACACACACACAATAACACAGCGGGTCCTTCGTGCTAAGAGAGCAGCAGCCGCAGCAGCAGCCATGGCAGTGGTTTATTATTCTTGTTCAGAGTTCCAAAGAGCCTTCTTATAGGCAGCCAAACAGGAATCCTCCTCCCAGGTGAAATCCCTCAAGAGGTGATTGCACACAGGAAGAAAAGTCTTGAGGAGGGGACAGGTGTGTTCTCAGAGCAGTAAACATGACTAGCTAACTAAGATAAACACAGACATGAAAGCTGCTAGAGACAGGACATGAAACAGCAAGACCAGCAGGCAGCCCAGTCGAGCCTGGTTCATATATATATATATTATATGTAACTTTGGTAAAATAGACAATAGTATGATTTCACAGGCCTTTTTTACACTTATTTTATCTTTCTCCCTCTCTCTCCTTCTGGATTGATTTTCCTCCCTTCTCTCAAACGCAGCACCCATCTTCCAATCTCCCTCCTTTTGATTACTTTTACTATTCCCCTCTGCACTGCTCCCATTTCCCTGGTCCCCTTTTCACATTCCTTGTTCCTGCGGTTACCCCAGATTATACAATTACATCTGAAGATTTGCAGTTGTGATCCAGACATGAGAAAGAACATGTGATGTCTGTCTCTCTGGGTTAACTTACACTATATAAGCTTTTCTAGTTCTGTTCATTTGCCAGTACATTTTACGATGCCACTTATCTTTACAGTGCTCCATAGTACAATTATTATTATTCATTTGTTAGCAAAAGGACCTTTAGGTTGTTTACATTCCCTACCTTTTGTGATCAGAGTGACAGTGAACATGGCTGAACAAGGCCCAGCAAATTGGATGCCAAGTCCTCTGAGCATATGCCAAGTAATGGTACAGCTGGATCATGGGAGATGTAGTTTTAGCTTTTTGGGAATGCTCCACACCGATTTGAGCAATAGAAATGAGGGTTTCTCTTACCCTACATTCTCTCCAGCATCTGTTGTTCATTGTTTTGTTGATCTTCAAGATTCTGACTGCGGTAAGAGGAAATCTGAAAGCTGTTTTGATTTGTATTTCTCTAATTGCTGTGGAAAATGAACATTTTTAGAGGTATTTCTTAGTCACTTGGTTTTCTTTCCCAGCCCATTTTTTCAAAGTGTCTCCTTAATGAGTTTGTTCTTTATTGTAGTCAAATTTACCAAATTTAACACTGATTATGAATCTTTATTGTAGTGAAAATTAACAAACTCAAAACTGATTAGGGGTATTTGCATTACATATTTTTACCTTGTTTTTGTTAAAGTTTCCCTGAAATTATTAGAACTATTCTATGTGCTTTCTAAGCTTTTCCTTGCCATTCAAACACAGGCCCACACAATCTGGCCTCAAAATCATTGGTTCCTGGGTCTCAAACATTTAGCAAGACTGAGACTTAAAAAAAAATGATAGCCCAGTGAGTGACATCACATGGAAGTGACATAAGTGAGTCACGTTTCTGACCTCTTAAAACATCACAGCTGTTTCCTGGCAACTGAGCATGCCTAAGCCCATGTAGGGAGGCAAGACCATGTGATGGGAAGCGTACCTCTGATTGTAAGCAATTCTAAATAGTCTTCATCTCTGCCGCATTTCAACACTGGGAAGACTGAAGAGTCAATCGAAGAACTGAAATCAAGCAAGAACACAGCTGTACAAACTTGGTGCCAAAACAGTGCCAAGACTAGAGAAGACAACACTTGAATGCTTATAGCCCTTTCTCTTTCTTTAATATTTGGTGATGTTTTGATCACAAAGGACACATCATAGAGTCAAAGTCTTTCCCCTTCTCATGGTCCTACTGGGGCACCATCATCAAGGCTGCCCGGAGCTGCTACTGTAAGATCAGCATCTGTCCTGAGGCTATTGCTCAGCCTCAGACTATTAACTTGGAGAAGGATGCTCTGTGCCTTTGGGTTGTTTATTGACTTACACAATATTTCTCCTCTTTATAATGTTTGCTTTTGATTTCTACCTTTCAGAAGTTTGCTTCAGGTAACTCTAAAGAGTCTAATTCATTTTCAACATCCCTTTAAGCAGTAGTTCTCAACTGAGGGTCACAACCTCTCTGCGAGTTGTATATCAGATATTCTGTGTATCATATATTTATATTAAAATATATTTGTATTATATTAGAATATATTTTTATTAAAACTCATAACAGTAGCAAAATTACAATTATGAAGTAACAGTGAAATAACTTTATGGTTGGGGGTCGCCACAATGTGAACTGTATTAAAGGCTCGCATAAAATAAACAAATAAGTTAATTAATGGTAAAAATGAAACCTAGGTATAATGTGAGTGTTCTTTTTAACTCTCAGGTCACTACCCAGAGACCTGGGTGGGAAAGGCAGTGAATTGTTTCCTGTACCTTTCCCAGGTCTACTCTCTGTTTGCCATTCATTCACTAATTGTTCATTTCAGTTTAGGTTTCTTCTGTGTGATCCATGTTGTTGCTGTTCTACCTCTTCTTGTTGTGCTTCCTGTTCTTGTTGTTGTTGTTCTTCTCCTTCTCCTTCTCTTTCTTCTTCTTCTCCTCATCCTCTTCCTTCTGTTGCCTTTACTTCATCTATAGTGTCTTTGTCAGCCTCTGCAAAGTTTCTTTGTCACCTATCTCTACAGCCAGCTTAACTCTCTGAGCCAAAAAAGTGTCAAAGCAGAATGCATAGGGGTACTGTCAATCTCACATTGTAGAATTGAAATTAATCACTTATGCTGTTAACCTAAAAGCAGAATAAATTCTGTGGCCCTACAAACTTGATGAATCAAAGGGCTTGCTCCCTAATGCTCTGTTCTATCTATTCCAGTTCAACCAAAGAGTGGGTTTGATTTAAGCCAGACATTACCTTCTGCGTTTTTTCCAGGCTGCTGCTCTGTCTTTCTCCTAGGAATTAAGCCATTCCTACATTTCCAACTTATTTCTTCAGGATAATCTTTTGTTTGTTTTCCCTGTTTGGTTATGTTTGGGTTTTGCCATTGAGAAGACATCTTCCAATCCCTAGCAGCATATCCTGTGCAGTCTGCTAGTCATTGGCACTGCCCTCCTAATTCTGGGATGCACCAGGAGCTTTGACAACTTGCTGTGGACATTAGGCCTTAACTTTTCCAGACATATAAGCAAACTGTCCTTGATGCAAGAGCCACATTCAAGCTTACTCTCTAAAATACCCTTGTCTTGATGTCTTGACCCAAAGCCCATGTCAGATCAACAAGCTTGACTTGGATCCTATGTATTCTTTTTATTGAATTTTCTTTTCCTTAAATAGTAGTTGCCAACCTCTTGGCTTCCGTTAAAGAGACTCTTCAGTTCCCCTTATTACCTAACACAATCTAGTTCAATGGAAGATCATGCAGAAGTACTTCATTTTTGTTGAGTAAATAGTTAGCAAACTACACTTTAGTAAAATATCCTTGCACCTATTACAGATTTAGTGGGAAATCCCTACCTCTTGATTTGTGTACTTAGAAATCAAACCCAATGTAAATATGTTTAGTATTTGTTAGCTCTTTATTGCTTTTCTCTTACTACAACAATAATATGATACTTTCTTGGTTTTGCTTCTCTTTATTTTTGAGACAGCTTTCTATGCAGTCCAAGCCAACTTAGAGTCCCAGCATCTGGACTGCTAGCGCTAGAGTTCAGCATCACCATGCCCATCCATGCACCGACTTTTAAATTTCCCCATGCCCATATGAAAGAGAGAGAGTTGTAACGCTGGTTTCTGTTTTACAAGAACACTGAACTAAGAGAGATTAAGAGATCAACTGACTTGCATATGGTCACCAGGTCTTAAGGGACAGGCTGTATGTAGTCTTTTGGTTTTATTTGACATTCAGTATTGCAAGCCCTGAAAGATATCTTGATTTCTTGTGTAGCATTTGAAGACTTGTATAAGTATCCATTTAGCTGGACATAATAATTGTGCAAGATTTTCTGAGCATTTACTGAGGGCCAGTGATTGTCCCAAGCCACGGGAACAGCTAGCTATATTAGCTGAAGAGGGAGTGGCTACTGAGCTCACTCTATGAACAGGCACAGACTCAGTCAACCACTCCAGTTATGGACAAACTATGAAGGGTCTCCACAGCAAGCTTCATGGCAGAAGAGAATGTGGCATACAGGCTGGGCATTTATCTCAATTAGTACCTGTGTAGTGGGATGTAGCAGTAAAAAATGATGGGTGGTTCCCTCCCATGGCTGAAGGCTCAGCTTGAATAAAAGGATAGGAGGTAACCGAGCATGCCCATTCATCTTTCCCTGATTCCTGACTGCAAGTGGAGAGTGGCCAGCACACTCACACACAGCTCACTATGCCTTCCCTACCCAGATGGGCTAATCCTGTTCAAACCACCACTGGCAAATGGTTATTTCCTGAACACGTATACTTCTCCTTCCTGAGTCCTTTTGTCAAGTGTCTGTTGCTGTAATAATAAAAATAGCTAATGTACCCATAAAGCGTTTCTTGTAGAATTCTTCAAAATGGTGCCTCAGTTAGGGAATAGGAGCTAGGCAGAATAATAGAATTTATACACATATCACTTACTGTGTTTATTAGAGATTTAAGGAGATACTATTCAGGTAGAAAACTGTCTCTGTCACCTCTCATTTGGAAAGCTACTAACCTGCTCTCCTGGCATACTCAGGTAATCACGTTCATTCCTTCTCATGTCTCTGGTGGAGCTGAAGACCAGGTAGCTTAGTTTTACAATGATGCTTAATTGTTTATGTGGTTAAGATGTTTTTAAGGTCTAGATAGATGTTTTAAGTTGATAATGACAAGATGTGATGGAGATTGATTTACATCCAGAATTTTAGACGCACCAAGAAAGATGTTTTCTTCAAGGATGTCAAATACAAATATCCAAAACACTAAGAATGTAACATTTATATAATTCCTGATTGTGTCATGGTTCTTCTTGCTATAGGTAGTTAATCGTATATATGCATAATAATATAACTCTAGCATATTATATTCTTGTATTTCCTTTGCTACTGAGTACATTAGATTAGTGTGATTGATGTTCTATATATCTACTCTCTCCTCTTAGCAGCCTACAACTTTTGCAGTTTATTCTAGTGTTCAATAATCACACCTTGCCTCGCCTACCCAAGCCTTTGCAGCGTAAAACGAGATGCTGCAGTATTTTCCCCCTTCCGACACACTTGCTTTGTGCTATATTTAACTCTTGAACATTAGCATTAATATCCAGCAGCACAAAGGAGGTCTCTGCTGTGCATTACTTCCACCACATAAGGTGGAGCATATTCTGCTGTGCTTGTCGGGGACAGAAAAGCAGATAGATGTACGTACAACAGGAGAAGAACTAAGTTTTCTTTCTGGGTTAGCTGAAGCCAAGCCTTTCAGAAGCTGCCTGAGAATGGGTTCGCTCTTTTGCTTTTCTGCTGCCGTTTGCTTTTGGTTTCCAGGACCACATGTTAATGACACAAAGGGAAGGTGACAAAATATGAGAATGTTCTCTCAAAGGAACGGTCTTTGTACATGAAAAGAAGCATGGGCAGGCTAGCGCCAATACCAGGTCTTATATCACTCTCAACTGACTAAAAGAAGACATGGTATAAAGTGGCAGTGCATGCACTTCAGAGTTTCTTTGGATTGTATTGTAATTATACCAGAATCTAGGTCTAGATGAAGAAGATCCTGGCCAGAATGAGAGGTTTGGATAATCACTTATTTTTCTATATATTTTTCTTGCTATTGTGATACTTTTTCTTTTTCAACTTTAGTCCCTATGTGCCCCTGCCTCTTTTTTTATTTCTCCTTTTGATAGCAGGTCCATCTTTCATTTGCCCTTTCAGGAACTGATTTAAGCTCTCAGACCATAGTAGTTTCTCTTTCAGGTATTATAGCTGCTTGTCGCTTTAGAAAATAAGCATTGAAGGTTTTCTTCAATCCATGCAATGGCAAACTTTTGGGCTTGGTATAATTTTCTTTTAGGAGAAAATGAATAACAAAGCAATATTCATTCTTAGGTATGAAAATTTATTTAATGAGTATGCTAAATATGGAGGGAGGGTATATCTTTATTAAGGAACAGAGATGGTTTTCAGAGAAAGGGAAACAGCGGAGAGAGCAACTGGAAAGGCGGGAACAATCAGAAAAAACAGGAAAAGGGAAGGAGGGAGGGAAAGGGAGAAAGGATGAGAGGGGAAAGGATGAGGGAGGGAGGTAAGGAGAGAGACAGAGAGAGACAGAGGGAGACAGAGGAAGACAGAGAGAGAGACAGACACACACACACACACACACACACACACACAGAGAGAGAGAGAGAGAGAGAGAGAGAGAGAGAGAGAGAGAGAGAGAGAGAGAGGATTATAGAATTAGAGAATGGATAGGAAGTGACCATCTAACCAAAAATTTGAAAGCTGAGTACTCAGAAGGAGGAACATTCTATATATTCTTTGCTTATGCCTGTCAAGCTCTTTCTATAAGACCTTGGAGTATGAGTAGATGTCAAAGGTAGTGGTCTGAGTTATATCCACAGAAAGTCTTGGACTTTCACTAAGGAGCTTTAGGCTCCTTTTCGAACCTTCCTCCTTTCATCATTGTCTTTCTTCTGTCTCTAGGCAAACTCACTGGAGCTTCAGCGGGTCCTAGACCAGGATCCAGTGCCAGAGAGCTAGGTACAGAAGCAGTGTGGGCTGTGCTTCGAGGTTTTCTGATAATGCAAAACTACACAGCAAATAATAGTTTATCCAGGATCAGTGGTGTGCATGACAAGATGGCTCAGAGTCCGCACACAATCTGATTGTTCAGTATTAATGTTTTGGCTTTATACTTTGAGTAGCCTTACATGCATTAGGATAGTGAAATTGAACAAATTAATTGAACAAAAACAATTTATTACTCGCACACCTCTAATGCTTTCGTGTGTGTAAGTTTAAACAAGTTACTATCACCAGCTCCTTTGTTTACCTCTGAACATGTAGTGAGTGCTTCTCTTTGATTAGCAGAAGGAAATAGGTTACACGAGTTATTTGGTACCCCAATTTACAAACTATTACTTGAAAACTTACAAACTATTCTTGGAAAACTGTTTTCCCAGTTATTTAGCAATGAATCGATATCTTTCAATTTAATTGATAAATTTAAATTTATTTTATGTGAGCATATGACATATGTGCATGAGCATGTGTGTGTGCTGGAGCACACATGTGGTAGTCAGTAGTCAGAGGATAAACTTGGTGGAGTTGGTTCTCCCCTTCCACTTGGGTTCCATGAATTGAACATAGGTTTTCAGGCTTCCTAGCAAGGACATTTACCCATGGACCATTTCACAGACTCCATAAAACTTCTAAACAAGAAAGTTGGATAGTCAGATAATTGATCAGGAGTATCAATCTGATGGTCTGAGGTACAATTAGTCATATTCCCATTTCTTTCTAATATTGTTATGGTGTGGGTACAAAATACCCTTCACAGATCACTGTATTGAAGGTTTCATCACTAGCTGGTGATAACATGGAGAAGTAATCGGGTCATGAACCCAATGAATTACCAGGGGTTTTCTCCCTACTGATGTGATTAAAATCAAAGGGGCTACTAGAATTCATTGGTGGAAGTAGGCTACTATATACTGTGCCTGTACATTTGAAGATATGTTCCTCTCTCCTCTCCTCTGATCATCTCTCCTCTCCTCTCCTCTTCTTACCTCCTACCTCCGCGTGAACTGAGCAGCTTTGCTCCAATCCACTATGACACACCATCTCACTACAGGCCCAGGAAAAAATGGAACAAGCTACCATGAACTGACACCTATGAAAACATGAGCCAAAATAACTACTTCCTCCTTTTGTGTGTTCAATATCATCTTGGTTGTTTTTCCGACCGTTCTGATAAAATACTCTTAACAAGAGCCATAGAAGAAAGGTTGTAGTCCTGCCGCAGCTCAAGGTTGTAGTCCACCATACAGGAAGTCATAGCAGTGGAAAATGAGGCAGCTTTTCTCAAGCATCCAGAGGAAGCAGGTTATTAATTTGGACAATCAGCTCACTTTCTCCTTTTCATTCAGCTCAGTATCCCAGACCAGGGAACATGGCCCACTTATAGTATGTGGGTTTTCCCGTCTCAGTTAATCTGGTCAAGACAATCTCCCACAAGCATGCCCAAGGGCTCAGGTGAGTCTAGATCTCACCAAGTTCATACTTGTTATTTATAATAATGGATAATTCTTTCACAGCAAGAAAATGCTGATTACTGTGAACAGTGTAAGCAAGGAGTAAGGATCTCTTTAACTATACCCCATAACAAAGAGAGCTGCTGGAATGTACTTTATGAGAGAAACCACAGACTTTGGGAAACTGTCAATGCTGAGAGTCATAGAAACAAGAAGAGTGGGCCCCACCCTCCTGAACTGGACATGTAGAATGGATGGTTCTGCTGGAGGTAGGTAAGGAATGAGGTACCCTTCAATTAGGTAAGGGATGGTCACGATGGGAAGGAACGAAGCAGGAATCTGGAGAGCATGTTGAGAAACAGTTCCGAGTGAAATGGGGGCATGTAGCAGGAGTGGTTAGGCAGGGGTGAGCAGAAGACCCAGCACATCCTGAGCAGTGCACTGGGGTTTTGGATGATTCTAAGAAAGAGACTGGGTATAGCCTTCCATTTTATCCCTAAAAGACCTTGAAGGAGCCCACGTGTTGTAGTACAATGTAGTTAGAATTGGGGTCTTACTGACTGACAGCAAATTAAGCCAGCTATCACTTCTAAGATTAGGGCAAGGTATTCAGCATTGTCACTTTATGTAAATAAAACAAAGATCCTGTACAGAGAACTTGTTTGACTCTTGAGGGCCATCATGTTTGGCATCCATCACGACTGCTATAGTTTCCTTGGCTTCTTTTCCTTGTTTGTGCTTCAGGATATATGTGTTTATTATTGTAGTTTTCTCCTATTCATTCCTACCTCTTTTTTTCTTCCACAACTGCCAGTTCATGAATCATCCTCCTTCTATCTGCAGATTTATATTCATATCAACCACATGATATAAGAAAATTAAAAAAAAAAATGTTGTACCCTCCTATGTTCCCTTTCCTCGTAGGTTTTTCCTCTTTCCCCACAGTTCTTCACGTAATTTCAATCTCTCTCTCTCTCTCTCTCTCTCTCTCTCTCTCTCTCTCTCTCTCTCTCTCTCTCTGTGTGTGTGTGTGTGTGTGTGTAAAATCTTGTACATCTAGAGTCAATTTTCATACAAATGTTACGTTTTAACTCTTCTTCATACCTGAAAAAAAACTCCATTTTGTACGGGTAACACATTTAAATCATCCATTTTTATATTGATGAGCATCTATGCTGGTACCCTTTCTTGGTTACTAGGAATAATGCAGCAATAAGCATAGATATGTGACATCTCTCTAATAAATGACTTCAATTCCTTTAGGGGTATATCCAGAAGTGACTACAATTGGATCATATGGTAGTTCTATTTGATTTGCTCTCTCTTTTTTCTTTCTTCCTTTCTTCTCTCCTTCCTTCTTCTCTCTCTCTCTCTCTCTCTCTCTCTCTCTCTCTCTCTCTCTCAGTAATAATGTATTAGGGTCTTTTTTTTTTTTGCCTACATCCTTGGATAATATGTTTATTTTAGTTAATGTGTTTTTAGTTGAAATAGAGGTACATAACTTTCATAGCTCCTGTCCTCTTAGATACTCTCCCTTAAACCTCTCCCATGCCTCTTCACTCTCAGGTGACGACCTCTTTTCTCTGATTATTCTTCTCACTTATTTACTTACTTACACACACACACACATACGCACACATGCATATGTGAGATATATATGAGAATTACAGTTAATGAGATGAGAAGAGATTACACATTAATTTTTTTAAGTTTTTTTATTAATTTATTCTTGTTACATCTCAATGGTTATCCCATCCCTTGTATCCTCCCATTCTTCCCTCCTTCCCATTTTCCGCTTATTCCCCTCCCCTATGACTGTTCCTGAGGGGGACTCTAGATGAGAGAAGCATGGGAGAATAGCAAAGTAGAAGGATCCAGAGGGTCCTAGAAACCTACAAGTAGAACATTATGATAGGCAGATTTGGGCCCAGGGGTTCCGCTCAAACTAAGGCACCAGCCAAGGACAATACAGGCGGTAAACTTTAAACCCCTACCCAGATCTAGCCAATGGACAGAACATTCTCCACAGTTGAGTGGAGAGTGGGATATAACTTTCTCACATACTCTGGTGCACAGTACTTTTAATTTATTTACCTCTGGCAGCTAAGGAGGTTGAACTTGTTTATTTTGAGAAATGTCTGTTTAATTCATTTGACCAACTATTATTGAAGATTTTTGATTTGTTGATTTGTTTGTTTTCTTTATGTATTTTAGATACTAACTCTTTGGTGAGATTTTTTTCCATTCTATAGGCTGCCTTTTTATTTTGCTGATTCTTTTCTTTGTTCTGCAAACGTGTCTGTGTGTGTGTGTGTGTGTGTGTGTGTGTGTGTGTGTATGTGTGTGTGTGTGTGTGTGTGTGTGTGTGTGTGGTGATATATGTGTTCTTGAATGTGTGCATGAGTTGAGTGTGGGTAACTGAACGCCACAGAACATGAGCGGAGGCCAGAGGACAATGTCAAGTGTCAGCCCTCATCCTTCATCTTGTTTGAGACAGCAGCTCTCTGTTGTTTGGTAATGCTTATGCCAGGCAAACTGCCCCCTTGAATATTCAGAGACTCTGTGTTGATCCCCCACCTCACTGAAGAAACACTAGCATTCCAGATGTGTTCTATCACTCCAGACTTCACATAGCTTCTCCAGATGCAAACTCAAGCTCTCATGTTTCCATAGTACCCACTATGCCACCTCTGTGAACTCACTGAGACCCTTTTTCATTTCATGTAGTCTCATTTGTCCACACGTGACACTTTTTATTGAGTGATTGCAGTCCTTTTTAGGGATTTCTTCATTATTCGTATCCCAGGAAATATTTCCTTAATGCTTTCTTCTAGCAGTTTCAGTGTTCCACAAAACTGTCTGCACTAAGTCATGAAAGTTCAACATGTTTTTAGCCTCTGTCCCTGTGTTTGACATCCCCAAAGGCTTTTTGTTTTCCACCTATTGACCATAAATTGGAAGACGGTAGGAACTTTAGAAGGGGAGGCCTTCCTGGCAGAAGCCATAACTGTGGGCAGAACTTTGTGGGTTATAACCCACAATTCTCTGTGCCCTGACCAGCTGTGGCATGAGAGTGTGGCATTCCCCCAACTTGTATGAACACCATGCCTTCTTGCCCATGGTGTGGACACTACTAAATGTTAACCAAAATAAGCTCTCCTCTCTGCAAACTGTTTCTCTTAAGTGCTATTACCATAGCAACACAGAAGTGACTGATACACCCAGTTGCTGGTCTTATGTTCACCCATGTGTACCTCACAGGTGGCACTCAGCTTCAGGAAGGCTCAGCTCTCCACATATGAATGCTGGTATTTGCTCAGATTGCAGGTCCCAGCTTGAAGGATAGAGGTGGGCACAGAAGAGAGAAGTGGAAAGACTAGCCCTGTCTGCTTGTGCTGGTGTGTCAGGGTGGAGCAGGAGGAGGAAGCTTGGAGGAGAACTGCAGGGCACACTTAGAACTGAGGGCTGCATCCCCAGAAGATGCCTGCACAAACTTCAGAGTCATGTGCTACAAGGATGTGGAAAGGTTTGGCCATAGACTTGGAGTCTTTGATCTGCCTACAAGAATTTTGTGACTCAGAGCAAGTCATTTTTTCTCTCTAAGCCTGAGCTCCCTCAGTCCCAGGATTGCTGTATATATCATCTTTATATAGCTTATCTAACAGGGAGACTGATTCCTTAAAGACAGTTGAAGAAAGTGCCTCTGCAGTGCACACTCAACAACTTAACATCATCAGTGAATTCTTCTCTCACCTCCTCTAGGAAGCCCCGCTGGACTCATTAGCTCATCATGGGACCTGTGCCTCCTTTTATTTCATTCCATTCCAGCACAGAATTAATCTCCACAGAATTCATTTTCTTTTTCTTTCTTTCTTCCTTCCTTCCTTCCTTCCTTCCTTTCTTTCTTTCTTTCTTTCTTCCTTCCTGTCTTTTTTACTTACTTTCTATCTTCCTTTCTTCCTTTCTCTTTCTTCTTTCTTGATTTAACTAACTTTCATTACATGATATAAAGGTGTAAATAAACAAGATGGGGACGAAGGAACATTTCTGTTAAGTTAATAAGACTTCAATGGCTTACTTTAAAAGGAAGGAAGCAAACTGAACATGAATATTTCTGCTCCCTAACAGATACGCAGTGTGGCCCACTACCTCAAGCTAATACTGCCGTGACATCCTTGACATGGCACACTATACCCTCAAAGTGTGGGCCAAGACAATCTTTCTGTCCTTAGGTTGTGTTTGTTGGGTATTTTGTCCCAACAATAAGACAATAGTACAGTTGCCTGATTAGATTTGTGGTGTGAGGACAGAAATGAGAACTTCACACCATATTTCTTTAACATTTTCCAGGTCTGATTTCTGATTCACTATAAGACTTCCATGCTTCTTTTGAAGTTGGTCTTTCTCTTCATCTCACCATTGTCACTTAGGGAGTCAACATAAGGAAGAAAGGAATTATTCTGGTTCCTAGTTTCAGAAGTTTTTATATGTGAACCCTGGTTTCTAATGTTTCTGATGTTCATTGTTGCATTTTCATGCATGCAGTGACATGGCAGGAAACATTGGTGGAAAAAAGCAGCCCACAGGAAGTGGCCAGGAAACAGAAAAAAAAGAGGAAGAGTTTGATAACCTTTAAAGTCATGCTTCCTCCAGCAAGGCCAGACCCCCTACTTTCTACCACCTTCCAATGCCATCAAGTCATGGGTCTACCAATGAGGCTAGTGTCCTCATGATCCAACCATTTCCCAAAGCTGACCAGTTGCCAGTCAATCCCTTAACGTCCGCATCTTCAAAGTGTACTTCCAAGGAAAATGATAGCAAGACAGAATAGCACAATCAGTCATTAAAACCATAGATGTTTAAATGAGATGGCTCAGCATTCAAATAATAATCCACACATGCTTATTACTTCATGTCCTCAGAGGTCACTTCACCTTCTCAGTTATGTAATATGATAGTACTCGCTGTAATGGGGTATGCTACATAAAAAAAATTACAAGGTTTAAGCAATTAGCGCATCCACATACACATAAGATTGTGAGGCGTATCTCGGACTGGAATGTGGTCCATTCTCCCTTGTATGATTGGTGACTTCCCCAATTAATAGCTGCATTGATACAAATCCATGTAATAAGATTACCAAGGTAAGTGCTACCAGTCAGCAGGAGATGGAATTTCATGAGTAACTACAAAGGACATCTGGAGCATCTACTGCTCCTGCAATCTCATCTCCTCAATTGTGGGCCTTGGAAGACTCCTTTTCCACTATTTGGTCCTTTCAGAAGCGAGTCCAGATGGCAGGGAAGAAAGCAAATGGAGTTTGTTTTAAACAAGGGATTTGGCAGCATGGACACTAGTGATGGTGATGAACGATGGTTCCTTAAAATCCCTTTAAACTTGATATGGTGCTTGCTTGACCTTAGGGGAATTCTGTCTGAGGAAAAGGAACAACATTTTCCTCTCGCGATAAGCCCCACCTCTACTAACTCGTTCTCTTATCAATATGTGTAGGTCTTATTGTGATAGCTACTACACAAATACAAGAATAGAGAACAAGAGAGAAAGAGGAGGCAATTAGCTCAATTGTATAAAGCTTTTTTAAGAAGCAGGAAAAATGTTCTCCATAAATTTATTCTTATATCTAAAGAGGCAGAAAAATTGTTACAAGAGATGTCCTCAGCGCCAGCCCTAGAGCACAGTGCTGACTCACCAGCAGAGTTCACTCACTTTGTCTGCCTCAGTCCACCTGATTTTCCAAGTCAATTCATTTTCCTACAAATCGATTCATTTTCCTACTGTGTTCCACTTCCATGTAAATAACCTCTTTATAAATTGGAAAATGGAGCCTGAGCCTTTCAAACAGTTGCCATAAATTAGAATAAATTGCATTAATTCAAGATGTAAAACTAGGAGAGCCAGGAGAACATGCAACATATTTTCCCCAAATAACATTGAACAAGTGCAAGTGTATGCTCTGGGCATATGTATATATTTTCTATGACTGACAGCCTGAAGAAGAGTCCACGTGATTCATGTGTTGCTGAGGTGAAAACAGTCTTTATTTGAAACTGAGGAGCAAAGTAAACAGTAATGAATAAGAACTCAGGAGTTTACAGAGCAGACGGTTTTACCATACTTTTATGAAATGTTCTGCCTTATCAATGAAAGGTGTACTTAGCTCTTGTTCTAGGAAGTTAGCATAGATACATACCAGAAAAACCTCAGATGATCAGTCAATTATGTCAGAACCTCATTAAAACCACAAAAAGTATAAGCAGTGATGAAAGTTTCTCTCTCTTGTCTTTTTATTTTAGGGATGGAAAGTGGTCTTGTTTTGTGGTAGTGTAAATAATAATTTGTTACTTTACTTTTATTTTTAGGTATGAGGTTGTCCAGTCCCATGGACCTGGAGTTACAAACAGTTGTGAGTTGTCATGTCAGGCCTGGAAATGAACCTGTGTCCTCTCGAAGAGCAACCAGTGTTCTTACCCACTGAGTCACCTCTCCAACCCCTAGTATATACAATAAAGTAGATTTAAATCCTTAGTACTAATAAACCAAGATCAAGAAATAAAGTGAGAAAGCTGTGTCTGTGTATTTGTGTGCATGTTTGTGTGTGTGTGTGTGCATGTGTGTGTGAGTGCATGTGTGTGTGTGTATGTGTGTGTGTGGTGTATATTTATGCTTATGGGGAGAATGAATAAAAGACTTTGATGATTCAAGAAAAAAAAAATTAAAGGTATGCCTATGCCCAAAAGGCTCTCCAGAGACACACAAAGATAAGGTTAAATTATAATATGCCTGCTGGAAGGCAGAATGAACCTGGGCACCTACCAACATGGCTCTGATATCTGAATGAGTTGTCTCAAGTAGCACAAGAAAGGCATAACATCATCAGCCGTCTTTCCTCTGCCAAAAAGGTCCCTTGCTCATTAAGGAAGAAAAACAAAACAATTTATTCTGGCTATCTACAAATGTAATACAGTAATACCAAAGCTTGAAGTAGAGGAACACTGTCTAAAAATGTACTATTTCACTTAATCTTTCCAACAAAAAAGAAAATCTATAGTATTTGTCATGCCCAACAACATGTTTAACCACAAGATCTCTAGCTGTTAAAAGGTCTAGTTTAGTGAACTTGAGAGAGGAGCGGACAGACACACAGGTCAGAATTTCAGGCTTATCCTTGGTCTTGCAGATTCTTCTGCCTGCTTTGAAATGGTTGGTTATAGCTCTCGAGGGAGCTTTTATCTGGACCGGTTCCCACAAACCAATCAATCGCATATCATCATGTCTTTCCTTTCTCGAAAGAACAGGATGCACAGAAAATAGTGCACACGTAGGGAAGAGGTCAGAGTCTAGTGTGCATAAGAAGAGGGTGCCCCAATCAGCACATCAGGCCACCAGCTCTTCTCCGGCCGGAGTTAGTCATTTCTCACACGAGCTGTGCTTTTTCTCCTAGGATTTATGCATCTTCCTCCCCTCTACATAAAGAATTAGCTGAATATAGTAAAAAAAAAAAAAAAAAAAAAAAAAAGGACTCTGGGGCTGCAGATGGCTGACCAGCTGTTTCTGGGTGACACCCCATGAATCAGTGCCTCATCGAACTTCCATGTTTGGGGGGCAAAAATATTCTGCATTTTCGAAAACTAGTTCATGGAAAATAATACAGCAAAGTAACATTTATAGAAAACCACAGTAATCTTGTAACAAATGTCCTAAATTATGTACTCAAAAGAGGATCCAATTTTACACAAGATTCTCTTCTACAGCCTGCAGGACCCTTTCTCGTTTTGTGTGTTTGGAACTGTGGCTCCTCTCAACCCCCAAACTCCACATTGTAAGTGCTTAATAAAAAAAAAATATATGGCACTTTATATAACATACATGCAGAAGACAAAGTTCAGCACGTGAAGGACGGCTTGGGGAGGAGAATACTCAGGAAACTTCATTTTTATTCTTTTTTATTTATTTATTTTGAGATTCGTTGTATATATTTTCATTTAGTTTGATGTTAAGATTAATGCTGTGTTTAAAGCCTTCTTAGCTTCCACTTGAACAATGCTCATTCTCCAGCGCATTGCTGGGGGGTAAGGCAAAATGAAAGTCAAATGGCAGCTCATGTCCCAGCTGCCAGGCTCCCTCTTCTTCAAGGAGGAAGTTTCTAGCAAGACAAGGGTTTCCCTGAAGCACTTCCCTGGTTGTCCTTTTCAATTTTAGACTCTTGCTTGACGTGAAGTGTCCAAAATGGTTGTGTTGATAGGCAGGAGAGTGGAGATATCCCAAATACCAATGGTCAAGAAGCAGGAATTTGTGGGATGAGAGAATAAGAAACGCCTGTGATCATTTTTATTCAATGAAAGCCATTCCTTTGGGTGGGAGTGTCAAATGCTAGTACCCACACATGCTGCCCGCATACCACACAAGCTGCAGGAATGCAGATTTCTGTATCTGAGAGCAGCTGCTAAGTGCAGTGGAACATCCAACAGATGGCTGCATTGTCATTGTTGGGGGAGGAGGAGAGAGGAGCTATTTTGGTTTTTCTGTTGAGTGTGTATACGTGTACGATCCCATGTGTGTACTTCATAGACTTCTGTTCTCCGCTCCCTATGTTCACCACTGTAGAGACTTCTCCCATGCTGTAAAAGGCTGGTTTTTACTTTGAATATTAGAACAGTCACTAGCAATCTTTTGATCATTTAGTAGTTAATGGATAAGAACAACAACAACAAAAAAGATTCAAAGGCACTTAGCTTGTTAAAACAAGCACCAGGACTCTTTCATTAGGCCATACAACATAAAAACAGTAAACAAATAAGTAAATAAAACCCTACATTTTATTTACTTGAGTAGTACCAGGTCACTGAAGGGGGAGGGGGACAATTCAAGGTCAGAGTTTAAATCTCTGAAAATTACAAGTATTTTTTTCTTTATAGTTCTATGGTAGCAATGCTTTCCAGTTCTTAGAAGAAAGAATTAAGTCTTTATAAACTAGTCTATATTACTATTTTATTATGTAGCTTCTTAAATGTTTGAGTAGTTTGACTCATGGCACTCCAAAATTGTAATCACATATTTAGCAGTCTTCTACATATCAGGTCACAGAATATTCAGAGTTAAACTTTAAAGACAGAGCTACTAAAATCTATTCATGAAAGGCAAATAGAACAAAACCTACATCCCATCCTGACCTGCTTGCAAAAGGTACCTGTCTTCCTTCTGACGGTAGCTTAAAGGCTTAAAGTAAGACAATCACATGTCTTGTTCACTGACGTGTGTGTGTGTGTGTGTGTGTGTGTGTGTGTGTGTGTGTGTGTGTCTTTCTTTCCAGAAATAGAATCAATAGAGAACAGACAAAGCCACAGTTGCCAGTTTGTACAGTTTTGTGGTTTCTGCCAGGGCTACTGACTCGAGAAGTCCTACCAGATAACGAAAGCAAACTATTTCAGTTCCTGTGGGTCTAGAGTGCTTCTGTACAGTTCTGGCTTGAAAGAAATGAATAACAAATTAAAAGGCACAGTCAAATAAAGGGGCAGTTGAAATATATTAACTGAAATCAATGTAGGAGAAACATAGTTAAAAAGCTTGCATTATCAGCAATAGCCTATGAGGTATTTGGTTATTGCCTTAAAATTTATGTTAAAAGGCTTTTAGCAGAAAGTCAATGCATGTAGGTGGTGGATCAGGCACATCGTTCTGTACTGGAGTTTGCCTTACATATTCCGCATAGGCTTCACCGTCTGTCGGAAATCAGCGGGGGTTCATTCAGTGGAAATCCAACATCAAGAAGACCAACCAGTCTTCTCTAAACAGTCTGTGGAGCCATGCAGAGTATCACGCTGTCCTCAGCCTACGACGTTTCCCACTGACGTCAGCAAGGGTCCTGGAAATGAAGCAGGATCAAGATACCAGAAACCCAGCCTAATAATAGAATAAAAATGGAGAGCAGATGGAAAACAAAGCTTCAGGGATAGAGTGTGACCTCGTGTTATAAATGTGTCAAGTGGAATAAACAACAGCAACAACAGCACAGTAGGAGAGGCCTGTGAGCACTCACTGGGGTCAAACTTCTACAACGTGGCTGACTGGGGGAAACACCTGGATACCAAGTAGCCTTTGAAGAACCTGAGGGTCAGGGGAGGCGTCAATGGGATCAGTTACTACTAACTGTGTCTAGAAGCGAAAGACCCTCAAAGCTAGAACCATAATAATCTAGACAGACTGTTAACTTCTTCCTTTTACCTGCAACTAGTGTGTGCATTCATCTAGCTATTTTCATCTCATTTGCGTGAAGGGACACAGCCTCAAATGTGGAGCCTGGTGATGAAATAAGGAAGACAAAAAAAAAAAAAAAAAAGGAGCCCTGAAGCAAAATGTTCAAAGTGCTCTTTCATGTGTTCCTGCCTTCTCTCTCTCTCTCTCTCTCTCTCTCTCTCTCTCTGTGTGTGTGTGTGTGTGTGTGTGTGTGTGTCTGTGTGTCTGTGTGTCCGTTTGTCTGTCTCTCTCTCTGTATGTGTATGTTGTGTGTATGTGTGTGTGTGTGTGTTTGCTTGCAGTTTCAGACCATTCTCATGGCTAGAAGCTTGGAAGCATGAGAGCAAACACGGTGATAGAGAGTTATCTGAGAGTTCTATATCAGGCTCTGCAGGCTGCAGGGAGAGACAAACACTGGGCCTGGCTAGAGCATTTGAAACCTCAAAGTCCACCCCCGAGTGGCACTGCCTTCAACAAGTCCACACCAACTCCAACAAGGCCACACCTCCTAATAGTGCCCCTCTCTTGTTACCAAACACTGAATCCTGTTTATGAGCACCATTCTTATTCAACCTATCACATTCCATGCCCTGCATCCCATAGACACGTAGCCACATCATAATGCATAATGCATTTAGTCCAACTTCAGAAGTCCTCGTAGTGTATCACAGTCTCAACACTGTTTCAAAGCCCAAAGTCCAAAGTCTTTTTGGAGTCTCCTGGTACTCTTAACTGTAATCCCCTGTAAAACCGCAATGGAAAAGCAGAGGCAACATACTTCCAAAGAAACAATGGCATAGAATACACACCATTCCAAAAGGGAGAGAAGGGAGCGTAATAGAGAAATACTGGACCCTGGACCAAAGTAAGACGTAAAATCAGCTGTGCAGATGTGGGACTCGGCTGGATAAGGCTGAAGTCTGACGTTTCTAGAAAGCCATTTTGCTCAAGGACAATAGACTCCTTTTTCTCAGTGCGGCACCCACTCCACCTGATCTGGTAACCCCAGATCTTTTAAGGAGTGTCACATAGCCCTTAAGGAAGATTACAGACCCAATCCTTTCCTGAAAATGAACTTGTTCACAAACACAGGGAATTCCTGGAAGTGCCGCACCCTGCGCTGAGAAGATCCTAGCCTCCAGCAAAGGACCTATAATTGCACTTACCCATAGGCTAATTAAGGACCGCTTTCTCCAGGTGACAGGACCTTATGTTACTGCGTGTAAATGAGGCGCTGTACCTTTGTACGTAGATTAAGTATCTTGGCACCTTAGTCCTGTAGATTCAGTCATATTCACCTTCAAACCCCTCCCTACTGCCCAAGGTTTATAAATAAAGGCTGGCTGACTTGCTTGATCTCTTGCTTGACATTTCCCCACCATAACCATATGAGACTTCATTTATTCCTGGCGGGGGGAGGGGGGGGCACAGAGCTGGCGCTGCCACTGAGTGTTCACTGGTAAGCAGCAATGGCAGAGCTGCCTTGGCAGATGTTCCACCTATACTAGCCCAGTGCTGATCCCCAAGATGAAGCATCACCAGACCCGCATCTCACAGGATCCGCCTACTGGCTGGTTTCAGACATCCATCTTCTTTCTCTGCTTAACGCAGCCGCTCAACACAAGGAGCTGTAACACTTTTGGTATCATCCACACTATGGAACTCCCCAGTATCCACTACCTTCTGAGACCTACAGTCTCATTCTAAAAGAGCTACACTGTAACACTCCATGGAAAACTAATTTTCTACCTCCCTCTGACAGACTGGTAGCTTGGTCTAAGTGCCCAGCCTCGGGCCTCACCCTGTGTGCTCTAAGCTGCCCCCGAACAAGAAACAGGACCTTGGAACATTTGACTTAGAGGTCCATGCAGTTCTCCTCCGGAGGTAGGCAGAGAATGGGCCAGTCTGTCAGGAAGAGAAACCCCGGCTGAATCACAGGCAAACGCCAAACTCTGCCTCCCCATGTTTGATGTCAATGAAGCATTTTTCAGATCTTCAACTCCTTTTATCTTTGTCGACTGCATCACATTTCTCTCTTTTGGGCTGGTTCTACTCCCTGGCAGCAATTTTCCTCAGCTGGTTTCCTACAGCTCTAGCATCTTCTGGGGTTTTCTAAGGCAACCTAGGCTTTACTTTACAGCTTCATCCAATGGCCTTTCTGGGGCTCATGCAGCGACACCCCTGCCACATGCCTGATGGCCTCAGAAGCTCTCCTTAGTGACAGAAAGACATTCTGGAACCCTTTTTTGTGTGTGTGTGTGTGTGTCCTGACTCTAAAGTCAGAACCAATTGGCTGAAGCTGCCCAAGTTCTGCTACTTTCTAGGGCTAGAACACAGCCTGATAGCTCAAATACATTTTTTTTTTTAAAACCAGCTTTCTGTTTCCATTTTACAAGTTGCGAGCTTAGCTGGGTCAAGACTCGCCCTTTATTCCATTTAGCATCCATCTTTTTTAAAAATCTATTTTTCTCTCCGAGCACAGGACCTAACTCCATTACACTTTCTGGTACCCACATTTTAGGTTCTATATTGTTCTTTGATCAAATAGTTCTTTTTCATTATAAATCTGCATAAGACTGGCCACTAATAACTATGCAGCAGTGTCAATACTAAGTTGTTTTGAGATCTCCCTTGTCAATTTCATTAATTCAAAAGTCTCCAATTTAGCTTCAGGCAGATTTTATTTTATTTTATTTTATTTTATTTTTTTGGACAAGTGCAACAAGCAGTCACATTCTTTGCTAAAATGTCACAAGATCTGACTCTAGGCCACATATTAATATTATTATCCCCTGAAACTTCTTGAGCTGGGCCCTCATATTCAAATTACCCTCAGCACCACCATCTTCTATGTTCCTACTGGTACGGCCCATTAAGACATTATAACCATAACAATTCTTATAAAAGATAACATTTAATTGACCTGGGCTTACAGCATCAGAGGTTTAGTCAATTATAGTCATAGTTGGAAGCTTGGTGGCACACAGGCAGAGAAGGTGCTGGAGAGGTAGCTGAGAGCTAAAATGTCATGCTCCAACACTGTGGTTATTTGTATGGGCTGAGGAAGTCTTGATACAAATTTCCTGTGAATCTCTACCGAGTACACAATTTTGACAGAAAAGCCATTTCTATATCTACTTACTACTTGGACTTAGAAACACCTCTATTTTTGATATAGACAAAGAAAGCTCAGAGAGCAAAAGATGTAAAGGAAAGTCAACTTCAGTTTCAATACTTTCCTGTTAGCTGATTACCAATATGTTCCATTTGATGGATACTTGGCATTTTCATTTCAAAGATATCTCAAAGGTGAAAGAGGTAAACAGCATAAAACTTTAGAGTGCGGCTAGACTTTATTTTTGTTTTAGTCGTTTAACTGATGGGATTAGGGGAAAGCCAGTTTTTAAAAGATTCCCTTTGCGTTTAACCTCTCTAGTGGTTTTTGGTCTCTGGCTCACCCCCATGGGAAGAAAGCACATTTCTTTAAAGTGACCTTTTAGTTCCTCCACTTCACCTCGCCCTCTGCCTAGCCAATGCTGTGTTTTGGGTCTTCTTACTTCCTTTGATTGTTTTTCAAACTTGATATTTTAGAATCTCCCTCATGCTTTACATCTAGAACTTTACCATGTTCCCCTACTCCTCAATTAGAGATTGAAAGAATGCAGTTCAACCTTTCCCGGAATCCTAAATGCCCATACGCAGGAAAAACTCTCGTCTCTGTTATGAAATCAGGCCACATGGTACTTTTCTAAAGTGAGAAAGCCATGTAACACTGTGAATACATGGAGTCAGGAACATAAAAATAGCAAAACCTTCTAGAAATCATTCATTTTCAGGAGAAAAAAATTACATTTGAACCTACGGTATTTGTAGGAGTTCTCTAGAGGAATACAACTTATAGACTGAATCTATCATCTATCTATTCTCTCTCTCTCTCTCTCTCTCTCTTATCTACCTACATATAAATGATATATATCGATAGATGAAATGTCTATCAATAGATGATAGATGCATAAAGGGGGGGGCGATATTTAAGAATGGCTTACGTGCTATGGTCCAGCTAGTCCAACAATGACTGTATATCAGTGCAAATTCCAAGGATCCAGTAGATGCTTACTTCACAAGGATGAATGTCTCAGCTGGTCTTCAGTATATACAAGAAACACAAACAAGTAGTCTCTCACTCCAGTGAAGGAGTGGATTTGCAGGCAGGAGCATGCTTCTTTCTTCTATGTCCTTTATATAGGCTGCCAGGCAGAAGGTATGAGCCAGATTAAAGATAGCATCTTCCACCACAAAAGGTCCAGATTAAAAGTCAGTCTTCCCACCTCAAATGATTTAATTAAGAAAAATCTCTCACAGGTATATCCAGTTACTTGGCTTTGAGTTAATTTCAGGTACGGTTGACGATCAAGAATAGCCATTAGAAATCAACCTATCCCTTGTGAATTGAACACACAATATATCTCCTTAAGTCATGCTTACTTTTCAAATTAAAACAATAACCAGGTCATAATTATGCTATAACCATCCCATGTGCAATTGTAAGTTCATTATGTACTTGACAACGTCATAACTAGACCAAACATGACATAACTATTCCTCTTAAAACTCCAAAAGCATTATAACTTTTAGAATAGGTGGCAATGTCCCTTAAGGGATGTTCTTTTAGTATCTCAGACTTAAATACAATAACCGTTGATATTCTCTTAATTGTTACTATACTTTGTGTTAAAGAAATCAAGGTAATACTATACAAATGTCCATACAAATACACTCCTAACAAAATATGACAGAAATGTTCTTACCAATTATAACCCTCGTCTGTACCACTGATTACACGCTTTAGCTGGTATCTATAACTACCTTTCTCTACTACCCAGTCTTTACTTCCTCTCCGCTTTTATCAAGCACATGAGCAGGTCTTGGCTCTTTTTCTCTTTTTCTGGAGGAGGGCCCCATACCTTTGTTCCTGAAGGTGGTATGCCCTTCATTATCTTGCCTGCATTGCATTGTTACATTTTTCCTCATTGATTTTCTTCACAGGACAGAGTAGCACCACACTGTGATGAATCCTGGACCCTTCAGACATAATCTTTCTTACTCCCACTGTGGAGAAGCCACCCAATGTCCCCTTGGTAATCTGGATCAATCATCCACCCTAATGTTGTTTCTTAACCTGTAGGTTTAAGGGCATCGGAAGTCCAAAGTGGCCAAGGGAAGTTCATTCAATAGAATATTTGTTCTGTCTCCTGGCACAAGTGCTTTGGTTCCCTATTTGGGAACCAAAATTTTAGGTCAGTAGAACTTAAGGAAACAGGAAACAAAAAAATGTCCTAGTGGGTCACTTGGAGTTACAGTGAGTGGGACTATTCTGTTTCAATGCCTGGATTCCTGGACCTGTGAATTCTGGCTATGGAAGAACTGTACTATGTATAGGATGCTGATTCAAAGCATCATTTCAAGGACCCAGCATTATCCCTCTGCTTCCACCTAATTAGTGTGTTCCCTTTAATGGGACATTCCATCTTTCTATCAGGCCAGCTGCCTCAGGGTGGTGAGGAACGTGATAAGACCAGTAGATTGCATGATTGTGGTCCCACTGTCATAGTTCTCTGGCTATGAAGTGATTTCATTGGTCAGAAGCAATATTATAAGGAATAACATGATGGTAGATATGGCATTCTGTAAGTTTTAGCAGAAGCATTACATGAAGGATAGGCATATCCATAACCAGAATAAGCATCTACTCCTCTAAGGACAAAGCCTTGTCCTTTCCTTTGAGGAAATGATGCAATGTACTGAACTTGCCACCAGTTGCTACCTGGGCACTCTGTGGAATGCTGTTATATCTGAGACTCAGTGTTGGACTCTGTTGTTGGCAGATCTGGTACTCAACAACAGCTGTAGTCATGTCAACCTTGCAGAGTAGTGGACAATGTTGTTGAGCCAATGCACAACATCTGTGCCACCATGGTCATTTTGTTCACAGACCCTTTGGGCAATGACAAGAATAGCTGGGGAAATAAGATGACTGACCTCAGAATAAGTCATTCATTCTACTTATTGAATGCTTCCCCTCCTGTAGTCGCCTTTTGATGAGCATTTACATGACACACAAGTACCTTCACATCCTTCACCCATGTGAAGAGAGCTATCCATATACTTTTCCAGACATCTTTCTCACCAGTTTCCCAACTCTTATAAGTCCTTGACTATCCAACCCATGTGTTGGCTACAGTCCATGACTCAGTGAACAATTGCACATCTGGCGATTTCCCCTTCCAAATAAAATGTATGACCATGTGTACTGCCCAGAGTTCTGCCCACTCTGAACACTTCTCTTCTCCAGTATCTTTCAGGTTTGTCTTAGAAAGGGGCCATAACATGGCACCCGTCCACTTCTTTGGTGCCTGCATAACTTGCAGAGCCTTCAGTAACCCAGGCCCTAGTATTTTCTTCCTCAGTCAACTGATCATAAGGCACAGTCATGAGGCTACAGGTTCATGCTTGGTAGCAGGCAGCATTGTAACAGGAGTAGAAACCATAGGCATTTGGGCAACTTCTGCATGTAGTTTGTTTGTGCCTTCAGGAACTGATTGGGCCCAATCACATATATATCATTTCCATTTGATAATGGATTGCTGCTATGTACATCCTACTTCATGACTTACTTCAGATAACACACTCATGATGGGCAGCCTGGGTTACTTGGTAATTTGGTGGTCCATTGTTAAATGTTCAGTTTCCAATAGAGCCACTCCTCAAATAGAGAATAGATGATGGCAGAGCCCAGCTCCAAAGTCCCAGAGGTCTCTTCTGTGATTCATGTATAGGAACCTACTGAAACTCTCCAAACAAAATTAGTGTCTACTCTTGACATATCAGGTACCATTGGATCTGCTGAATCATGTGCTTCAAGTGGTAGAGCAGCCTGCACAGCAGCCTGGACCTATTTAAGAGCCTTCTCCTGTTCCACGCCCCACTCAAAGCTAGGAATTTGCTAAGGCACTTGGTATGTAGGCCAGAGTGACACACCCAAGTGAGGAATGTACTGTGTTCAGAATAGGCACTCTAAACATTGCACTTCTTTCATGATGATGGGAGGACAGGTATAATAATGTATGCTTTACCTAAGAAGGAATATCTCTTTGTGCTCCATACCCCTGGACTCCTAAGAATTTCAGTAAGGTAGAAGGTCCTTGAGTTTGGGGTGGATTTATTTTCCATCCTCTAAAATGAATCTGTGATAGCAACAAGTCCAAAGTGATTGCCAGTTTCTGCTCACTTGGTCCAATCAGAATAATGTCATCAATATAGTGAACAAATATGATATTTTGTGGAGGAGGCAGATGATCAAGATCTCTTCTAAGTTATGACACAGGGCTGGAGAGTTAATATATCCTTGAGGTAAGACTGTAAAGCTATACTGCTGGCTTTACCAGTGGAAAGCCAATTGCTTCTAGTGGTGTTTTTGGACAGGCACCAAGAAAAAGGAGTTTGCTAGATCAATCGATGCATACTATTCACCAGGATCTGTGTTCACCTGCTCAAGTTAAGACACCACATATGGTACAGAAGCTGCCATTGGAGTCACTACTTGATTCAGGTAAGCAACTATCATTCTCCATGATCCAAAACATCTATCCTCTGCAACCACCAGATAGGGGACCATCAAGGCCTTGATGGTTGCACTAATTTCTGCAATCTCTCCAAGAATGTGATATTGGTTTTGATTCACTATTTTCCCTGGCAGTGGCAACTCTAAAGGATTCCATGTAGTCCAACGGTTCTCAACTTGAAGGTCACAGTTCCATTTGCAAACTTTTATCTCCAATAATATTGACATAATAAGAGCAAATTTTAATTATGAAGTAGCAATGAAAATAATTGTATTTTTGGAGGTCACTACAACATGAAAAACTATATTAAAAGAGTGCTATACTCATTCACTGAGTTAGCCTCTCCAATTCTAACAGCCCTCACTCTGTAGGTCAGAGAATGGAGGTGAAAATTCTGCCAACCTCCAAACATAGCCATCCCAATTATACATTCTGGGGTGAGGGAAATACCACAAGATGAGATGAGAGACCCACAGGACCTACTGTGAGTCAGACAGACTTTCTCCAAATCTCCATTAATTACTTGACCTCTATATTCCTGTATTGTGCTTGGAGAACCATAGTGTTTCTGGGATCTCCTTAAATCTAGATCAATTCAGAACCAATATCCAGGAGAGTGTAAACAGTCTGATTGTTGACTTTCCCCATTGTGCAGGTGTTCTCCTAAAATGCATTAGGTCACTCTGGGGAAGAACTGGAAAAAGACTAACAGCAAAAGTTGTACCAAGGTCCTTCTTAGGGGGAATCTTGCCTTCCCTTCATTCAAGGGATCTGGGTCTAAATGGGCTCTGCTCTGGAAATTGGTTTCTTTTCATTTGTTTGAGAATTTTTCCACTTACTAGAACAAATACAAATGCCATAGCCTTCTTATCTAGATCATGCCTGGAAACACCATAATTGAATAGCCTGTACCAAAACTCTATATGAGTCATATGGCAATAACACCACTTTGCCAGTGCTGGCCAATACGGATTAGGCCATTATTAACATTGCTTTGCCTTTACAATAACTATGATCACCTTGCGTGTGGCAATTCGGTACTGCCACCTAGTCCTTACTACTTCTTGGCCCAATGAAACCTATTATATTTAATTTACCCAACTGAGCAATGTCTCCAACCCTATGTTTGGCAAAATAAAGGGGCAACAACAAAGCCTTTCAAAGTATTGGTGTTCCTCTCACCATTTTGTGTCTTTTGGATTAGTGAAGGGCATGCCTTCTGGGCTTTTCCTTCTTGAGGATTATGTTTTATACAGCATACCAACTCTCACATAGCAAATACCCTGAGCCTTAAGATCCATTAATCAGCACTAAGCCAAGGGATATCAGGCATCTCTAATTCCTATTCTGTGGACCATCTTTTGACAGATGCTTCAACCAACCATTAAACAAGCATTTTTACACTTTTCTTTTATATATATATATATATTCTTCTCTCATTTATTACATCCCAAACACAGTTTCCCCTCTTCTCTCAGTCCCCCTTTCCCACCTTCTCTCTCCCAGAGGCCCATTCTTCTTCCATTTATCTCCAGAAAAGAGCAGCCGCTACCCCTCAACCCAAGGATTTCAGCCAAACATAGCTGCCCCAACCAGCGTGGGTTCAACTAAAGCTCTGGAGGAAAATCATCTGAATGAAGGACAAAACACAAGACACACACAAAAAAAGAGCAAGTCTGTATATTGATCAAGCTCTCAACCTTTTATTTTTCAGGCAGCAGTTTTTATAAGGCAGGAAGCATATTGCTATGGCAACCCAGCTGCAGGCTATCTCAAAACATAGGGAACTCCTGGCAGGGTCATAACGTTCTGCCACACAGGATATCTTGCTCTATCTTTGTCTAGTCTATCTGTTAAACCATAATAGGGTCAGCTAGTTTCTGGTAAAAGGCAAGCTCTGGGAGAAATAGAAACTTAAAGTTGCAGACTTGGACAAGATGGCTGAACATTGGCCATGTAGCCTACTGTCCCCAACACATAGCACAAAAGGTTACAATAAGACTAGACACATATCTCATATCAAGGCTGGACAATGCAACTTATTAAGAGGAAAAGGCTCCCAAAAAGAAATAAAAGAATTAGAGACAGACCTTGCTCACACTGTTAGGAGTCACACAAGAACACCAAGCTATACAGCCCTGATATATGCAGAGGACCTAGGTCAAACCCATGCAGGCTCCCTGATTGTTGCTTCAGTTTCTGCGAGCTCTGGTTTGTTGATGCTGTTGACACCTTTCCTAACTGTGTGAACTTCCATGTTAAATATAGAATCTCCCCTCAGAGGGCCTATGTCAAAAATCTGAGCCTGATCCAATTTTATGTTCCTTCCACCATGATTCCACACCCTTAAAATGCATTTCTCCCACATATTCCACAGATTTCTGGTGGAATGAATTTGCAAACTCACTGACCTCTTGAGTAGTGTAGCATACCATCTCATGGACTGTACTTTCTACCTCCTGTCTAGAAATCTGCTTAGCCTTAAGTGTCTAGAGTCAACTTTTGTTGGGTCCCAAGGGATATCAGTACTGTCTTGCCTGGCATCTCCTTCAGAGAAAGTCAATGCTGGTTTAGTGGACAATGAAGGATTAACTTCCTCAGTGAAAGGCAAAAAAGGCAACATCTCAGGGGATGAAGGTGAAAGTCATCGTCTACTACTGAAGGAGAGACTATTTCCTCAGGTGAGAGAAACCCTTGAGATTCTGAGGGCTCAAAGTGCTCAGCTTCAAGAGGGTCTTTCCATACATTATCATCCCAAGTTATAGGATCTATTCTTTGCCCATTCATGTTTCACTTTAACCACCAACACCCGAAAAGGATTGGACTTGTTTTGTTTTTTGTGTTTTGTGTGTTTGGTTGGTTTTTGTTGTTGTTGTTGTTGTTTTCTATAATTCAAACAAACTTAAAATGAGAGCTTTGGTTTGTTTTCCTGAAACCTGTGCTCTGTGGCTGCTAAGGAGAAGAGTCTTTTCCCAGGCCTACATACATACATAAATGGGATTTATTAGAATGCCTTATAGGAATGGCCCAGCTAATCCAACAATGGCTGTCTACCAATAGGAAGTCCAAGAATCCTGTAGTTGTTCAGTCCATGAGCTTGGCTGTGCCAGATTTCTCCCACCCCAATAAGTCATAAGCCAGAGAAAGAATGGACTTGCTAACAGTGAGAGAACATGCAGACAACAAGAAAACAAGCTTCCTTTTTCCGTGTCTTTTATATGGGCTTCTGGCAGAAGGTGTGGCCAAGCTAAAGGTGGATCTTTTCATTTCAAAACACCTGGAGTAAAGGCATATCTACTCACCTCAAAAGATAAGGGTTAGAACTGGGTCTTCCCACTTCAAATGATTTAAGACAAAATTCCTCACATGTGTACCCAGTCACCTGGATCTTACTGAACTCCAGATGCAGTCAAGTTGACAACCGAGAAAAGCTTCCATACCTAGTGAATAGTCCAATATTTATACTCTGAGAAGAGTGATATTAATGTACATCAAATGTGTGATCTGTATATTACCTCACCGTATGTGAAAAAAATTAGTATTTTCTCACTGGGTAGTATGTTTGAGAGCTACTCCAGAGGTGCTTGCATTACTCAAAATGTTTTAAATCTCTTCTTTAAAATTGTCATTTGAGGTAGTTAAGGTTGTCACTGTATAGTCACATCTCGCACTTATCAGAAGCGGCATTATCCAGTTCTCAGACACTCATTCAGATTTGATCATAAATGTCTTGGAAGGCAGAAACCATGTCTGTCTTGCTCCTTGCTCTTGATCTACTGCCTGCCACTTAAGAAGCACCTAACAATTACTTGTTCAATGGGTTGTTTAAAAAAGCTCAAACCCAATCTTAAAGGATGATTGCTGTGATTGATAGGCAGAGGCTTAAAGGAAACTTTCCAGAAAGAGTTTCCTAAATAAAATTATTTTTGAACTGTACTGCTGCTCTTGGAATAAGCTCAAGGTTATTAATTAGAACGGACAACACTCATTGTATTTGCATGTCCGTCTTCTGGCTGACCTGTCTATATTGTTGAACTTATTTTTATCTCACCTTTCAGAAAATTCAAGCAGATTAAAACAACAAGTATAACAGAAAAGAAACCATGATAACAATAATGTTAACACAAAACACATTGCTAAAAACATGTGTCAGATACACACAGAGAAAAGCAGCAGCCCACAGGGTCTGTCCCTTCTGTGTGGTTACTTAAGGAGTGACAGAAAGTAACAAGAAATAGAGAACAAATGAGACTCGCCCAGCTCTAAGCACATGTCTGCATGGCATCTGGCCCCTTGTTCCCTGTTGAGTAAAAGAGTTACTTACAGATAGAAAGAATGCAGTCAGAAGGAAACATTCTGGGGTAACTAGGGTAACAAGATTCCCAGATTGATAATATGTGCACACGAAGCAGGACAGTTGCTGGTGGCATGATATCCACATCATCGTAACGTGCTCCATGTGCTACACAAAAGGGTCTTTGCAATGTACTGATATTTTCATTTGCTTGAAGGTAAATGAAAGACAGAACAGATAATAAGGAAAAGAATGTGCACTGTAAGCCACAACTCTCCCCTTTTTCCAAAAGCGAATTATCCTCAGCAGAGTTTAGGGATAATAGTTACTTGTAGCTTTAAGGTACATTAGCCACTTGCACATGAAATCCAAACCCAGTTTATATAAAAAACACAAACCTTTCTCCCATTGGTCACTTACATTCACCACACAGCATTTTGGCCAGCAAAAGATTACTCCTTACAGGTTAGCAAGCGTCCTGAATTCAGGGTTGGCACACACAGTTAGCTGGAGAATATACACACTGTTCCCCTCACTGGTTTCTAAAACATCAAACTAAGGAAATCCAAGTGGGTACAGCTAAAAACATGGCACAGTGTGGTACCTCAGAAAAATGAAACTAAAGAGTGTTCAGAAATGGCAGACAATGCTAGGCTTTTCACCAGGCCCACTAGCTAACCCATGTAGGGTCACTCTAAAATTCCAACGAATGAGTATCATTCATGTGGTGTAAAATCCACACGCAAAACTTAAACTTGCATGTAGGGGTGGTGATTACTTAGTGTTTAAAAAAAAATAAGCTAAGTTCTGTAACAAAGAAAATAGAGGCTTATTTGAACCCTAAAGTGGGTGGAATTTTGAGCTGAGTCCTTGAGGTAAGATAGTAACAAAAGACAAAATGCAAAAACCATTTATAACATATTTCTGGTCCAGTATGATCAAAGTACCATCTGAAGGCCTGGGCTAATTCTAATGTTATCTCCAGTGTACCTTGACTAAATTTTGAAACTGTAAACCAGATTCTATAAGCATAAAAATAAAATATCCTTTTAAAAATATTTAAATTATGTGTGCATGAGTATGTCTGTGTGAGAGAGAGAGGGAGGGAGGGACGGAGGGAAGGAGGGAGGGAGGGACGGAGGGAAGGACAGAGGGAAGGAGGGAGGGAAGGAGGGAGGGAAGGAGGGAGGGAAGGAGGGAGGAAAGGAGGGAGGGAAGGAGGGAGGGAAGGAGGGAGGGAAGGAGGGAGGGAAGGAGGGAGGGAAGGAGGGAGGGAAGGAGGGAGGAAAGGAGGGAGGGAAGGAGGGAGGAAAGGAGGGAGGGAAGGAGGGAGGGAAGGAGGGAGGAAAGGAGGGAGGGAAGGAGGGGATATTTGTGCATGTTGCCTGCAGTGTCTTCAGAGTTTAGAAGAGAGCACTGGATTCTAAAGCCAGAGTCACAGGTGATTTTCAGCTGTCTGAGGGTGGTGCTAGGAACCAAAGTCGCCATGCAGTAGAGAAGCAACTGCTCTTAACTACTGAACCATTCCTCTAGACCAACACTTCTTTTTATGTCACCCATGTTGTAAGCTCAGCATTTGGAGTGTTCTTAATGGACTGGTCCTTTTTTTTTTTTTTTTTTTTTTTTTTTTTTTTTTTTTTTAGGTTTTGCGTTTTATTTTATTTTAGGTTAAAAGAATGAAGCCAGTACTGTATTGAAAAGGATTTGTCTTGTTTTGTTTTTTTACTTTGGAATGATTTCATAGGGGAGGGGAGAAGGGGTGAAATGGGAGGGAGGGAAGAATGGGAGGAAACAGGGGAAGGGATAACAATCGAGATGTAATATGAATAAATTAATTTTAAAAAATGGACTGGTTCTTACGTTTGTAGCCTTGTCTTCCACGTGGCCCCTGACTTCTGCTTACCAGTTTGGAAGAGTCTCCAGAACCCTGGTTCTGTCGTGTTTCTCATGACACGGCTCTTTCTGTGGAAGGGACACATTCTTCCACCCTCCTTGCCAGAAAACTGTTGTTTGTTCTGCAAGACACAAGCTCATCTCTGTGATGTCTGCCTGGTCCCCGTTAGTCATAATTGCAGACACAGTTACTGCTGCATAAAATTAAACAACATATATACTATTTAATCAATTTTTATTTTGCTATTTCACATTGAGGGTGTTTTGGCCACAGTGATATAATAACCTTGATATTTAATCTCAAAGGGACTAAATACATGTATTTATTCTTCAGAGGTATATGTATTTAGGGCATTCACTTGTCAAGAGTCCTGTAAAAAACACCTTAGAGTGCTCAGATAAAGCAGAAAAAAATATTTTCTTACAGATCCAGAGGCTTAAAAATCAACTTTCACAACTCTCACAATTCCAGGTGATCCCAGGTTAGGTGAGGGTGATATTTCTGGCTTGCTAAAGTAAAAGACAGAACTTAAAAAACAAACAACATAACCTGTTAATTTCACTTTTCTTGACTATAAATACTTAGTTCCCAAGCAAAACAAACAAACAAACAAAAACAAATACAAAAAGAAATGCTTTTTTGTAAAAGTCTGTCTTCTCTTCATCCTTACATTGGTTTGTCAAGTAGGTATATGAGTGACCAGTCCCTTTTTCTCTTTTTTCTGATGTCACATTCTACAAAGATCTCACCCTATCAAATCAAAGCTTTTTAATGACTTCATTAACTTAATTACCTCCTTAAAGCCCTCTTCTCCAAAGGTAGCCACAGTAGAGGATAGAGCTTCAAAACCTGGATTTTGAGGCAACATTAACATTTCATCCATCATAATCAACTAGTCTTCCCATTGCTCGAGATAAGTCTTAAAATAATTACAAGCATTCACATTTGTAAATTGCATAAGAAGAAGAGGTGAATGAGGAAAATAAGGTAATCCCATTAACAAAATTACTTAGGTAGAATGCACCACGTGCAGGTCCCTGTTACATAAATATGTTCATTTCATTAAGGAATAATCAAATATGCTCCAAAGAAATTCAAATTAAAAAGGGGTGTCAAAAAGAGGCACTACTTTTTATATGTCCTACTTTGATATATGCAGGCATGTATCAAAGAACAGTAGCTTTGGAGATGGAAAACAGGTTCAAAGTTGACTTCTACCATGCACCATCTAAAGGAACTAAAGGAAATAAGGCAGGTTGTCCACCGCTCCAAGGTTTGGATTTGTGTGCTTAGGGCACTGTGATGTAAGTAACTGAGGAAGTAAGGAAGAGACAGAGGGTGTATACACTTTGGAAATTTTGCCACCACAAACACAAATACAGGTGAAGAAAATGTCCTCAGAGGAAGCTCCTCTAACAGAGTCCCCGGATCCTGTATTTCTTCTCCATTGGAAAAGATAGCTTCCTTTAGGCCATTTCCTCCATTACAAGGCAAGTCCTGGTGCAACAGGCAGTTACCTACCTAGCTACCATCACTCTCCGAGGTTGGTGTTCTATGCTGGGGGCCCACCAGGAAAATGGGAATTTGTGGTTACTTTCCTCTTTTCTTTCTTGCATGAGAACCTTCATAGCTCCATCCTGAATCATAAAGAAGTTGTAGGAAAAAGCAGAATGAGAAATTCTGTGCAAGCGAATGCTACACGAGTTACTTAAAAGCTCCATGCACTCACGCTGGGACACTGAAGCATAAAAAATGTTAAAGCCATGGTGGAGATGACCAAGTGCGATTTGAACATGAAGGCCACCATACAGTAAGAGTTCCTATAAAAGATCTCCAAAATAGCTCATTGTGTGCTATCAGCAAATAGAGACTTGTCTGTGGACCAGGAAGCCATCGGTTTGCAGTCAGCACCAGAAAAAAATTGACTTTGCTAATTATTACTTCACCTTCCAATCAGCACCTATCAGGTCACACTCCTAAATCGTAAATAAGTGTGTGGTATTTGCAGAATTTGTGGCAACAAATGGAGACCAGGTGGAGCGACATAGGAAAAACAAGAAAAATGGCTCCTCACCAGAAACAAGAAAGGAACAGGAGAGGACAGATTCCGACACCCCAGGCTCCTGAATCCCCTGTTGTGAAGTTGTGTGTATGTGTGTGTGTGCGTGCGTGTGTGCGTGTTTGTGTGTGCGTGCATGTGCCTGTGTGTGTGCTTGCATTTCCAATTTAGTTTTGCAAAGTTTCACTTCATATTGAACTGACTATGCTCTTATTTTTATTATATGTTGAAGAAAAGAATAAAAAGACAGAACAAAAAAGATTTATGTAAACTAGCACTCTAATTAATGGAAAGCTAGGCTCTGAAATTGGCTACAGTTTCATTATTTAATATATCAAAAAGCAAGAAAATATCACAGTTCAAGAAACAGCCATAGAAATCTTGAATTGAAATAGATTTCAGTAGCGTCATGGACTGACAAATGTAGCATTTATAATATTATTTTTAAAATTATTATTCCTTAAATATACAAAGGCAGCAATATAATAGAAATATACCCTTAAGTTCTAGTGAAAGACCACAGGGAAAGCAGGCACAGATATTCCTGGCTGCAGGAAAGTAACCTGTCCAGCTTCTGAGCAACCAGGGGATGCTTTCAAATCTCTGAAATATCTACCTCTCAGCTCTTCACACAGGAGCTCACACAGGCAGAGATATTTTTTTTCTTCTTAATCATGTACCTTTTAAGATTCATAATTTGGGATGAGCAAAAGGCTCCGCAGGAGGTGGGGATGAATTAAAAACCATAAAATTGATGCTATCACTCTGATTGACACACCAGTAGTACAGCATACATTTCCTGTTTGTCAGGAATGAAAGGTGTTCACGCTCTGTAATAATACCTAATAATGTTTTGGAAAGACAAACTGCCATCTGACTACATTTTAGCAGGATGGAATTTTTTTTCCTTCTGTCAGCACAGAAATCAGAAGCTGGAGGATGTATTACAGCCCTATATAAAGGGTGACCTAGATATTTAATAGCTGTAGCTATTCCAGTCCACTACTTGGACCTCCCCAGGTCTCCGATGCTATATTCCAGCATGCTTGAAATCACCATTATAACTTCAGACTAATTCCAGAGAGTGTCCAGGGAGCTAGATGTCCAGGAATGCCATAATAAACTGCCCAGAAGGAGGATGCCTCGCTCCCTAAAGCTGTCTCATCACATTGGCCAAGCACCTACCTAGAGGTTTGTCTAATTCGACAGTTTACTTTTGTGCAGGGTAGTAAAGAGAGCCTTGCACATAAAGATCAGGATCCCTGTTGTGGCAATGGCATCAACCATGTAGCTATGGACAAGCCGTTTGACCTGCTGCATCTCCATGATGCCACGTACAAGCAAGGGGACACCTACCTGGACTATTTAGGAGATTGTTTAAAATTAAAGATAAAATGTTACTATTAAAACTGTTTGTATCCTGTCACAGAGATACTAACCATGAATATAAATAGTTAAATAAAAGACTTGAAAAATATTTAAGTCCTGTCTTCTGGGGACGTACTTTGGCAAATGAATGAAGAAGAATTTTATGTAACGTGGTAACATCAGGGAAAAAGAAAAAAATAAATCTATTTACAGACATTCAAGAATTATTCTTACAGTGAAATTTTAGCTCAAGATGTATCCATCAACTCATGGTCCTGCAGTTACCATTACATTCTTCCTGAGTATCAAATTTTAGGTACCATTCAGTGTTAAAAATTGAGGGAGGAGGTAGAGCAAGGGTTAAAAATAAAGTCAATCTGAAATTTAAAGGAAGAAAACAACAGGAAGGTTTGCGTTAAATATGTTAAAGATACGATTTTTGCATTTTAATGTCTGATTCTATAGTTTCCACAGAAAATCTCAAAAAATAAAACTGAAGGTCTGTGTTATAATCACTTCTTAAAAATACAAGTGTCGGGTTCTAGAGACCGAATCTTTCTTTGTCTTGGTGCCTATAAACACAAGGCTGGCTGACCTGGAAAATCTATGGCAAAGTGACGGATCCCATACTGAAAAAGGAGGATTTCCGTAGGATGGGCTTTTGTTGCTCTGTAGCAAAGGGATAAAAAACGCTTTGGAACAAATGTATTTATTGTTTGTTCATTTGGATAAAGGACTGAAGCAAAACCAGGTTTCCAGCCTCCTGCTTAGGACAACACTCCGTGTGACTTGACAATGCTAATTTTATTGTTTTGTTTTGTTTTGTTTTGTTTTAATCCCTGTTTGGTAAAGGAACAGGCTTTTCTTCAAAGTTTCTACTAAGAAAACCTGCTTGCTGACACGCATGCTCACAGACGCACGGCAAATGATGTTGCATTGAAACAGCAGATCTTCCTTGCGGCACCTGATTGGTCCCTTAAGACAACTAAGGAGCCGCGAGCGTTTAAAGTCGTGCTCTGATTTGATCTTACAGAGACAAAAGGAAAAGCAGACTGTTCGGCTGATGTTGGCCTAACTTTCAAGCGGTGGCCTACAGGTCACAGAATTTCTTCAGTTAAATTGACACGAATGGGAAAGAAAGCACTAGGAAAAGGCCGTTGACTCTCATCTGCTAAAATCTACCTAAATCTTCCAGCAAAATATAATTTTGAATAGGCAGGTGGTGCAAATCCTGGTTGCCTTCAATCGTAACTTAAAGGTTAGGTTAAGTGCTGTCTTATCCATGTGTCTGAAATGGGGCTATCAGAAGAACGTTAGGCATTCAGGACAACGGTTTTTATCAGGAGGATATAATTGGCATGGCTATACACCTCATGGCAAGCCTCGTGCAAAAAAAAAAAAAAATAGGTGCAAATATGCATAAATCATATTTATATACTTTCTATAAACTCAAACTGGCATTAATTAAATGGCAGGAGAGGCAATGAGAGCATTGTTTGCCGCGTAGCTTGTTCCAAGTTCCGATTATAACTTGTTTCCCAAAGAAGGAGCCGCCCACAGCTTAGAAGACAGACGAGAAGATCACCACCACAGACTTGCTGCGAACAGCTCTGCTCAGCTCAGTCCCTGCCAGACTCAGGGCCACACACAGCCTTCCAAGATGGCTAAAGGAGACTCTCAAAGAGAAGCCATTTTCAGATTAGATCTCACAAGGGCCGTATGATCTTGCCTCCCACTGACTGAAAACCTGCCCGTAAAACTGAGACCTGCCCTGTGATATATAACACAGCTCTTCTCGGGCTCCGGCCGCCCCTAAAGCCAAGCCCACAACTTATGCTAGACATGAAACACTTCCTATGGCCTCACCCAGCTTCCCAATAATATCAGGATGCAAAGGCTATTAGTGCCCAAATTCAAAGAAGAAGAAGACAGGAAAAAAAAAAAAAAAAAAAAAAAGAAGAAGAAGAAGAAGAAGAAGAAGAATGTCAAAAGCATTAGCATGGCTGCAGTTACAAAGACTTTCAAAATTGGGAGTGAAGCATCCTCCCCACCTTGAGGTTAATCTTAGCTCCCATTCCTCACTTTACACAATGAGTCTGGGATATGGTAAGAAATGACCAAAATGGAGGTCTTTATATCATTAGAACAGGAAAGACTTGTTTCAAATAAGTCATAATTTTTATTTTCCCAGAACTCCTTGAGTGTGTCTTTCCAAGAAAACATTTTCTCACGTAGCTGTGCTGGACATTGCTTACTGCATAGGCATTTATGGACTAAATATATGCCTGTGTGCTAGGTAGCAAGGTTTAGCACTGAATAATATGCATTGAATGCCAACCAAGCAACCGCAAGTGACCTCTTGGCAAAGGTGTCCCCAGTAACACATTCCTGCTCTTACTATTACTACTAATAAAGAATGGAATGAAGTATAAAAACAAGTTTTAAAATTTGTATTTCTTAGCATTAGAGAGGTCCAGCCAAGAAATAATAAATAAATTGTCTGGGAAGAATTAATTTAACTATAGGAGTAAAAGCAATAGAAGTTGATGGCAAAAGACACATGTTTCTAAATTTAAAGTCTCATGTGGCCAGAGACCTCTTGGCACATTGATGACCATCAAAGACCTCTTCAATCTGGCCACCATTTCCGCATTATGTACAATAAAGAGCATATCTGAATGTGTTCAATATTGTATCTATACCATTTAGCACAGAGCCTGCAGCCTAGTCATCATCTAAACATGCTCACTGATGAAAAGATAGCATCCTAAACAGCCCTAGCTATCCTCATCATCAGCTTATCCAAACCCGCCCTTTCATAGCAATCCCTACACAAGATTGCTTGTGTTTTCTTAGGCAGCATCTGTGACTGGATAGCCCTCTTGTCTCGTCTGGAATGATGCAAGAGAGATCATTTAAGCCAAAGTGGAAAACGTTCAAATTCCTCTAGAATAAACATAATGTGCCCATAGGTGCCCATGATTTTAGCATGTTACAGGGGAACAGATAGGTGGGTGACTGTTTCCTTGGCTGGCAGAGTCTCTTGCTCATGCTGTGCTGGCTTCTGAAGTGATACCAACAGAGACTACAAATTTTCCAGAGTGACCCTTTTAACAAGGGTGACTCCATCCTCAGACAGCAGTTAGGAGGAAGGGCAAACTGAATTTCTTACAACATCAGGCCACGGGTTCCATTCGTTTGCACTGCTCTGTAAGTCAGTTAGCTGGTCTTGAATCTGAAGAGAAAAAGCACTGGATTTTCCTTTGGTCATAAATTACAACAGCCTTCAAAGTAGTATAAAAATGTCAGTGTGGAGTGGACAACAGTCATGATTTTAGCTTTGGGCTTTACATAATAAAACACTTTTATCAGAAAGCACCACACAATGACTTGTTTCTCTCACTTCAGAAAGGGAAAATGTAGAAATTCCCCATTTTAAATTTACTTAGACAGATTTGAAAACTGTCTAAATAGCATTGATTTGCATCCCATTTTTGTTTTTGATATTGTCACTTATTTTGTTCAAAGGAAACCTTTTAGAAATTGACTACTCAGAAATGTTTTGGATTTTATCCTTGACATGGTGCTGCCCAAGACCGTTGTAAGTAGTTGCCAACTTAAAGGGACAAATGGAAGCTGAAAGTCAGCCTTCACTTTGTTTGTCAGACTGTACAGGCTACCAAGAGCTTGCCATCCGCTGTAAAAGGCACTCTGTTATCCTGTTCACACAAGCTAAAAGCTGCCTTGGTCTGGCTCCTCCTTCCTCATACCACCTAAGTTGCATTTGGACCACTTGTGACTTTTTAATTCCTTCCCTAGTTACCACTGGTCCGTTGAACATCCTTTTTATTGCATGGCAATGCCGGGATATGAGGATAAGAAGCAAATGGGATTTCTCCAAGGTCAACATTTCCCCAGGGATAGTTCCAAGGGCACACAGTAACAAACAAGGCAACACCAACAGATATCCTGTCCAAGTTCTCTTTTTATAGCACAAGGTAGCTGCATTAAGTACAAAACAAATAGAGTGACAATTTTATGTGAAGACTGGATGTAATTTTTATTATGGTACATGAACTAAACAGAAAGAAACCAGAAAAATTTTCATATGTAATAAACAACACTTGTACCGTTGTGGCTTATTTGGAGACATCATGTTTCTGAAACTCACTCTAAGCTTACCAAAAAAAAAAAAAAAAAAAAAAAAAAAAGTGAAGATTATCCTCAGTCAATAAGCAGTGATTATTTTATTGTTACAAGGCTGGTTTGTCAGCTTTTTAAAGCATGGTAATAATTGTGATTAAATTATACAGTTTGAAAAATACCTACTACTTGCAAGAAAAAATTAAAATCCAACACAACTGTACAAAATGTTTGTAAGATTTAAACATAAGAACCTGAATGGGTTCCAAAATAGGGCAATAAGGAATTATAATATTTATGAAATTCTTTTTATGAGAATGCTCATGTATTGAAGGAAAAAATCAACTGGAGTCTATTTTAATTAGATGCGAGCTTATATATGTAAAAATCAAACTAGGAGTATCTATCTGCTCATTTTTAACTGTGATGGTGGCTTTGAGGGATTACGTGGTATGGCTAGTCATGGTGGTTCTGTGACTCATTCCTTCATGAGACTGGATCGGGAGACTAGATTGGGAGACAGGGTCTTCTGGGAGGTGATCAAAACTGAATAAGATTATTGGGATGTGGGAAGGGGTGACTGATGCTGAGCTTCTGACATGCACTCGGGTGCCTATGATTTAATCACTGCCCCTTTGCAAGAAGGCCTTGAGGGCACGCGGGGGAAGAGGATGCAAGCTATCCTGAAGAGACATGATAGACTGTGGCCAGACAGTTGGGTAGGAAAGCCTCCCTGTCAGAAGTCTAGGGGAGGGAAACAGGGCAGAGGATGGAGGGAGGGTGGGAATGGGAAGACAAGGGTGATGGGATAACAATTAGGATGTAACATGAAGGAATTACAATAAATAAAATATACATTAACCATTATTGAATAAATTAAATCTACCATGCAAAAAAAAAAAAAAAAAGATTATTAGGTTGAAGACTGATCTAATAATGTCGGGGGTCTGTTGAGGCAAGGGAGAGATCTCCGAATTCTCTGCCCACTACAGGAGAATGCGGTGAGGTGGCCCAGTAAAAGAGCCCTCATCAGAACCAACCTGTTTGAGCTTCGGCCTCCGGCCTCCCAAACAGTAAGAAAATGAACTACTGGTTCCTAACCTACCAAGCCTGTGGTAGTTAATACATCAGCCCATGCTGACTGATAGAGCCATTCAAGTAATATAATTCCATTTTTTAAAAAATCTGAAATTAAAAGAAATAATATTTTACAAGAATTTTAGATACCTTACAGCCTTATATACGTGAACAATGGCATCCTTTAAATTATATTCTTTTATTAATTTCTAATAGTCTAAGAAAAGAGGTATGTATGCATTTTAAGCAGGGCTGCAAGTGAGATACTTTTGCCATTTTATACATTCTTATGTTCTTGACACTATAAAAGTTTCACTGCCTAATTTTTACTGACAAAAGGTTCAGTGGAACTTCAAGATAAATAAATAGAATAGAATAAATCAATAAAACCTCAACTGCTTTTTAAAAGAAACGTTTCACTCTTTTATAGTGGTCATCCCTTTACTTTTCTTCAATCTTCTTGTAAAAGGAGAAACAAATTCTTTCTGAGAGCATTTGACAAGTCATATTTCTATATCCAATTTGGAGGAACATTCTTCAGTGTTCTCTATCCTCCTGTTGAAACACAGTGTCTACTTGGGATTTCCTTTCGAACACCAGGAAAAATAATCTCACAATTCATGTGCAGGATCTGCTGAACCAAAGCTTTCATGCCAATGAAAAGCTAGTCTCTCTGAGCTCTCCAATGGTACGGGGAAGGAGGAGTTGGGCTCCTTTTATTTTGAAGTTTTCTCTGATGCCACTAAAAAAACATAAATCTGAAGAGAGAATGTAACCTGAAATTTAGACAAATTTGTATTAAATTCCAGTACAGTCATCTATTAGCAATTTATAGTAAATATTCAATCTCAGTTTCCTCATTAAGTTATGTTCCTGAATTAAGTCACATCCAAACAAATGGAAAAGGCAGGAAAGGAAGACCAGCTAAGGGTTAATCTGCATTAGAGATGAAAAATCCTTTAATGAATGTGGTAGAAGATAACTATACTTAACTATACTTTTTCTTCTACCCATGAAGACTACATTTCCCAGCGTGCTTTGCAGTTACAATTAGAGCCATGTTGTAGAACTAATACATCACTTCTAATCATGAACACATGATCATTTTCACTCTGCTTAACAACAATTCAGGAAAGGACCCCAAAGTCCTAGAAGATTCTGCTACAAAATGTTTGAATTGGGATTCTGGAATGAGAATCAGCCTACCGCTCAGTGAAATAACCAGAGGACAATCCTTTTAAAAGTAAAGTCACCAACAGTTTAGAGTTGTTCTGTCCTACAACCTAATGTGAATTACCTATGAGTAAGGTGGTTCCTGAGTTACAAAATGTAAGGACTCATCCAACAGAAATGTATGGCTCATTCAATAGCCAAGTTAAAATTTGTGCTCCGTTGCTCAGAGGGTTCTTGAGCCACCTTTGCCACTGTCACTTTTCCCATGTCCAGCGGGTGCTAATGCCACTGATACTCGAGGCAGGGCAATTACAAAGACACTTTCCATTAAACTCTCCACAGGGTACTGACTATGCAAAATAGTGTTGCTTAGAAGAAAACATTGAAAGTGTTTTCCCTGCTTTAATAAGAAAGTGCTTGGAGAGCACAGCAGAGCAGCAGTCACCTGCCATGCACACAAGGACTTCCTAGTTACCTAGGCTGTAAGTAGCCCAGTGGGTAGGGAGAGGGAACCTGACCAAAAGCTAATGGCTAGAGGAGTTAGCCAGACAGCCCTCTCCCCCAGTGACTAGGGCAGAAGGAAGCCAAAGGAGCCTGGGTTCTAGTGCCCATTTTCTTCCCTTCCTCACTTCCTTTTCATGTTGAACTTCTCTCAGTAAAAGCATCCCAGCTTTCTAACTAATGCCTTTGAGTGGCACAATGATTTTACAATTCTCTGTAAAGGAGGTTGTTGGAATTGCACAGTGACTAGGAGGCATGCTGGGAGCCTCTGTCCATCCTCCAGTGAACTGCATGATAATCCTGTTAACCTTCCTATCAGGAGGGCATTAAACGATTTTGAAAGCTGTTTCCTCTCACATCAGAGCTGCGTGCAGAATCAGATCTTTTTAATGTGAGCCAGTCAGCAGTGCAGACTGAAACACCAGCCCGTCACACGGTCCGTACGCTTTCCGTGTGCTTTTCTTGGTCTTCGTAGCTTTTCTCTCAATTTTTAGTAGTCCCTGTGTTTTTAGTCTTTTCCTAGATTTGCCTTCTAGCATAATTTCCTTTAACAGCCCGATTCCTCCTTTCTCGTTCTTTCCGATACGTTGTCAATCACTTTTGCCAAGACATTTCATTTATTCAGCATATCAACTCAGTGGGCATCAGGCTGCTTAGATTTTGTGTAGTTTGTGTTTTCTCTCACTGGTGTTTAGTTACTTTCAGGAGCCACCTGCTTCTGCTAAATCTATCTTGTCTCTGCATTTCATTTAAGCTCATTTCCGGTTCCAAGAACATCTTATCACCCCACTTTCTTCCGTTCCTTCCTCTTTTCTCCCCTCTTTTTTCTCTTTATTGTTTTCTATAATTAAAGTATGCTAACAGCCATATGATGTCAGAACTCCTGCCTGGACACATTCATAACAAACAAGTTTTCCATTTCTATCTCCTGATCATTCAGACCTTTCATTCAAATTGAAAACTAGATATCCTTTTGGCTTCCCACAAGCATTAATTTTTACCTCAGGACAGAGCAAACTTACATTTTTAACCACACTTAAAAAAAAATGGGTGAAAACTGAAATATGTTTCTAGTAGTTTGACTAACACAAAATGGATTCTTGGTCTCTGGGGAAGACTCCATAATAAGACCCCAGCACCAAATTAGCAATTCAAGTATCGAGAAATTTGGTTTTCGGGAGTGTCAGGTTTGAAACTTGACATTTTTAAAGAGCTGTCTCTGCAAACCAGGGGCCTAGTTATCACTGGATGAAGGACACTGATTTAATCTCCAGGGGTGGCTGAACCCAATGTCTGGGGTTCTTCCAAACATTTAAAGTCATTTCCCAAATGTTTTTGATGCAGCACAACCCAAAAAGATTTTGGCAAGTGTGTTTCCCCCCCTTCATTTTAAAGCCCATGCGTATTTCAAGGGAAATGCAATCCATATGCCTTTGATTCATTTACACTTAAATCATCTAAATGCCATTGTGTAAGAAGTATTTGATGTACAAGTCTGTTTTATAAGCCTTTTTAAGCCTTTTCTTTGAATCAGAAAGTCATGTTTTGCCGGCCCTACACAGAACTTGAACTGAGAAAGGCTCAAGTTCACGTCTAAACTGAAAACCCGCAAAGTTTTGCGCGGCTTCTGTACTTAGCAATATGTTTCCCCTTGCCTGAAGCTCACAGGCACCCAGCCTTTCTCCTCTCTGTCTCACATGTAGTGAGAACAGGGTAAATCAATTTTTGAATCACATTTTACTTGTAAAATTCACATTTTGAACCTCAGTTATCTCCCAGGCACTGCCAGAAGTTAAAATAGCAACACTTGAAAATTAGGCTTTTGCTCTAAAAGGGCAAAACAGTCTATAAAGTACATAAATTCCTGCTTCTGTACATTTATTTGTTTGACAGGTTTAAGATATAAGTGTGGCTTACATATGGATTTTCAGGATGCCAGATTGGATGCTCCACGAGCTACAGTCACAAATGTAACCTCTTTTTTTAAGACTTATGTTTGGGAGAATAGAATTGGAACAATCTTGCTGTTCTGCACAAATCTAATTGCTGTGTCAAAACAGCCATGGGGGTGATGGATATTTGCATTTTCCCCATTTACTGGCCATTTCTACGGCTTCTCACATGCCTGCATTAGTGGTCAACAAGAGGGATTGGTGGGTGACTTGCTTCCCTCTTTCTTGGAAAATTGGAAAAAATAATGAATTACAAACTAATACTTTTGTGAGAAAAATGTGAAGTCTGGTGGAGGATTTGAAGGGACCTAAGTGATTAGCACTGATTGCTGTGGACATAGAAACATGTCTTGAGAACAGATACATCTTTCTCAAGCAAAAGCATTAATTATCTTCAAATGTGTGATTTCTTTGTTTTTATTTAGACACATTTTTTGAGGTTGCGATTTAGTAAGAAGGAAGAAATAATGACGGTGTGATTGTATGTGGAAAAGCAGTATTTTAAATTTGCATTTGAAGCTTAGGGGGTGGAGATAAAGTTAAAAAGAAAGAAAGAAATCCAGGTGAATCTAATTATTCCTTATGTACTCTCTGTAGTTCACATACATGATAGACTATCATATTTGTGCAATCAAAAGGACTATGAAATTTAAGTTAGAAAAAAAAAAAAGGATTTGGGCACTAAATCTAGCAAACAGTTAATTATGCTGAGATAATTAGATAGCTGAAAGTGTTGGATTTAGTTCTTTTCCATAGTTCATTTTCATTTACAACCAAGTCTTCATGATTCTCTGCAGGCAGAAATTATTAGTATTCTATTCTTAGGAAGAATGGTGAATGACTGACAAAGAATTACAACTCTAAAAAAAAAAATGTGACAGAAACCTTCATGTTGACCTATTCACATATTTTGTCAAAGGGAAAAAAAAAAAAAAAAAGAAACAAGAATTTTTCTGTATTGAAAATTCAACCTAACTTAAAAAAAATCTAGGTTAAATGAAGAAAATAATATTAGTTTAGGGGAGTTTAATGGACAATCACAGCCCAAGCATATTTTCTGGTATCTCGTGAAAGCACAGCAAAGGACTTGATTCATTTGATCAAAATGAGGCTACATATTGGTTAGAATTGTGCAATTGCAATTAACACGGAATTGGGTTGAAATCATCACTGTGTGTGTTGTATACTCATGTTAGGATTTATGTGCATTCCTTTGAGGTCAGGTGAGTAAACACAAACCTGAAGGAATAAAGCTCCAGACCACTTCCTGACCTTTTGCTGAGGCTTTTCACCTTGTCCCAGCTACATTTGCTTCCTCCTGAGGAACGTAAGCTTTGCCAATCTTCACCTGTCATCTAGGAGCCACTGGGTGATTATTGTCAGAACACAGGTGATGCAGGCTTTCTTTCTTCATCTCTTATGGCTGATTGCCCTTCTTCTGGTGGAACCAGTACATGTTCCAGATGTAAAGAAAACAGCCATCATAGCCTTGGGTAGGAATTAGAACTCTGCTAAATAGATTTGTATTTCTTCTTATTTTAAAGAGATCAGAAAGTGAACTCATGATGTTCCCTTTAAACATACATGTACATGCTACAAGCACACATGCACACATCTACATAATCACAATACACACAATCATAGAGGCAACACAGACAGGTAAGTGTGGATACTCACTTCAAACCACCTATCTGTGCAATGATTGCATTGACTACATTTCTAGATAAAGTGTTCAGTTCCCAAATATGCTCAAACCATATATGTTGGAGTTAGAGGAAATTATTCTTTCTGATAAAATGAGATTTTTCAACAAAAATTCCAATGGCTTATTTACTCTAAATATACATATAAATGGAATTCAATAATTATTGTAAAACATCCCTCTGAGTCTTAAATTTACAAACAAGCAAGTACACAGACTTGTTTCTTTAAGAAGCCTATACATCCCTCAATTAATGCAGTTTCCCCAAATGCTGACAGAAATCGGTTGTTCAAAAGACGATTGCCAAATATAAGCTCATAGGAAAGATAGTACAACACCAATTTGGTTAAAATATTTGGAGATACAATGCTAATTACAATCCTTTACTTCTTGATAAAGTCGTTTCTCAGATGCCATTCTGTTTTCCTGGATAAACTGTTTTTGTTGCTCATATTTTATAACTACACTAGAAAGATTTTAACCAATCTCTAATCATGTTTCCTACCTAAAAGTTTCCCTGGCTCTAGAACCAAAATAACTGGGCCCTAAAGTTTAAACATTTGAAGTCAGTCAGTAACATCTATTTCTCCCAACCCTAGAATTATTACCAGCACTAAGGTGGAAATTGCTTGTACTCTCTGTTCTATCAACTATAAGCTCTGAGAAGTGTAAGGACTTGTCCAGAGAGGGAGGACCACAGGATTCCATAGCAAACAGCAGGCTTCTTCGTTTCTTGGTACTTAGACAGTGGGAAGAGCTCCTCCCACTAAGCTACCTTCCTTCCAGTCATCCACCATGGAAAGGGTATGTGACTATCTGAAGGGTGTGATAGCTGAGGGTGAGAAGTTGCATGTCAACATGATATCACTGAGCTAATAGTTTCATTGTAAACAAAACAAAACAAAACAAAACAAAACTCCAAGGTGCAGAAATAGTTGGGGATATTTTACCTCCTGCTTAAGCACAATGGCATGGCATATATATATAGCATTCAGATTCTAAAGAGCTGAACCGTGCTTATTTTGACTTTAAATATTTTTCTTATGGGTGTACACTGTACATTGAACATATTCTCACCCCATGCCATGCTACCACCATCTGTTTTCTTGCCCACCCCCTCCCATTAGTCATATCTCTTCCCCTACACAATTTTACTTCTGTGCATATATGAAACCAAGAGATTTCATGTAGTCCACATTATTTGTACTATTTTAAAAATCACTTAAACATGTATGGCATTCAGTATAATGCCACAGTTTGTGATAAATTGTTTTCCAGATTGACGTAAAGAAGTTTTAGTTACCAGGATGAAATGCCTGAGACAAACAACTTGAAGGGGGAAGCTGGGCTTCAGCGTACCTTTTCAGGGCTTTCATTGAAAGACAACAACACAAGGAAAACTGGATAGTTCATGGCAGTCAGGAGAGAAAATAGGGAGCTGGGATAGAAGGCATGCCTTTCAAAGGCATGACCCAAAGACCAGCTTCTTCCAATTAGCCCCAGCTCCTACCTCTCGGCCAACACTGAACTAGCTGATGCTTTATTCCATTGATCCAAGTACATCTGAGTAAGTAGTGCATGAAGTTGAGTATTCTAAACATCCCAGAAAGGAGCAGGGATCTGGACTTGACCATTTTTTCATTCTTTGGTCTTCTTCCCTTTAAATTAATCTCAGGGCACAATTACTAGCTCCTCAGTCATCATTACAAAACACAAAGGAGCCCTTTCAGATCTTGTTCTAATTTAAAAATCTCACTTTCTCTCAATGCCAATACCTGTGTCTCAGCTTTCCTGGTCCCTTCTCTCTGCTTTCCAACCCTAGAAGATAAGTAGCTTTGTCTTTCCACATACTCCTCATCATCCTGTTCTTTCATCACAGGCACCAACGTTCAGAATGACTTACTATGGACTCAAATTACGGACCAATAAATCTTTCTTCCTTTTAAGTCGATCTACTCAGGTATTTTCTATAGAGAGCTGATGAACAAATACAGCAGAGAAAGACCAGTTTAGAGCTATGGAATTGTGGTGGATGCTGGTAATACCACCACTTAGGAGAGAGAGAAACAGACAGACAAAAGGATCATAAGTTTAAAGCCAGCTACACAGATAAGGAAACTGGTCCAGAAAGGCAGCAAGTTAATCATTTTCTCACAACACACCCTCTTGCTCATTTGGCATCAGCTGGTCTCCAGGTGAAAGCTCCCATAACCAGTGAGTAGATCCTGGATCACACACACCTGCTGCCAGGGTGCATCACTCTATCGTCCTATGGGAGAATTCCCAAGTGTGCCTCCAAATTCATTGATGACCATGCCTGTCCAATGAGATCTCCTCCATTCTTACTCCACAATACTTTTCAACTTCCTTCCTGACTTTCCCAGGAGACAAAGCTCACCCTAGACAGCAGAAATTTAGCTTTTCTTTTTGAGCACACCCTGCTGTCTCCTGGAGCCTTTCTCTATACCCACTCTTGTCATATTTTACAGTCCTTGGGACATCTGATGCACCCATCCTCCTCCTCAACTGCCTTACTTAGTTCCTTATACAGACTCAAGTAGTCTCAGCCCCTTTACACATATATCTTTTTTATTACATTTCATTAACCTTGGATTACCTAGCCACTTGCCTCTGCATTTGTGTAATTTAGGTCATCAGACAGAGGCTTCTAAATACTTACAGCCTTAACATTCACCTTGATTCTTGAAACTGTTCTCAAATGTTGTATGACTCTTCCATCAGTTCTCACATCATTTCATCAAATGGTGCCAATTCTACTGGACACATCTTTCCAACTCCTAATCTCTTTTTCCTCATACTAAACATTAAGTTGCAGGTTTTACTCATGCTGTCCATCCTAAGAAGCTTTCCTGCTCTTCTAAGCTGTCTGTTACAATATATTTACTCTTTTTAATTCCGTTTGTTTTTTTCTTCTTAAGCTCCTTATATCTTACCACCTTGGACTCTATCTCAAATGCTGGAGATGGCTTTTAAGTTCTCCCACCTTCACAATCAAGATTTTCCCCCTTAATCCAGCAAGAGCTTAACTCCTGTAGAATAAATTAGATGTTTTTACTTCAGTCTTTGACATTCTTTAATAGTTTCCTGTTGGCATATAACCGTTCAAAACTGGGTTTCCGAACAACTCTTAATTTCTTTCCATAAAACCTTTTTCAAATAATCCAAGCTCCATCAATAATGATTTACTCATAGATACCTGTGTTTGCTGTACCATTTCCATACTGCTTAATTCGAACAGTTTTATTTTTGCTTTTCTTGGAGAATTAAGACCGTCAGACATTTTTTTTTTTTAAAAAGTCCCACTATAAACTTTACTGAGTTCATTGTTCTCTCCCAAATATTGCTAAAGTGTCTGGAAAATGAAGCAGCCTTTTGAGAGAATATAACAGTTAAGATGTGAATGAGAACCCAATCAATCCAGACCAGGTGTGCAGTTGGAGAATTGTTGATTCCAAGCTCAGGCATGGAAGGAAGGGTTATATATGCTAACTGATTTGGCATACAGAGCCAGGTGAGTAGAATGAATGAAGTGTTTTCTGAATGTTAAGTTTCTCCCAAGACTCCAAACCCAACATTATATCTTAGCATAGTACAGTATACAGACAACATGTCCAATAAAACGGTGATAAAAGAATAAAAAAAGGTAAGACAACTGGAGTTCACTGGTTTATCTTTTCTGCTCAACTTTTGGTAGATATTCTATAAAATATTCTGCTTATAAAATACCCCTAGACTATATATCTTATTACTATACAAGGGCAACCGTAAAATAAACCATTTGTCAAAAGAAAAAGAAGAGTTAAAAGAGTTATAATATCATGCCAGCAATTTGAGAGTGAGAATAAGGCAGATTCATAATTAATTTACTCTATATTTGTACCGTACTAGCTAAGATCTGCTAACTATATGTATATACATAAGATATATAAATATACATATACCGTGCATGTAGAAACACATTTTTATATGTGTTTGTAGAGTCCAACCTTACCCATAGTAAGAATAATAAAATATTCTTCTCATAAATAAGTAATAGAAATCATTCCTTCCTCTTCTCTGCCAATAGCACAGCTATAACTGATCATAAGACACTAACTAAATTATGGATTCATGTGTTCATTGCTAATGATCATGTATTCAATGGTGAATAAAGAATACATTTTGGTCTTTAAGATTGAAATGCCAAGCCATAAATAATTATTTCAACAGTAAAGGACTGCAACAAATGGGAGCAGAAAGGGAATATATGTCTAAAAAACCCAGAATGAACTCATTGAAGAAATGTGAGCTCTCCTTGGAATGAGAATAGACAACCTGGCAAGGAAAACAGATAATAAAAAGCAATCATCTTCAGGAGAAAATGCTAGGAATGGATTCAAGGATCAGAATGGCCATTAGTACCTGGAGTCCTTCTTATTGCACACGGCTTGTTTGAATTTTCTGGTGTGCCTCAGCCTCAATTAAAAACATGATTAATTTGGGTCAGTGAGTTGTCAGTTAAAGTGGATTGTGTCACTGCCATGCTGTAATGTTAACTGTTAATGTAGAATCCTCTAACATTCTCTCCAACTAGAAACAAGGAAGACTAAGGATGCCCCCGTACCTGAGATTTTTAAATAGTTGCAACAAACAAAGACATTTCTGCCTATCTGAGCTGAAAGTGCTACATATATTTTTGTGAGATATAAATTTTCATCATTTTAAGAAAGAGATTTTACAGTGGGTTATTGTCACACTTTAGCCCAGAGTATACAAACAGGTAGAGAAACAGGGAACTATTCCATTTGATAGGCATATGTGACATATTAAATAAAGCAGTAATAAGTTTGACAGGGTAAACAAGCCAGTTTTCAGAGAAACCTGAATTTAAGCTTAAAACGGATAGAGTTCATTTTACAGGCAACAGAAAGCTGTTAAAAGCTTTCAAACAGGGAAATATTATGAACTGAATTGTGTGTTAGAAAAATTAATCAAGCGGGATACAGGATGCCTAGGATGCAGAAAGACACTTAGAAGGAGGAAAACAAGCTACACTATTGTGAAAAGCCTAGAAGTCATGGTGTTTAAACCAGGGTTATAGCAGTGGGAACCAATTTGGCAGAATGAATGGAGTAGTAATTTGCAGGTCTTGGCAACTGATGAGGAGGCCCAAGGGACTTATAAATCATTCCAAGCTTTTGAGCCTGAATGATTGTTAAGATGGTGCTGCTGCCAGTTAAACAGGAAGCAGAGAAAGACGAACACATTTGAGAGGAAGAGGTGTGAATGTAGGTCAAATATGACATCCAGCTGGGGGTGTCCAGTGGGCAACTGGAAACAACCTGAATATAGATTTAAATCACTCAGGATATGAGCGATGGTAGGTTACAAAGATAGGGCTTTGGGTATGCCTACCTTGATGTAACCAATGAAGAATAAGAAATATCAAGAAGAGTGTACTTTCACTGACTCGAGACAAATGGGAACATCATACAAAGTAGTTAACTAATAGCACTTGATGTAAGATGGATAAAAATTATACATTTGAAAAAAATTTAGTGTACTTGGTGGTTTATTTTTATTTTTTCTGTCTTTTTCTTTTTCTTTTCTTTTTTTTTTTTTTTTTGGCAACAGCAGGAGAAAAGAACAGAATTGAAAAGACAAATGTGAGCAGTACAAAACAAACTGAAGTTTTTTCTTTGTACAATGAAAAGGTACTCAGCAGTCAAATGAACCAAGTAAATTAGTCCATTAGAAAGCACGGTGCATCTCGAAAATAAACTCAGTTAAAAAGCAAATTTCAAAATGATATGATAACGTTATTCTACTTACAAACATATAAATAACATGGGAAATATTTATGAATACATATATTATACACACATTGTTTTCTCACATTATTTCTTAATGGTAAGCATGTGTGTGTGTATGTGTGTGTAATATTATTGGTGTATGGAATGGCGATGATGGTGATTATGTTGCTTTTGGTGGTGATGGCACATAGAATAACGATGAAGTGAAAACGTCATCAGAATTATTACAGAAGGTGAACTAGGGAACAAAAAATATTTCTGTTTATTTGGTATTTGTGATATGTGTCTGTGTGTGCATGTGTGTATGTGCATTCCACTGACACATGCGGAGGTCAAAGAACAGCTTTCAGGAGTTATTTTTCTCCTTCAACAAGTGCTTTAACAGGCCATATTGCTAACGCACATAAATTTCTTTTAACCTATGCAGCACACATTAGTTTATAAGAATCTCTGCACATTGCCTTCGCTAGCCATGTCTTTTGCTTGTCTTCTGCTTTGTTTTGGTGGGCAGGATAGTGAGTAATCTGTCAGATGACACTGATCTCTTAGATAGGTCTTCTCATGGACAGCCACAAGTCTTAAACTTAACTGCTAACACATAAGCATAATTTCTATCAGCCCAACATGCTAATTATTATCCCTAGATAAGTCATACTCCAGAAAAATACTTAAATAAATTCATTCACTAAAGTATAGATTAAACTGCTAAATACTTATTCTATGTGACAAGCATATATAGTTTTGGAGATATATCAATAACTCAGACTGACAGTGTTTCTATTCTCCTAGAGTTTGTGTGATTTATGCACAGTTAAATGAACAAATTGTATTAAAATTTAAAAAGTTACATAAAGAATAGGTACCACCATAGTTTTGGTGTATTTAATGAGATTATCCTCCTCTAAATAATTCTTACCATCCATGTAATTATTATTTTGTCTTCTGTCATTAATAAGTTTTCTTTATTCTAAAACTCAATAACCATGGGTTTCATGTTGTCCAGGATAGCCTGTATCTCTGGCTCTCTCCATCTCAGTCTCCAGTATTCAGGGACCTGAAGTATGTGGTACCACACCTGGGTCTCCTGGGCATTTCTTAATCAAGCAAAATTGATAATCAAATGCACAGAGCAAAAGACAAAACTAAAGAATGCAAAAGAAAGCCACTAACAAGTCACACAGCACACACAGGAAAAAAAGTGCAGCAATATGTGATCAAACAAACACTGTAACTTACAAATGTCACTGGGATCATAACAAGAAATTAGGAGAAATAAGAAATATTAGGAAACAGGATCTTCAGGAAATTTCTAAATTGGCTAAAAACTCACTTAGAGTACTGGATAAGTCTCAAACACAGCTTTCTAGGAAATCGTGCAAGGATGGTTCAGTCTTTCACTCAGTGAGTTCTCTAAACCAGGAATGAGGCAATATCACCAAATGGTTGGTCTCTCTGTCCACACAGAGTTTCATAGCTGAACTGGGTGGAGAAGCACTAAAAACTTGCTCAAAGAACATTTTTATAAGGAAAGAATGATATTCCACAAAATATGTGTGTAGATGGCATATATTTCAATCTTCATGTTGATCATTGAGACATGGCAGTTGCTTCAGGTTGTAAATTTCTTTAAATTCCCAAAAGAATTAAGTTATAACATATAAAATCAGTAGAAATAAAATATTTAGGTATGGAATATTACCCTCTGAGAAGGGTGACAAGTAAGAACATGTTTCTAGCCAGTACCTCAAACAAAGAAGATGCTCAAGTGAATTAGGAGATGGTAAATAAGATATATAGCACATCTCTGGAAGAATAGCAGGATGCAAAACTGCAGTATAGGGTCATTGACTCATTTTGTAGAGAGAAGAATAGAAGACCAACTCAGCTTTAATTCAACATGAAAAAATGAGAGTTATAGAGACTAAGACATGGACGACATAAATGCAAAGGAAGAGGAGGCAGCTAGATGCTCAGATGAACTGGCAGTCTCTCCTCATAGACTGAAATGAGCCACTGAACTGCGAGCAGTACCAATCACGCCTTCCTTATACACTAAATTATTCTTGTTTATAGCATACTTTCCTTAAAAATTTTGGATAACTGACCTCCAAATCTGTTCACCCTCTTGCCTAATTCAACCAATTTTAGACTTACAGGAATGCAACATATTTTATTCACTAGGTTGCTTAACATATCGGTGAATAATTAAAGTTAATAGACTAAGGCCAGTCTTGTAGTGTATCTTGTAATGTGCTTTATAAAAACATGCCTGCCATGGGATAATAATTGTAAATATTTATTCTGTCATGTCACTTACATTCTAGCTACTGAGCTATTGAACTAAGTAAGCATTTAGCCTTAAATTGTTTGACCCAGTAAAGAAGAAGAAGAAGAAGAAAAAAAGAGCAAAATGATGGGTAAAAGAAGTCACCTTCATGCCAAGAATGAATTATGTCCTCACCTCCCAACTAACAAAGGCACAAAATTGGAGTTGTTTTCTTCAATTACTCTCTCCCGGAAAGACTTCAATCACATTTTTAAAGGAGTTTATTTTTCCACCTCTTCCAGCAGTGTGGAATGAGTGATAAATTTTCAGAAAATAAAGAACAATGCAATAAATGGTATAAAATCACCAATAGTCTCATCTTTAACGAATGTGATTAGCTGTTATGTGCATTTTCTACAATGGCATCACAGACATATTAGCCACACATGGCCGTTTTCATTCTTGATGACTTTTTTCTACCTTTACATAAGTTATGTTTTAGAAAAAAATTTCCAAGGTTGTAAAAGTCTCATACAACTAAATTGCATCACATTATGTAGACATACCATAATTTATCTACCATTTTTCTCAGTTTCTATCTGCTCCATTATTCAGATTTGTATTTCAGTAAATAAAATGTACCACTTTGATTCTCAAATTTAAACCTTTGATTTTTTCACACTCCTTGAGGATAAATTATTCATATTTATATATATGCATATACATATATGTATAAATCAAAGGTAATAGACATTCAAAAGTCTTTATTATTTTCTATTTCTTACCATAAAGATTAACATTTAGACAAAGTTTCATTAATGTTTTCACTTAAAAAAAATCTATACTTGTTGTATTTCTATTTTAGCACTTCAGTATGTATGTATGCCTATACATTTTTCTCCCAGTGCAGAGTATATATATCGGTGCACCATAACTTATTTAGCCTTGTGTCTTATTGATAAATCTTTTTTTTTTAGTTTTTCTCTATTTTAACAACACAATTAATATTGCAATAAACATCATCATAAACCCTCTTATACTGTCTGTGCATAAATAAATCTATGGAACAGATTTTCAAAGCTAATTGTGTAGTAAGTTTATAAATACGTATATAAATCATACATCCATATCAAATTCATATTACAATGCACTCACACTCAGATGCCTTTACGTATAGACACATCTGAAAATGAACAGAACAAAAACTGTTTAAATTGTGCTAAGAAAAGGCATGGACAAATACAGAATATAACATGAGAGAATTTTTTCGCATTTGAAATAATTTATAAATTTGAAATTTATGGTTTTAGTTTTGATCTTTGCATTTTACTTATTCAAAAAGTAAAACTTCGATGCTTGTCTTCTTACTAGTAGGACTAAGATCTGGGTATAGTTATAGAAAATAAGCAGCTTCAACTTGGTGCCAAATGATTAATATATGCATGTTAACTCACTGAGTTTGTTACAGTCAGATCTGTACAATGGCTTCTCAAATTCTTGAATGATATGGGGATTCTTAATAAATCCAGATAAATGTGTGAAACCCCAATTTCATGGCATAGTCCTTAAACAACTCAATAGCATTTAAGAATCCCCAAACCTACCAAAGGAAAAAAAAAAAAAAAAAAAAAAGAGCTCTAAGGAACACCGCGAGGACTTTCAGCACTTCCTATCACTGCCAGATTACTTAAATATATAGTGTATGAACTGTTCTCTCCCCGAAGGACAGGGTATACCATTTAAACAGAGATATTTATTGCACAGTTGAGAGCACTCTGAGCAGAGCATCAGCTGTTTCTACAACATAGACACTACTCTTTCTAGGAAGAATGTCCTCTATACAAGGATACCTCTCCTTTAATCCTTTTGAGCTAACTAGCTTTCGTTTCTGGGAGGTGAGGGGGTGTACCTTCGAATGAAGCATCTTTCTTCATCTTCCCAGCATACTCTGTTCAGCTCAGACGTGAAGAGGGTTAGTGACTGGAAACGCCTAAGAACACTACCATTCAGCTCTGCAGAGTCATGACCAAACGTCTATTAAATCTGCTGCTTTTCACCCGTATCCCTATTCTCCACCATGTGGCTATATATTAGATAAAACAAATGTGGAAGACAGCTGAATATTGACTACAGAAGAGTAATTAGAGGAGAAAAAATTTGTTCCATAGAAAGAGATCCAAATGTATAAAAGCAGCTTATTATAATTTAAAATTTAAAATTTCCTCAAGTGTAGAATACGTATCTTCAAATAGATAAAAGACGTGCATCAAAGACACGGGTCCTGAATGGTAGCTCAGAAGGCTGGCAAAACTCTAAGAAGTTTTGTTACACTGTTCCAATGGAGCAACTGCTCCGCTCCCCAAAACAGAGCCATAGGGAAGGCTGGGAAGGTGGGGCCTGTATCCCATGGCTACATCAACTTCTAAAGTCATGGGTGAGACGAGAAGTTGACAAGACTTTAGGGAAAGTAGTCAGACATTTGGCAACTCAACAAACTTCCTGGCTTGTTGGTTTCACAGTAATTAGTTCTGTGTCACGAGAGTTCTTTCCCCTACTACGTGTCGATGTAACTGATCCAACACTGCTGGAGCACCAGTCAAACATAGGCCCATCCCTACAGCTCTCAAGTCCTCTTAGAAGCTTTCTTCTGTATACAGCAATGCTTATTTAGGAAACAAGGACTGCATTTAACTATGTAAACAAGTTTATTATACAAGGTCATGTATCCACCGTTACACTCAACTCTCCATGATATGTTTGGGCCACTTCACTGAATTAAAGACTAATTTTCAAATACTGGAAGCATATTTCTCTAACTTTTGTGCTATTTGCAATATGTAGGATATGAATAAAAGTCAAATTAATCTGCAGGTTTAACATTTTCTTCATCACTTATTCAAGATCCTGTAGTCCATACAATAGCAATTTAACCCTAGTTGTAATATTTAGTGATTTTTAAGGTTTAAATGCTCCTACCATGGAATACTAAATGATCATGTAGTTTAAAAAAAGAATATGAATAGTAACATGACATTGAAGTTTTTTTTTTAAGTATGGCACATGGGAAGTGAACAACTTAAACTATTCTTTACCATTCAGTAAATTAATCAGGAGATGATTTTTTAGATGTGTTATGCATATTTTAGATAACTTGTTTCATTTTAATCTTGCTTGCCTAAATATTCTCAACTAACGCCTTTAACAATTAGCTTTTTAAAACCACTAAAATTCTAATAATTAAAGGTGGTAAGGCTCAGCTCAGCACAGCTTTGAATATCCATGCAGGATGATTCCCCAAACGGATTTGTTTTACGAAACGTTTGTTTGTTTAGAACATTCTTTGCGTCCTTCACCTATAGAAATGATATTATTGACCAGGTTAGGTGAAAGCAGAGTCTTTATACAACTCAGTAGTTTAAAGGAAACTTAAATGGGAACCTATTTAATTAGAAAAGTGTTTTAAAATGGGAGAAATGTCCATTAGGATCCGTGGTGTTAATTTGAATATCTGTGGAATATGTTCAGAAATCACCTTTGAATTTGTCTCCAACTGTCCGTGTGAGTAAGGCAGACATGTAGACTTGCAGTCCATCTGACTAGAAATAACCTAACGTGAAGGAGATGTTTGTGATGATTCTACAGGTGACTTACCAACATATTACACAGCTTTTGAAGGTGATGTCACTGATCCCAGTTAAATCTAATTACACTGAAAGACTGGGTGTAGGATAGGAAAGGAAGGTGTGTGTGTATGTGTGTGTGTGTGTGTGTGTGTGTGTGTGAATGCATGTGTGTGTGCATGTGTGCATGCATGTGTGTGTGTCTTTTCTAATTAACAAGAGGTCCTTGTTAATTTTTCTTCTCCCTTTAAGTAGAAACGTCCTCAAATTAATCTATTATATACATTTGCATTTTTTCTTCTCATACTTATGCTTTCTGGAGTAAACAGAAACACACAATGGACAAAGTTATTTTTTCTAATTCCTTAATAAATAGAATTTCTTTAATATGAATGCCTCACCAAATGAAAAAACACATAATGTGAAAAGCCTTTAAGTGACTATTTATGTTGATTCTTTAATCATAAAGTTTTAGCTCAGCATGAGCTTTTACTGTACACTAAAGGTGGAAAGCTTTCATTTTTACAACACACACACACACACACACACACACACACACACACACACACACACACCCCTCCTTTCTGATTTTTATAAGCAGTCCTGTCTTCATGCTTCCTTAAACGTGAAGCTGTTTCAAAAGCAACACACTGTGCCAAATGAACAGTGATTATGTAATATGGACAAAAATCCAGGGGAAATGTATGGAATACATCAAACCTCATGGCATTTAAGATGTTTTATAGTCATTTGATCTAATGCTGTTCATCCATTAAGGATTAATGCACTACAAAGCAACTATAGTGGGAACAGAAGATTCGCACCAATACGTGATGTCTCCATGAAACTGACTTTCCTGTGCTCTCTTGAAGACTGTTTCACATGCAAATGAATTATATCTATACAAGATAAATCATGGGGGAAAAATATCTGAACCACCTAGTTTTACACTATTTCTTATAAAAACACCACCATGTCAAAAGAGAAAGTAAATCAGAATTCTTTATACATATGAGGAAAAATTGTAAATTGTATTAATTTACCAGAAAGAGAAGTATGGATTAATTTAGCATATGAAGAAAGAACTAAGCTTTCTTCTGGTTTGCTGTTGCCGCATGTAGTTCCACAACAGATCCAACAGTTACACCATTAAGATATAAATGTAATCCCTCTGTCTTTATATTCTGTTTTTAGCTATTTTTACAAGGTTCCACTTTACTGTGTATTTCAGCATTCCAAAACACGCGGGTACTACCAGTTTCAACTAAGACATGAAAACAAATCTTAGAAAATTTCCATTACACGCTTATTTAAGATGAAATAAAAAAAATGTGTCATGTAGGAAAAAATGCCCCCTTCCAGAAACCCAGACAAGAAATTAAGATATTCATAATCACACAGAGAGGAATTCTCCTTCGACTTTACTCTACATCCCTGCCTTCAAGTCCAGCCAGCAGAAGTTAAGTAAGAGCTTAGCTGGTTCTCATTATAGCTTTAGGCTTCAGACCCGCAGTAGCATTGGGCCAGCCTCCACCCTCTGAGCTACAGGCTAGCTCTAAAAAGCCAGCTAGCCCTTGACTTCCACTTCAAGCCTGCTGCCATAGGCACATGCTCCAGACTATCTTCCACAAACTCATCTGTAAAGCCTTTTCCAGCACTAGACTGGTTAAATAAAGATTTAGACTTTGTCAGAATAAGAACAAACCAGTAAGCACAGTATTTTGGTCTGCTATAGCACTAGACGCACTCCCATGATCTTGGAAACCAGCCTAGTTCCAGAAATAGGCTGACCCAAGAGGCTTTGGATCAGTCATTGAAACTCCAGCTATTTGGTTTTCTTTCATGGGATGAGGATACACCTTGGAAGGAATGTAGTCTTGCCTTAGCCTGGGCCCAAGGTGAAAGCAGTCTTGGATGGCTTGACCTGAGTGACACCTCACTGATACCCCCACTGAGATAAAGATTTGTGATGGACAGAGATGGGCCCTGGATTAAGAACAAAGACCTGGGAATAGGAGGAGAGATGGAGGGGGGCAAGCAGTAAAAAGAAGGCTCTAAGTTCGGCCAGGAGCAGTGCTGCTTTCTTCTTTTGTGTAAAGAATCTGCAAGATTCCCCGGAGAATTACACCAAAGGATTGGCCCCATGGAACTGATATCCAGAAGTTTTTATTCTTATTCTCCTTGATCTCTTTTCCCTCCTGTTTAAGATAGTTGGGTTGTAAGGAAGATACCTTTGTTTAATAAATTCATAATAAAGTTTAATTGTTAAGGAACCAGAGCCAACAATAGACTGTCAATCCAATTCTAGCACAGCCCCCATAGGTCTAGGCCTATGACTGTCTTCTTGTATTAATTGTTCCAACTTTCATCATTGTCATTGGCCTCTGTAGACCCAGACTCTGTGCAATGCCATGTGCTCAGGTTCAAGTATCTTCATATGAATATAGGTACCATAACAGCCTCCCAGATTCTAGGATCTAGATCCGCTGTAGTGGCAGCAAGGTCCACAAAGACCTCATGTTATAAGATATTCCACAAAAACCTAAGATCCAGCTCTTCTCCCAAAAATTCAAGTTCTATTTCAAACCACTCTCCCAAATCCATTTTCTGGTCTTATGCTAAAATCCCAGACACTAGGGCCAATCTGGTACCAGATTGGCTCCATTAACCCCAGGCTCTAGACTAGCACGGATAGGTTGAGACTCCAAGAACATGACAGTGTCTCAACAGCTGCCAGGACCCAAGATTCTAAGCATTTCTATGAGACTTCAGAGCTAAGCATGACGGTTTTGACTCTGGCTTTAAACCACCTCTAAGAGGCCCTAGTAACATATGTGGACCGAGCCTAAGATCATTCATATAGACCTAGATACTAACCTACATACCTAAGCCTATGAAAACATAGTCATCAATTTACCATAGAGGACTATGTCATCATATCTCCAATTAGAGACCAAGATTTCAGTCTGATCCTTGTAATGCTAAGTTCTGGGTCCATTCACGTGTACCCAGGCTTCACACCTAACTTTTAAAACACAGAGGCTAAGCTGGTCCCTTTGGCATAGAAGCAAAATTCTCTATCCTATTAAACAAGAGGGGAAGAAAGCTTACCAAAGACCTCAGAAGCATTCTGTCCACATCTAAGTTAAAAAATCAGAATATTTATAGCACTGTACATAAAAGACAATCTAAAAAGAACATTAAAAACAGGGCTGCTACTTTTTCCAATGCACAGATATATGCCAGGCCACAAGATTGTGAATATTCATGGAAATATGATAGCTCAAAAGAAAAAAAGAACCAAAGTACCAGTGTGAATCCCAAAGATACAGAGACTAATAAACTACCCTAGGAGAATTTTAAATGAACAACTTTAAGAATTTCAATGATTTGAAGCCATTTCCATGAGGAGGTTCTCTGATGCTCATCATCTTCTTTCAGGTATGCTAGATGTTGCCAGGAGTTGTCTTGTCAAAGAATCTTTAAAATAACAGAAACATCTTTAAATGCCATATTCTGTAGGTCTCTGAGGCTTTTGAAGACCTAATATAACTATTTTACCTTATCTATCTATAGAATCATATCTATATGTTAAACCTAGGATGTGTATTTTTGTGATAGAAATATACTAGTAATTGACTTGACCAGATTTGATCAATTAATGATTAGCTTGCATTACTCAAGTCTCTGATAGGGTTAAAGACCATATACTTTAGTCTTATAATTAAGCTTAGTTGTTTATGGGTCATGATGTTTACAGTTAAGTGGAGAGTGGGGACTGACTTTCACACGCGCTCTGGTGCCCCATTTTTTACCATGTCCCTTTGATGGGGAGGCCTGATGGCACTCAGAGAAAGGATAGCAGGTTGCCAAGAAGAGACCTGATACTCTATGAGCATATACAGGGAGAGGAGGTCCCCCTCAGTCACAGTCATAGGAGAGGGGAGTAGGGGGAAAGCAGGAGGGAGGGAGGAATGGGAGGATACAAGGGATGGGATAACAATTGACATGTAATGTGAATAAATTAGTAAAATATTTTAAAAGGATGTTTTTAGGTCTACATAGATGTATAAATTGATAGAGATGAGATATGATAGATATTGATTTACATTCATAATTTTAGACTCACCAACATAGCAAAGATGTTTTCTTCAAGGTTTTAAAATACAGATAGTCAATCACTATGAATATAACATTTATGTAATTCTTGAATGTTTTATGGTTTGTCTTGATGTGTAGTTTATTTTATTTATGTGTAATAATATAAATGTATATGTAAAAATACAATAAAAAGAAAAAGAAAAAAAGAAATTCAATGATTGTGACCTACCATCTCTGACTCTTAAAATCTTTCTGCCTGCTCTTCTGGAAAAAACCCTGGGCCCTGGCAAAATGCAGTGTGATGGCCATGTCACATTTGGGACTGAGAATTACACAGTTGCTTATTTGCTGCACCTTAACTAATTTTGAGTCTCTACATTAATCACCATCTATGAAAAAAATGAACTATCTCTGAATAGGATTGAGAGATGTACAAATTTATAAGTAAAATGATAGTAATTAGTAGTTGATTTAATACTATGTCCACTTAGAAGAACAGTAGTTTTAAGTGATTTCCTAGGGACTATGACCCATCTACTTTCATGTTCTTGGGCCATATAACAGTGACAGTCATAAGATCCATAACGTAGAGTGAGCCTTAAATCTAACCAGAAGTGGGTGGTTACTCCTATGACATTTATGCAACTATAGTAACTGTGGCATAACTGTGTCAGACTGTTAGATATTGTAGCCCCAGGATTCACAGCTGGATAATATTTATGAATTTTTTTTCTCCTCTCTTAAAAAACTAGCCAGTGAAGATGAATCTACAAGGTCAGTATCAGCTTGATTTCTCAATGCTTTATGATTCATGTATGTGTAACCTTCAAGAGTTTTGTTTGATTATCAAATTTCCTTTGTGTGTGGGGAGTGGCCAACAAGAGCACTATCAATAGTCTGCAATGTTATTATGGGACACACTGGTCAACAAATCCCAAAGATATAATCACATTTCTGCCACTGGGCTTTTATTTTTTTTCTCTTATGGGATCTAGTAGGAGCTTTGTTGTCTACTTTCAAGTAACTCCAGTTAAACTCAAAATGTGTGTGTGTGTGTGTGTGTGTGTGTGTGTGTGTGTGTGTGTGTGTGTGTGTGTGAGTAGTAGTAGTAGTAGTAGTAGTAGATTTCCATATGACTCTTTACAAAATTCTTTTGCATTACTTAGCTCTCCGAGCATTCTCTCCTCTACCCTTTCCTCTCATCTCCTATTTATTCTAATTCTTTCTTTTTCACTATTATCTTTTAGTAGTTTATACCACTGTATTCTATCTCTCCTCCCTTCAACAACTCCTAATTGCTTTTCAACAATTTCTCAACCTTTCGAGGTATTCCAAATGGATCATACATAACTGAAGACTCAAGCCTGATATCCAGATAGACTGTGGTAGTGGCACATAAGAACTCATATAGCAATCAGAGCAGTTATGGTAGCATGCAGAAGACCTATGTCAGCTCAAGCCATACAAAAACCGAGAAATGAATAGAAAGTTATACATGAAGTCCATTTCTAGTGAAGGAGACTGGCAGATGCTAGATGCTAAAAGACAAGTCAGTTTCCTAAGGGTATGGCCCTGGTAAGATGTCATTTGAGCTCCAACTGAAGACTATGTATCCAACAGTATACAGAAAGCACATAATGTAGTAACCTCATTTCTGGTCAGTACAAAGAAAATAAAATTAGTATATCAAAGGGGATTAATACACTAATGTTCATTGCAACACTATTCAAATCACCATGATGTGAAACTAAGCAAAATGTCTACTGGTGGATTAATAGATAAAGACAATTGGGGGGGGGCATTGTGGTGAGCATCTATAATCTCAGCAATCAAAAGTTGCAGAAGGAAGATAAGAATTCAAGCCCTGATTTAGCTATGCAGTAACTTTTGAGGTCACCCTGGGCTACATAGAACTTTGTCTGGAAACAACAAAAACAAATAATGCACCCCAAAGCATGATGGAATGTTTTGTTTTATTTTTTCTTACCAAGAAGTGAATCTTCTTATGCTTTGTGATCATGTAAATGCACACAGAAGACATTGTGCTAAGTGTGATAAGCTAGACCATAAACACAACATAACATCTCTTACGCATGAAACCCCCAAAAGTCAAATAAATAGAGAAGTGTCAAGTGGTCATTTCCAGACTGGCCATTTAGGAAAAAAGGAAATACTGGCCAAAATGCACAAGGTTTCTGCTCTACAGAAAAAAAAATCAGTTAAAAAAACCTAGTGTAAAACATAGTAACTGTGGTCAATATCATTTTAGTAACTACTTGCAAGCTGTTGTTACCTTAGCAACTTTCACAAACTGAACAGAAATTTCTCAAACTGAAATAAAATTGAAAGTAATAATGAAAAATACAGAGCAGAACTAACAAGAACTATGTAACAACTTGGAAAGATGTTGTTAAAATTTTGTAAATTAAATATTACATAAAAGAGAGCTATGTGAGGTGATGGGTTGCTAATTAGCTTACCATTTCAATGTATGCCAAAATACCAAGCTGTACGCCTCAACATATAATTATTTTTCAATTATACTTTAATTAATCTGAAATAATGCAAAAAAATGAAGAATATTTTAGATGGACATACCAGTAGGGCACCCACGTCAAAAGAAATAATCAGTAAATTTGAAAATACATCAATAGGAATTTCTCAAATTGAAATCAAATATAAAGTAATAATAAAAAACATAGTGAAACTATCAAAAACTGTGTAAGAACCTGCAAAGTCGCCATTAAAATTTTTACAAATCTTAGAAAACACTGAAGAGAACTCAGGCAGAAGAAACAGTGAGGTAGAAAAATGTTTTACGTAATAGTGGCTAAAAATATTTCCAAAACTAGTGACAAATAATAAGCCCAGAGACCACAGGACCTCAAAATTGTTAAGGAGGACAAATAAACAAAGCTACACATACCATATTCAAGCTACAAAAACCAGAGACAAATAATAATCCTGAAAGAGACAAAACACATCACCTAGATGACTGACTATTAGAAGTGCAACGGCTTATTGGAAGCTATGAGAAGAAACTGGGAAACGCATACAAACTCGAGATACTATCTGCATAGTTCTCCTGAATGGTTCCAATATAAAACAGTTATTTCTTAACTGTGCAGAGCTATTCCTATCATGCTGATCCTGCTCAGATGGTGCCCCCCTCTTCTCTGCATGTTGGATAATCCTCAGAGTCTTCTGATCTTTTAAGTTCTTTGTAATTGGAGATGGATGCTGAAAGCACTAAAAAAAAAAAAAAAAAAAAAAAAAAAAAAAGTCTAGCTTCTCCTCAGCCACTAAGAATAGTCCTTTGCAGATGTATTTCCATATCATTCCAATAGACAACACAGCACAGTGGACAAAAATACAGGCACGAGAACGAGGTTGTCAGGCTTCAAATACTGTTTCTAGCACTTTCTATCACTTTCCAGCCACAGCCCTTTGTCTTACTTATATAACATCTCCGTGCTCCAATTTCCTCTCCTGTAAAACTGGAATCATCATAGTGCAATGGTCACAGATGTGAGCAGGGCATGAGGTGCACAAAAGAGCCTGGAGTGGGTTTGTACTTATGAAGATGACAAGGGAATGCTTCTTAGCTTAACTCACACTACAACACGTAGGAAGTATTAAATGTGTAGTCATGGGGAAATAGAAAAAGCTCACTTATGACTGTGACTAATTTACTATGTCATGATAAAGTCAACTTTTAAAATGGCAAGTTCAATAGGGCTACAACACCCAAAATAAGCGTAGGTAAAATGAGTGATGTAAAAACTAAGAAAATCCACTTACTATAATGTAATAACTACTTAAATAGGTAACCAAATAAGTACAAGGCTTTTCCATTAAAAACATAAACAGTTTTCATTGAAATGAAGAGCTCAGTAAGTGAAAATTTATCCAACGATCTAGATTTTGGGTTTTAATATTGGCCCTACTGAAGTCAGAACTCCCTGTGTTGATAACAGATGAAACAAAAAATCTCATCAGAATTTTTAACTGCCTATTTTATAGATGGACAAACTGGTCCTAAGTTTCATGTGGAATAGCAAGGATCCCAGAGTAGCTAAAATTATCTCTTAGAACGCAGGCTTAGAGAAAGCGCACATCTCAGTTTCACAACGTATAAAACCTAGGCGATCAAGACAAAGTGAGCTTCTGCAAGGATAGATGCACATGTCAACAAAATGGAATTAAGAGTAGCCAGTGTATCTGTGGTCAGTTCAACAAAATGGAATTAAGAGTAGCCAGTGTATCTGTGGCCAGTTCATGCTTGGGGTGGTTTTGAAGGTTGTTTCTGAAAATGAATACCACATGAAAAATAACAGATTGTCAACACTACATATGATATTCAAAAATCTGACCAAAATGAACAAAAGACCTAACTTTGAGTTAATACCATAAAAGTATGTAGATAAAAATCCATTTAGGCTTCTTCGTAACCCTAACTTAAGGAATAGTTTATTACATATGACACAAAACCCACAAAACAATTAAAAGCTTGTCAGGCAGCATTTAATGGAAGTTGAAAAATCCCATCTATTAAAGGAGGTCATCAAGAAGGGGAGATGTTCGACACCATGGAACAAAATATTTGAAATTTAGTGATAGGAAACCAATTAAGGGCTGTATGTAGTTCAATGTCCAGGAGCTTGTGTAGCATATCCCAGTCTGTGTCCAGCATGTAGCACAACCCAAGTTATTACAATTACACAGTAAATAATTTTAAAATGAATTTAATTGACAGTTCTTTCACGAAATTCCTCATATAGCTAATAAGCAGAAAGAAAAAAAAGTGTTGAGCCCAACTTTATTGGCAAATGTGAAGCTAAAAGCTAAATATCTGAAATATTATCATTAAAAATAAAGTAATAAATGAAGGTAAAAATGTGGAAAATTTATAATGCTCATTTCCTGTTGGCAGAATGCAAGACGGTACAATCACTTTGGGAAATAATCAGTTATCATTCTTGTGATCCAGCAATTCTTCCCCTAGGTATATATGTAAGAAAATTTAAATTGCATGATCGTTCAAAAGAATGGTTCATAAGCATTTATAGGAGCAGTATCCACAATAGCTCAGAGGTGGAAAAAACATTAGTTTCTATCCATTGATGAGAGGTTAAGCAAAATTTGATAAATCTATAAAAGTAAATATCATGCATTTAAAGAAAGGAATAAAATGCAAACTACAATATAGTTAAATCTTAGAACATTGAGATCGTCAGAATTTTAAAACATGGATATCCAATACATAATAGTACACTAGTGTTTGCCAGATATGCAGGGTAAGGAGAAACTCAAGAATGCATGCTGACTGATGCTGGTTTCCCTTTCAAGATCTCAAGAATATTCTAGAATCAGACTATGATAGCCTCAAAACATTACAAATATACTAAAAGCCACTGTAATGTATAATGATACATTATAAAATGGTGACTTTTATGGAATACAAATTACTTTTCCAGTAACATTTTGATACGCAGTGGATGTTCTAGTTGTAGTTTAACTTTAAACGTTCTTAATAAAGAAATTGCTTCCAACTATATCAGCAAGGTTAAAGAGTAAAGCAGGACAGTGGGAGATGTGGAAGGGAGGAAACACTGTCACTGCCACCTGACGCCTCACTTAAAGGGACAAAGCAAATAAAGCGGATCCAGAACGTGGGCAGAGTTGTAACTGTCACTAAAATGGAGGGTACTAGTGAAATGGAGTTTCCACAAAAGCTTATTTTTCTTTTGAAACAGACTAACTGGCATCGTGTTTCTCCCAACGCCTGATATCCCTTACTAATATCACCCCTGTGGTTCAAACTCAACAGACACCAGAAAGTAAGGAAGCCAACTGAACGCAGCGAATAGACATAAGAGCTTCGGGCCATAAAGATGGTGGGAAAAATCTGTGTGTGTCCATTAAGAAACGCAAAGTTGCCTAGGCCATCTAGCTAGGCTCTTCTCTGACTAGGTCATAACTTGATTAGCCCGTTTATTCTAATCTACATTCTGCCACACGGATGGTTACCTGTGCTCGAGGACCACGGGTTTGTCCTCTTCACATCTTCCCAGTCAAATCTTCCACACCTCTCTCGTTCTCCTTCTTTACTGTCTGATGGATGTACCACCTCCTATTTCCAGCCTCAGCCATGGGCCATAGGTTTTTTGATTGACAAGTGATACATCCATATAATACACCAGAAAGTCTCACAACAAAGGACATATTTTTCCTCAAGCAATTGAATTACCTTGACTTACCAAGATTGTTCAGAGAGAAAAATAACATAAATAAAGCAGCCTCTTGCTGAGTTAATTTGCCTATCATAGCATCACCTTAACTGTGAGACTTGCAACACCAAAGCTATATACCCAGGCAACCTTCCTGCTTCAAGGTGAAGCCAGGCTTCTGTGAGACCTGAGTGCTGCCAGGCTAGAAGAGAAAAAGAAACAGAAAAAAAAAAAAAACCCACACATTTATTTCAAGTTAGATTAACTCTGAAGAGATTTCCACAGTAACATTAAGTAACATGATTTATTTGTCACAAAAAAAAAAAAAAAAAAAAAAAAAAAAAACGCTTTTTTGGGTGTCATGTTCAAGAGCACTGTGTTTATTTTGTTCCAGATGGGGATTCAGCTCATCAGATTGTATTAGTCATGGAGTTTTCTTACCTCAGGCATCACAGTTACAGCTCAATATGGTAAGTACAGACTTCTGGAGGGAAAAAAGACACTTTTTGATTGAACTGTGCTTTATATATGGAGCACATGTTGTGGTGGTATCAGGTGCACCAGAGAAGAGTTAAGGGAGTACCAAATACTCCAGAGAGTGTAAGCTGAGCCTCAATGTGGTCAAATGGTATGTGCTACCTGACCAGTGTGGCTCAGGGAATTCTTATGCTTGTGGATTGCACAGTGATTCATGGGATTACTTGAAGGCCGCAAATACCTTAGGAGGCAAAGATTATGTCTATCAGTGCCAAGAGGTGAATTGTCTCTTTAGAGCTCTTCCCATTGTATCATTTTGGGGTTTTTCATTTAATGTTGGGGTAACTAGAAATTTATAATAATGATTATGGTGGACATGGCTACTCTCGGTGTGTTCGTGACCCTAGAACATTTGTTCCTGGCTTTTATATATTTACACAATTTGCTATACATCAAAACACAATCAGTCCTCTTCTGAGAGTCTCCAGTCTGAAGATTCAATGAAATTTCACTTTGGCCAATGGAGGGTCCCAAAATAAACGTATAGCGTTTCAGGGGTATCCACACACAGTTTGTTCATGTAGGAAGGGGCCGGTGTGGGAGTTGAAGAAGGTCCAGTGAGGTAAAATGGGAACAGAACACAGACATGTACACTGAGCTTCAACCTTGGCAGCTCCTAGTTGTTAACATGAGAGTTAATAGGTGTCAAATAAGGCACATAAAAGTCAGATTCTTGTGAGAAAGTGGTCAGAGTAAAGCCTCTGCTTACAAGATCCAAAGAGACCTATAAACTCATTCCAAAGATATTTTCATGTCACAGACATCACCATCTAATGGGGAAAATCAGCATTACTTAATAATATGCAAATGGATTAATTTGTTATTCACAGCGACACTGGTGTGGTGTAGGAGTTTATAGACCCAGGTTGAAGGGACTGAACATATTCCAGGAGGGAACCATAATCAGACTGACATGAAAGCATGGTCATGAGCTAAGTGAGATCCTAATCCGGTCTTCTCCAGAAGCTAGCATGAGGATCCTGAAGGGAAACATGAAATTAGGAAAGAAGGGCAACTTAAGAGCAAGCATCCAGTTCAGATGATTGCATAATTCTTTGTCGTTTTCTACAAAGTGATAAAAACTGACCAGCAACATTGACACTGTCTGGAAGCTTGCTCAAAATCCAGAATTTTGTTTAATTCTTATTTCTTCAGTTCCTCCCATCACCTGCGACAGGGAGCCATGAAAATACTATCATTTGAGAAATATTGATCTGTGCCCCATTTCCTGAGGCTCATTAACATCATTATCAAGTTGCAGTATAGCATGTTTTTGCTTTGTCAAGATCACAAAGTAAGCAGTACTATTAAATATCTTGGATACCCTGACTTTCAGGAGATGTCTATGAATACATACACACACATGTGTGTGTGTGTGTGTGTGTGTGTGTGTGTGTGTGTGTGTGTATGAAGAAAATAGTCTTCAGTTTGCATATGGAAATTTAAAATGCAACACTGCATTTATATGTCCCTCCTATGCAAAACTTTTATGTATTGAGAACAAAACAGTGCTCTCTTAAGGTTAACATGTCACCTTAATATTAGGTTAGTAGATAACTTTTCCAGAAACCAAGAGCTTAAATAAAGGCTGACTTAAAACTACATAAATAAGGATACCCCCAGCCCAATGATGGAAAAAGCAGGTTACCCATCTGCAGAACTTTCCCACTCTGTTGCTTCCAACAGATCTAAGCCTCAGTAGTCCCTCCTGCCTCCAAGCACTGTGTCCCAGTACCCAACTCTGGAAGATAGCCTTATACAAACACAGGCCATACCTTCCAGAAGGCTAGGTAGGTTGCCCAACTGTGGTCCTTTTCCACTCTCTTGGTGCTCCACCATCACACTATCCTTATCACCTGCTCCCCATCACAGTGTACCAGCCTCCACCCTGGAAAGAAACTCCCTGCTGGATCAGAGGACAAGAAGGCTGCCAGGATTCCAACCCCCAACTTGTGTTAAGACTTCTTGATTGACGAGAGACTGTGCCAGCCATCAGAAGTCTAGCCCCAAACTTGGGTGGAAACTCCCGTGTTCAACCACAGAGCAAAGACCACAGAAGAATCAGAAACCAAGGAACAAAACACCCATCCAACAAAGACAAATGCAGAAATTGGCACCTAGACCTACGATCACCCAAAACACGGATACCTACATGCCAAAATAAGAACACAATTAACAACAGCCAGAGTGATATATCATGGCAGAATCCAGCTACCCTACTACAGCAACCATTAAATATTCCAAAACAGCTGAAGCACCACAAGAAAAAGACCTTAAAACAAATTTTATGAAGATTATAGAGGTGTGTAAAGAAGAAATGAGTAAATCCCTTTTTAAAATGACGGGAATGACAAACAAACAAAAAAAAAATGGAGGAAATGAATAAGTCCCTTAAAAGAAAGCCAAGAAAAACAAACAGTTGTAGGAAAAAAATCTTAAATAACAGCAAACGCTGGCAAGGATGTTGAGGAAGGGGGAACACTCCTGCATTGCTGGTGGGAATGCAAACTCTATCACCACTTTCTAAACCAATCAGGCACTTTCTCAGAAAATTGGGAATAACTCTACCTCAAGACCCTGGTATCCCACTCCTGGGCATATATGCAAAAGATGCTCTACCGTACAACAAAGACTTACTTTACAATGTTCATAGCAGCTTTATTCATAATAGCCAGAATCTGGAAACAACTCAGATGTCCTTCAACCCAAGAATGGATAAAGAAATTGTGGTACATTTACACAATGGAATACTGCTCAACTATTAAACACAAGGAAATCATGAAATTTGCAGGCAATTAGATGGAACTAGAAACGATCACCCTGAGTGAGGTAACACAGACCCAGAAAGACAACCATATAGTCAGGCTAAACACACTACAATTCATAGACCTAAACAAGGTAAGCCACAAGGAGGAATCAAGGGAGAATGATTAAATCTCACCCAGAAGGAGAAACAGAATAGACAGCAGAAGTTGAAAAGAAAGAAGAAGGTAGGAGAGGGAGCACAGAAAGAAATAAGGGTGGAGATCAGTTATGATGAAAGGAAGGGCAGGACAACAGAGGCCCTGCATAAAGAAAAGAAAGAATGGACAGAGGCATCTCAGAGACAAGCTGGAGACCTAAGACATGGAAGCTTCTGGGCGGATATGGGGATGACTCTTACTGGGACTCCTAGTAGCAAAGGGTGTGGAGGCTGAAGAGGACACCCTCTAACTAGAAAGGACTCCCAGTGGAGTGAGGGTAACGCCAATGCACTCACAAAACTTTGACCCCAGATTTGCCCTGCCTACAAGATGTGCAGGGATAAAGATGGGGCAGATATTGAGAGAATGTCCAACCAATACCTGGCCCAACCTAAGAGTCAACCTATGGGAGAGAGCCAACCCCTGACACAATGAAACTCTGCTATTCTTGCAGACAGGATCCTAGCATAGCTGTCCTCTGAGAGTCTATACCAAGCAGCAGATCCAGAAAGATGCTGAGACTCACAGACAAACATTGGGTGGAGCATAATGAGTCTTGTGGAAAATTTGGTGACTAGATAGAAAGACCTGGAGGTGACAGGAGCTCCATAAGAAAACCAAGAGGGGATTGAGGAAACTGAAGTACTAAGCAAGGATCATGCATAAATAAGACTGAAGCCCCCTAAATACATGTAGCAGATGGGAAGCTCAGGCTTCATGTGGGTACCATATTAAGGGGAGTGGGAGCCATCTCGACATGGACTCAGTTGCCTGCTTTTTGATTCCTACCCCAGGACAGAGGTGCTTCTCCAGGCCACTGTTCTTATGCAACTTGATGAGGTATGGTGGTTGTACATGTGTGGGGCTCCCCTTTTCATAGGAATAGTGGAGAGGTTAAGGGAAGAGGGAGTGGGACCAGGAGGAGAGGAGGGAGTGGGTTACAATCAGGATGTAAAGTGAATGAATGAATGAATGAATGAATAAATAAATAAATATGTAAAGATCCAGGAAAACCAGGGCACAATGAAAAGACCAAACCTAAGAATAACAGGAATAGAAGAAGGAGATTTCTAGCTCAAAGGACCAGACAATGTTTTCAACAAAATCATAGAAGAAAATTTTCCTAGCCTAAAGAAAGGGGTGCCTATAAAGATACAAGAAAGATACAGAACACTAAATAGATGGGACCAGAAAAGAAGGTCCCTTCACCACATAAAACCAGACCACTAAACATACAGAACAAAGAAAGGTTATTAAAACCTTCAAAGAAAAATTCAAGCAACATATAAAGGCATACCTATTAGAATTACACCTGACTTCTCAATGGAGACTGTAAAAGCCACATGTCCATAAGACTATAATAGACACAGATGTCAGTCCAGGCTACTATATACCCAGAATAAGTTTCAATCACCATGGATGGATAAAATATGATATTCCATGATAAAGTTAAATTTAAACAATATCAATCTATATATCCCCACCTTAAGGAAGATACTAGAAAGAAAATTCCAGCCCCCCCCAAAAAAAACTCCACAAGAAATAAATGATTTTAAACCAGCAAAAATAAATGGGACAGTACACACACACACACACACACACACACACACACACACACACACACACACACCAGCAGCAGCAGCAACAGATCTCATACTAGCAACTAAACCATATACTCGAAAGCTCTAGAATAAAAAGAAGTAAGAAATTGCAAAAGGAGTAAACAACAGGAAATAATCAAACTGAGGGCTGAAATCAATACAATAGAAACAAAAATAAAAACAGTATGAGGAATGAATGAAACAGTTTGTTCTTTGAGAAAGTCAACAAGATAGACAAACCTTTATCCTAAAGGACTTATCCAAAAGCTAGAGAGATAATATCCAAAGTAGCAAAATAAGAAAAATATGCTGACATTACAACAGGCATGGAGGAAATCCAAAAAATACTGAGGTCATATTTAAAAATCTGCACTCAAGACTTCTGGCAATGAGAAGAAGAGACGCCTTATTGGTGGTGGTGTTCTTATGTCAATGAGGGGCAGAGCAGATGGCAGTGCCTGCCCCTTGCCACCTTCCGCAATCAGAAAAGCTTCTGACAGAGTCAGGAGCTCTGGAGAGGTAGCCCTGCCCCTCACCAGCTACAGCACACTGGAGAGCAGGCGCTATACCTCTCCTGGCCAGCACAGAAGAGCTGGCCCTGGTCAAGGGGCAAGAGTAAGCCAGACCTGAGGACAAGTCTACGGGACAGCTGACTCTGCCACTTGTCTGCCATGAGGTGGCATGGGTTTGGAGCTGATGCCCATCCTGTTTCCTCATACTTCACCATCTTAAGAAGTTTGGAGAGCTGGCCTTGGGGACGTGAAAGCCAGTGAGCTAACCCTGTCCCTTGCTGGCTGCTGCATTCTGTCCTGGGCAGCACATCAGTTCTGGCCCTGGTAGAGAGGACTTGGGTGAGCCAGCCCTGAGAATGACATCACTGGAAAGCAGGCCCTGCCACTCATATGTCATGATGTAGATATAAAGGTGATGTCTTCCCCCATTGGCTACTTGTGGTAGTCGGGAGATCTGGGCCCAAGGGCTTCAGAGGGGGAGAGCTAGCCATGCCTCCTCACTGGCTATAGACCCTGGGAGAGCAGGCCCTGCACCACACATGTGTGGCACAGTAGAGCTGGTTCTGATGGTGAGACAGGGATGAGGCAGCCTGGGGTGTGAGAGCAAAAGAGCTGTCCCAGCCTCTCACAGCCTGTAGCACTTGGGAAGGTGACCTCTGTCTTGACCAGGCAGTACAATGGAGCTTGTTCTGGACTTCTGGATGTGCGAGAGCCTGCCCTCAGGACATGAGAGCCGGAGAGCTGATCTTGACTCCTGTTGATCACAACACTAGGTGGCCTAGCCAGAGCAGTGCTGGAGAGCTCTCTGTGGTTGTGCCCTTAAGGGAAAATCAATGGGATAGCCAGCTGTGCTACCATCCATGCCCAGATCCAGGGCTCTGAGATAGCCCATCCCCAAATCTATATCATCTGCAAATGTTTGGGACGCTTGAAAGGATCAGTTAATGGTATCACAGAAGTTCCAGATCTTTAACCAGACCCAAAGACTCATTGAACTGAACATTGGCAAGTGAAGCTGTGTGAACAGAGGGATTTACTATGGGACACACTGTGAAAACATCCAAAAAGAAATAAAAATCATCCTGAACTAGGCAACCCAGAAAGATATACCTGATATGTACTTACTTATAAGTGGATATTAGTGTTAAGTAATATATAATCAGGCTACAATACACAGACCCAGAGAGGCTGAATATCAAGGACGGTTTTCTTGACGTCATCTGTCACATCTGGCTCTTTTGACTTCCTCTTCTGCATGGTTCTCTGAGTCTTGAGGGACAGATTTTGATAAAGAGAGATCCCCTTTAGGACTGAGTGCTCCAAAGTTTTTTACTCTCTGCCCATCCTCCATCCATGGTCCTCCATATTAGTTCCCATCTCTTGCCTAAGGAAGCTTATGTAACGAGAGTGAAGTGAATTTCCAATATTACAGGTATAGCAGTATGTCTCTAGGAGTCATTTAAATGCTATGTTCCTGTAGTGGGTCCTTGGCCATGTTAGTAGTGTCAGATATGAGTTCCATCTCTTGGAATGGGCCTTATACCCAACCAGTAAGTGGCTGTACATTTCCACAATTTTGGGCCACTATGGAACCAATACAGGAAGTTCACTGTGCTTGCTGGGCACAGGATTATCAGCCAGGAGAGATTGATATCTTCCAGTGGCAGACACAGTGCCTCCCGGTACCATGAATGCTAGTCAGTAGTGGTGAAGCTTCTAGTTAGGGCCAACTTGACTTCTTCATGTTAAGTGTTGTCTTCAGCAATAGTGTCTTACCAACAGGTTGTGGAGAGTTACTATAGCCTTGGAGATAATCTGAGATGCTTGGGGATTTCCAGGGGAACCCCTTTAGCCAAAGAGTCAACAAGATGGAACCAATTCCCAGCACTGGAGGCTTTATTTGGTGGCTTAAGGTGTCTAGTTGGGGCACTGCTTTTCCTATTATTTGGAGACTCCATTTAGATTCCTTTCATATTCGTATAAATTTTAGGAAGCTCCTAGAGTACTAAAATTCCTTACGTTTTTATCAAATGCGCCTTAGTGTTAGTTTTTCCTTCTTGTGTTCCCTCTTTATATTCATTCTCCATGCCCATCCCTATTTAATCAAGCTATTTTCGTTTCCTGTTTGTCTTTCCAGAAAAATAGAGACTAGTTCTGCTAGGGAGATCCTTCCTTTTCCCCTTTGCATGGGTTCTCAACCTTCCTAAAATTGCAACCCTATAATACAGTTCCTCATGTTACAGTGACACCCAAACATAAAATTATTTTGGCACACCTTGATAACTGTAATTTTGCTACAGTTATAAAGTTACATTTCCTTGATTGATAAGGAAATATTTCTTTAAGTGTGTCTCAATCATTTGCATTTCATCATTGTTAGTTTGTAACCCATTTTTGAAAATTGGGTTACTTTGGTTTTCTTGTTCCGTTTGCTTAGCTCTTTATATATTTCAGATACTAAATCCTATATCAGATATATAACTGTAAAAGGTATTTTCTCATTCTCTCGCTTGCTGCTTTGCCTGAGGACAGTGTTCTTTGCTGTACAAAAGCTTTTTAGCTTCATGAAATTCTGTTTATTAATTATTGTTCCCAGGGCCTGTGCTGTTCCTGTTCTATTCAGAAAGCCCTTTCTTGTGCCAATGAGTTTAAGACTATTCTCCACTTTCTCCTCTATCAAATGTAGGTATCTGGTCTCATCTTGAAACATTTGGAGTTGAGTTAGTGCATGGTGATCAATATGAATCTATTTGCACCTTTCTAAGTGCCATCACTCAGTTTGGCTAGCATCACTTACTGAAAATGCCGTCTTTTCTCCAGTGTTTATTTTTGGCTTCTTTGTCCAAAAGTCAGGCATCCATCAGTATGTGGACTGGTGTATGCCTACAATTCAAATTCCTTGATCAATGTGACTGTATTTATGGCAATAACATGCTTATTTCTATAACTCCATACTAAAACTTAAGATTAGGAATGATAATACTTCAGAAATTTACTTCAACAATAATAATATAACAACTATTATTATTATTTAATGTTTATTTTTATTATTATTCAGAATTTAACTATATGGGATATTTTCTGTTTACATGTGTAGTTGAGGACTTTTTTTCAATTTCTGTGATGAATTGTTTTGGAATTTTGGTGGGAATTACGTTGAATGTGTACATTGCTTTGGGGAGTATGGTCACGTTCACATTATTAATCCTGCTAATCCATGAGCGTGGGAAATCTTTCCATCCTCTGGTGTCTTCTTCAATTTCTTTCTTCAACATCTTAAGCTTTTTATAATGCAAATCTTTCACTTGCTTGGTTAGAATTATCATAAAATGCTTTATTTATTTTTTTGTGTGTATGTGTGTGTGTGTGTGTGTGTATGACTATTGTGAAAGGTACTGTTTCCATGATTTCTGCATCAGTCAATTTGTGGTTTTTTTATAGAAAGGCTACTGATTTTAATATCCTGCTATTTTTGCTGAATGAGTTTTTTTCTTTTTTAAATTTTTTTATATTTTTTTTCCTACTTTTTTTTTTATTAATTTATTCTTGTTACATCTCAATGGTTATCCCATCCCTTGTATCCTCCCATTCTTCCCTCCCTCCCATTTTCCCCTTATTCCCCTCCCCTATGACTGTTCCTGAGGGGGATTACCTCCCCCTGTATATGCTCATAGGGTATCAAGTCTCTTCTTGGTAATCTGCTGTCCTTCCTCTGAGTGCCAACAGGTCTCCCCCTCCAGGGGACATGGTCAAATGTGAGGCACCAGAGTACGTGAGAAAATCATATCCCACTCTCCCCTCAACTGTGGAGAATGTTCTGACCATTGGCTAGATCTGGGTAGGGGTTTAAAGTTTACCACCTGTATTGTCCTTGGCTGGTGCAATAGTTTGAGCGGGACCCCTGGGCCAAAATCTGCCTATCATAATGTTCTACTTGTAGGTTTCTAGGACCCTCTGGATCCTTCTACTTCGCTATTCTCCCATGCTTCTCTCATTTAGAGTCCCAATAGGATGTCCTCCCCTCTATCCCAGTTTCCTGGTAAGTTAAGACTTTCGTGGGACATGCCCCTTGGGATAATATGCAGATATAAGTGAGTATATACCATTTGAGTCATTCTGCTTCTGTGTTAACTCACTCATTATGATCATTTCTAGCTCAATCCATTTATCCACAAATTTTGGGAGTTCCTTGTTTTTAGTAGCTGAGTAGTATTCCATAGTGTATATGTACCACAGTTTCTTTATCCATTCTTCTACTGATGGACACTTAGGCTGTTTCCATGTTCTGGCTATTATGAATAAGGCTGCTATGAACATGGTTGAGCAAATTTTATTGTTGTGTGCCGGAGCATCTTCTGGATATATTCCAAGGAGCTGAATGAGTTTTTTAGATCTAGCAATTCTCTGGTAGAGTTTTTAGGGTCTATTTTATATAAAACCACGTCATCTGCAAATAAAGATTCTCTGACTTCTTCCTTTCCTATTTCTGTTTCCTTTATCTCCTTCGGTTGTCTTGTTGCTTTAGTTAAGATTCAAGTGCTGTACTGAACAGGTGTAGAGAGAGTGGTTATCCTTGGCTTGCTCCTGATAGTTAGTGGAAATGCTCTGAGTTTTCCCACTTTGGGGTGATTTTGGCTGTGGGCTTGCTATACATTGCCGTTTTTATATTGTGGTATATGCCCTGTACACCTAGCCTTTTCAGGACTTTTTCTATGAGAGGATATCACGTATTGTCAAAGGCTTCGTCTTCGTCTAATGACATGATTATTTGTTTTCCTTTCAATCCTGTATATGGTGGATTATGCTTATTGATTTACATATGCAAAGCCATTCTTTCAGCTCTGAGATGAAATGGATTTGATCATAATAGATGATCCTTTTGATATGTTCCTGGATTCACTTTGCAAGCATTTCATTGGATGGTTAATCTATGTTCATAAAGGATGTTGATTTATAATTTTTCATTGGGTCTTTATGTAGTTTTATTATGAGGATAATAGTGGCATGGTATAAAAAATTTAACAATGCTCCTTAAGTTTCTATTTTCCCAAATGCTTTAAGGAACACTGACATTAATTACTCACTGAAGATCTGATAGGCATTTATTTATTTATTTGTTTGTTTTGATTCTGAGACTTTAAATTGCTGATTCTATTTCATTAGGGGTTATATGTCATTATGTGTCTACTTAAATTGCTTATCTGATACTGAGTTAACTTTGGTAGGTAACATATTTAAAAAGCATTCTTTTTTTAGGTTTCCACTTTGTGTGGACTACAGATATGTAAAGTATGTCTATATAATTCTCTGAATTTCCTCAGTTTCTGTTGTAATGTCCCCTTTTGCATCCTTAATTCTATTAATTTGGATATTTTCTCTTTATCTTTTTGCTCATTTGACTAAACTTTTGTCAATTTGTTCATTTTCTAAAAAAGTCAACTCCTTATTTTAATTGATTCATTGTATTATTTTGTTTGTTTCTATTTCTATTAGCAAGTCATTATCTCTGTGTGCAGGTAGATATGTGATTTTAGATGTGTTCCTTCTTTGAACATTGGTGCCCTGTGTTGATTGCATAAATATTTAGAATTAGGATATCCTTTAGATTGCTTTTTTAAAAAAACTAAATATGTAGTATCCTTTCTTATATCTCCTAACTATTTTTGGTTTGAAGTCTATTTTTTTCTGATATAAAAATTGCCACACCTTTTTGTTGCATCAGGTACATTTGCTTTGTCCAGCTTTTTATCTTGAGATAATGTCTATCCATTATGGTAATTTTTTTCTTGGATGCAGGAAAAATTTTGTTATGTTAGTCTGGGTATTTTTATTGGGGGAAGTGAGCCTATTGGTATTGAGACTTATTAACAAACAGTGTTTATTCATTCCTGTTTTTTCTTATTATGGTGTGGGTTTTGGCCCTTCTATTAGTTTACTGGCCTGGTATTACTTACTTCTTATGTCTCTTTTGGAGTGGTTAATCTCTTCAGGCCTTCTGTGGATCTGGACTCTAGAGAGACATTTTTTTGAATTTGGTTTTAACATGGAAGAATTTTCTTTTCCTGCCAATTTTGATTGATAGTTTTGATAGGTATAGAAGTCTGGGGTAGCATCTGTGGTCTCTCAGGGTTTGTAGAAAATCCATCCAGGCCATTCATATTTCTGGAGTCCATTGAGAAGTTATGTGTTATTCTAATGGGCCCACCGTTAGACATTACACGATCTTTTTCTCTTATAGCTTTTAATGCATTTTCTTTGTTCTGGGCATTTAGTGTTTTGATTATTATATATCATGGTGAGTTTCCTTTCCGGCCCTATTGGTATTTTGTGTTCTTCCTTTCTCCTTGATAAGGACCTCCTATTTTATATTGGGAGAACTTGCTTCTGTGATATTTAAAAATATTTCCTGTCTCTTTGAACTGAGTTTTTTTCTCTTCTTTGATTATTCATAAGTTTGGTCTTTTCATTATGTCCAATATTTCCCACATGTTCTGTGCCTGGATTATTTTAAACTTAACAGTTTTTTTGTCTGAGCTATTCATTTCTTCTACTTTGTCTTTAACACCTCTGATTCTTACTTCCATGTCCTATAATCTGATGGAGAGGCTTACTTTTGAAGCTTTTTGTTTGCTTGTTTGTTTGACATCCTAAATTTTTCATATCCAATTTCATATCATTTGTGTTTGTGTGTGTGTGTGTGTGTGTGTGTGTGTGTGTGTAGGAGAGAAAGAGAGAGAGAGAGAGAGAGAGAGAGAGAGAGAGAGAGAGAGAGAAAAGAAGAAGAAGAGACTTCATTTCTTTGTTAAATTCTGCTTTTATGTCTTGTTTTCATTATTCTATTCAACTGTTTGTGTTTTCATGGACTTTATTGAGACTATTTTGATATACTTTTGAAGATTCTTGAACATATTCATGGTTGCTGTTCAGAAGTCTTTGTCTTATGATGCAGATAAATTGCATTACTCAAAACCTATAGCAATAGCGTTACTGGCTTGTTGTAGACCTATATTGCCTTGCCTGTTCAAGGTTGCAGTTTTGTGTTGGGATCTACGCAGTTTGAGTTATGATGTTTGAGGTGTTTCCTAAGCAAGTGTAGCAACTGTAAGGCACCTGGTAGATAGTGCACTTCTCAGCAGATGATAGAAAGAACTGGAGATATGCTAATAGGAAAGTTTAAGCAGGGTTATAGTAAAATTCTAGAGGTTTGGAGCTTATATGAAATATCAGTTCCCCAGGCAATGTAGGTGGGGTAGGAGCAAGGGTTTTTGCAAGCAAGCTGCTACAGGAATAACAGTATGTCTGGTAAGATCATAATGGAGGACAGGAAGGATGGAAAATTTCACCTGCTGCGTACCAGCCCAACATGGCCACTGGGGTTCCCTGATAGAATGTGTTCCTGTGGGTGAACAACCAACACATAGGAGTGGAGATGCCCTAGAGGAGAAAACTGAAAGCATTGGTGGGTTTTAAATATCATCACACCATCTTATTCCAATCAAGAATTTTATGATTTGTGAAATCAGTTACAGTTTCTTCAAGGATTGAATTTTTTTCATACAAATATTTGACTCTCTTGGTTAGAGTTACACCAAGATACTTTATATTATTTGTGGCTATTGTGAAGGGTGTAGTTTCCCTGACTTTTTTCTCAGCTTGTCTGTCACTTGTATACAGGAGGGTTAATGACTTTTTTCGGGGTTGATTTTGTCTCCAGCTACTTTGCTGAAGGTGTTTATCAGCTGTAGGAGTTCCTTGTTAGAACTTTTAGGGTCACTTTTGTATACTCTCATATCAGCAGTGAACATGATAGTTTGACTTCTTTTCTGATTTATATCCATTTGTTCTATTTTAGTTGTCTTATTGCTCTAGCTAGGACTTTGAGTACTATATTGAAGAACTATGGAGAGAATGGACAACCTTGTCTTGTCCTTGATTTCAGTGGAATTGATTTAAGTCTCGGCATTTAGTTTAATGTTGGATATAGGCTTGCTGTATATTGCCCTTATTATGCTTAGGTATGTGCCTTCTATCCGTGATCTCTCCAGGACTTTTAACATGAATGAGTGTTGAATTTTGTCAAAAATTTTTTTGGCATCTAAGGAGATGATTGTGTGTTTTTTTCTTTCAGTTTGTTGATATGATAAATTACATTGGTGGATTTCCATGTATTGAACCACCCCAGCATGCCTGGGATGAAACCTACTTGATCATAGTGAATGATAGTTTCGATGTAGCCTTGAATTTGGTTTGCTAGTATTTTATTGAGTATTTTCACATCAATGTTCATAAGAGGAACTGGTCTGAAATTCTCTTTCCTTGTTGAGTCTTTCTGTGGTTTTGGTATCAAGAGGACAGTAATGTTCCTTCTCTTTCTATTTTATGGAATAGTTTGAAGAGATTTGGTATTAGCCCCTCTCTGAAGGTCTGGTAGAATTCCATCTAGTCTTGGGCTTTTTTTTTTGGGGGGGGGGGAGATTTTTGATGACTGCCTCTATTTCCTTAGGAGTGATAGGGCTGTTAAATTTGTTTACCTGATCTTAATTCAATTTTGGTATTGGTAGCTATCAAGAAAATTGTCCATTTCATTTAGGTTTTCAAATTTTGTGGTATATAGGCTTTTGAAGTAAGAATTTGAAGGAGATTTAAGAACATGGAAAGATTTCCCATGCTCGTGAATCGGGAGAATCAACATAGTAAAAATGGCCATCTTACCAAAATCAATATACAAATTCAATGCAATTTCCAACAAAATACCCACACAATTCTTTGCCGAACTTGAATGATCAAGTCTCAGTTTCATATGGAAAAACAAAAAACCCAGAATAGGTAAAGATCTTCTGGAGGAATCTCCATCCCAGATCTCAAGTTGTACTTTAGAGCAATGGTAATAAGCATAGAAATAGGCTGGTTGATCAATGGAATTGAATCAAATACCCAGAAACAAGCCCACATATCTATAGACACTTGATTTTTGACAAAGAAGCCAAATCCATACAATGAAAAAAATAGCATCTTCAAAATAGCATCTGCTTGTTTAAATGGATGGCTACATGTAGAAAAATGAAAATAGATCCATATTTACCATGCTGAACAAAACTGAAGTGCAAATGGATTAAAGACCACATCATAAAACCAGACACACTAAATCTGTTAGAAGAAAAAGTAGGGAAGAGCCTTGAGCTCATTGGCACAGGAGACAACTTCCTGAACAGAACACTAACAGCTCAGGCTCTAAGATCAACTGTTAATAAATGGACCTTATGACACTGAAAAGGTTCTGTAAGGTGAAGGTCATGGTCAACAGAACAAAAGGACTGCCTACAGACTGGGAAAATATTTTCACCAAACCTACATTGGACAAAGGCTAATATCCAACATACATAAAGAACTGAAGAAATTAAACACCACCAAACAAATTAATCCTATTAAAAATAGGATACAGAATTAAACAGAGAATTCACAACAGAGGAATATCGAATGGCTGAGAAACATTTAAAGAAATGCTAAAGATCCTTAGTTATCAGGGAAATGCAAATCAAAACAGCTTGGAGATTGAGATTCCATCTTACACCTATCTGAATGACTAAGTTAAAAAACACAGGTGACAGCACATGCTGGCAAAGATGTGGAGAAAGGGAAGCACTCCTCCATTGCTGATGGGAGTGCAATTTTGTACAGCCATTTTGGAAATTAGTCTGGTGCTTCCTCAGGAAACTGGGACTAATTCTACCTCAGGACCCAGCCATACCACTCCTGGGAATATACTCGAAAGATGTTCCACAATACAACAAGGACATTTGATCAGCTATGTTCATAGCAGCTTTATTCGTAATAGCCAGAAGCTGGAAACAACCTAGATATCTCTCAACTGAGGAAAGGATTTAAAAAAAAAATCCTGTGGTACATCTACACAATAGAATGCTATTCAGCTATTAAAAACAAGGAAATCTTGAATTTTACAGGCAAATGGATGGAAATAGAAATGGACATCCTAAGTGAGATAACCCAGACCCAAAAAGACATGCATGGTATATACTCACTTGTATGTGGATTTTAGCCCAACATAGATGTCCTCTGAGAGACTCCACCCAGCAGGGAATAGGAAAAGCTACTGAGACTCAAAGCTGAATACTGGGCAGAATGCTGAGCATATAGGGTGGCCAGAGAGGAAGAGATTATATGTAGTACAGGGGACACTAGATAAACTGAGGACAGATGTTAGGGGAGGAGGGCTGCCATTTCTAAGGACTAGGGAAAGAAGAGAAAGGATGGGGAGGTGTTGAGGGAGGGGGTGGCAGTTGGGATGTAAATGTTTCAAACTGCAGAAAAATCAGGTAACTTATATTGCTAATCCTACTACATGGGAATAGTTCTGAGACTGCCAGAGATACAAATGTAAATGAATAGAGAGGCTTCATGTTAGCCACAGACTCTCCGTGACTTATTATTAGAGGCCATTCTTAGTATGGCCTGAAGGAACATTTGCAGATGTCTTACTTCTGCTCATACAATGAGCAGAGAATCAATCTTAACTGCTCTGTACATCCTGTACACCTCATACAATTATAATGTTAGAACTCTATAATGCTTGCAAGAAATTGTGTTTTCAGAACAAAAGAACCAGACGCTGATGCTGGATTAGGCTTGACATGATTCATTCCTCTCAGCATGCTGGACACTGACACCCTGCATCCTCCTTGCTCTAGCCCCAATGCCTCTGTTGCTGTTACTCATCAGAATTGGACAGCTTCCCAGACAGCTTTTTAGAAAGCTTCTGAGCCCATTTGGTCTAGCATTTCAATCTGCCCCACACAGGACTCCTATTAAGCCAGGAATCTCTCAACATTTAGAAACTTGACCACAAACGCAATCCTTGGCTTGCTTAACCATTTTCTCCAATTTTTGGACCCCATCTAAGGTATTATACACCCCAATTCAGCCTGAAGAAGCCTTAAGAGAACAACATCCCATTCCCTCTAAGGGGGATTGGGTAGATTTATGTTTGCTCTCTTGGTCTACAAATGCTTATTTTCATTTGGAGGTGATTATAAGTTATTATTTGTATTATACAGAAAAAAAACTAGGCTGAACTCAGGGACATCTTTCTTCTCCTTTATCTTCCATATGTAGGTAAGGAGATAGGAGCTGAAAAGAATGAAAGGAGGATATAGAAATATAGAGGGAGGATAGAACAAAAGGTTGATGATTGAACCTACTCCTTAATTCAAGGCCTTAATGTTCCTCACAAAGAAGGTTATCTATAAGTCATTGGTATAGAATTTTTTATATTGATGCAAATCATGGTCATGTCATATACTAGTCTGATTTAGCACAGATAGATGTGTTTCTACAGATATATAAGGTAAAATAGTTAAATAAGGTCTTCAAAAGCTTCAGAGACCCACAGAATATTGATTTAAAGACGTTTTTATTATTCTAAATATTCTTTGACAACAAGACAAGTTAATGCCTGGCAACACCCAGCCAACCTCAAAGAAGATGATGAGCACCAAAGAATCTCATTATGGAGTTGGCTTCAAATGTGACAAAGAAGCCACTGGGCAAAATGTCCTTGTTTCTGACACAGACAGAATTCTGTCTAAAAATGGGCAAGCTTGGATGCAGGCATAGTCAACAGCTGAATTCTGCCATGACAGGGTAAGCACGTCCTCAATAGTTCTTGCCTTGCAAATAAGTCTGGCAGAGATATTGGGCTTGAAGGACGAAGATGAGGCTCCAGTGTTATGGAGAGTGTTGGGTGATGGTTCAGACAGTAACTGTCTGAGTCAGTTTTTTTTTTTTTTTTTTTTTTCATTTTGGAAGCTGCCAACCTACACTACCAGTTCACTCAGGCATTTATGTTTTATTCCTTCTCAAGTCTCTGAAGGGAGTTGAAGACCAGACAGTTTAGTTTTACAATCAAGTTTAGTTAGTTAGGGGATAAGATCTTTTTAGATCAAGATAGAAGATTTAAGTTAATAGATATGAAATATGATAGATATTGGATTTCATTCAGAAACTTAGATCCAACAAGATATGAAAGATGTTTACTTCAAGTTTGACAAATACAAATAGCCAAATCACTATGAATATAACATTTATATGACTCATGATTGTCTCATGGTTCTCCCTGCTGTATGTAGTTTGTTTTAATCATGTGTAATAAAATAATTGTAAAAAGAGAGAGAGAGGCAGAGAGAGAGAGAGACAGAGAGAGAGAATGACAGTAGGTAAGAAAATATTTTACAATTACATTCTGTGTCTTAGTGGTTTTTGTGCCTGAGAAATGACAATGTCTGAATCCTCTGTTCATGTTCTCCTCTGTGTGGTCTGTTGCACCATTCTACCACAAATGCAAAATGAACACCAGAGACAGTAGCTTTACTATGGCTCCATTACACAGTGTGAAGAGAAGAACTCAGTTTTTTTAATGTAATGTTTAGAAATAAGCATCTGAGAAGTGTGGGAAAAAAAATAAGTTACAGTTAAGACAATACATTGAGTCCTAACAATTAATTTGTGAGAAAATAATCATCTTTGTCATTTCACGAGATGATTGCTGTAACAGTTTGACATTATTATGGGGCACATGTACTTGTAAACAGGGAATCAAGACAATTACCCCCTTTTTATTGTTTGCTGAATATTTCTCATAATGTGTTTTAATACTCACCAACCCTGTCTCCTCCAAGATCCACCTCTTTCTCCATTTTACAACTTTGTGTCCTCTTAAAAACAAAACAAGCTGTATGGTGCTGGCACATACCTTTAATCCCAGCACTCAGGAAGGAGAGGCAGGTGGATCTCTGTGAGTTCAAGGCCAGCCTGGTCTACAGAGCGAGTGAGTACCAGGACAGGTAGGATTCCACAGTGAAACCCTGTCTCAAGAAACAAAATCAAACAAAAGAAAGAAAGAAAGAAAGAAAGAAAGAAAGAAAGAAAGAAAGAAAGAAAGAAAGAAAAAGAAAGAGAAGAAAAAGGAGGGAAAGACCTAGGTCCCTTACATATATTTGGCCATCATGTGGGTCCCCTAGAAAGGAGAGCAAGGATGTCTCTGAAATGGACTTGTTCATTTGATTCTCAATCTCTTCCCCCTAGCAGGGCTGCGTTAGTATGCCTCAGGGTGAAAAGATGCACTTAGTCCTGATGGTATCTGATATGGTGATGTGGATTGATAAGGAGCGGTCCACCTTTATCTGAGGAGTTGGGGAGTGGGAGAGGGGCAAGAAGGAGGGAGTGGGCTAAGACTGGAATGTAAAGAGAACAAATAAAAATAAAAGAAAGCAAGAAGAAAGAAGGAATGAAAGAAAGAAAGAAAGAAAGAAAGAAAGAAAAAAGAAGAAAGACCAAAACCAAACCAAACTCAAACATAACAAAGCCATCAAGTACATTCTTATCTCTGCCTGTATACCCTTCCATGTATGACCTTCTGTAATTCCTGACCAAATTTCACACAGTTCTGAGTCTCTCAAAACACAGTCGTTTCTTGTGCCTCCTATTTTGGTGTTGTTGGTCCAGGGGCTACTAGTGTTATAGAGAACTTAGGATGGTAAACGCTGATCACGTGTGAGTGCTTCTTAAATGCCTAATGGAAAACAGAAAACTGTCGTAATTCTATACCAACTCATGAGTGCTGTGGCTCCACTCACAGAAATCAGCCCAGCTTCCAGCTGGCACAAAGCCCACAACTCTATCCAAGTCTCAGATAGAGAAACCCTGAGAGACAAAAATACAACCTAAAAATCTGACAGGAGAGTTTAAATAGCTTTCCTTTGATCTACTGAAAGTGCACAAGGTACAATGTAAATAAGGATTCCTATAGGAAAAAAAGTCTTAGCAAATGTTATCATCAAATAATTGTACTGGCAATCATAAAGAACCAAGTGGACTTAAAGCATAATCCTGAAAGACAATGACATAGCAATGATTGAAATTGATGTAAGAGAGAAGCTTGAGGCACAAGAAAGGAACATAATATTACGGTAAATTTTCATTGCCTTTGTCAAAGAAAAAAATCTAAAATAATTCACTCTCCTTTTCACAAACCTGAAAATAGAAAAAAAAAAAAAAAAAAAAAAAAAAAAAAAAAAAAGCATTACATGATATGCCCAGGAATACAAAGTATTAATTCAATTTTCAGCTCTCAAAAAATTGGACCTGCTCCTAGAGAAGAAGGGAAAATCCTGATATCATTCAAAGGAAAAATAAGGACTATGAGTCTTAGAGTCTGTCATTCACAAAAGAAGGCAAGGGGGGGGGGCGGGATCCGGGAAAGTGCGCTGGATGGAGGCCTTTCTTACTATGCAGGTATTAACATTCCAAGATAACCCCTACGCTTCCCATCCTTGTACTTTCTATAGCACTGCAATTCTTGTTTGTATTGACACCCATTATACGCAGATGATTCTCTTCAGTCATCCTCTGTTGCTTACTCCTCTCTGCCTCATTTGAGGGTTTTGAATATTTGTCTTAGGTCTAGAAGCTTAGCCTACTATTGTCTTCTATTTCTGGATCCTCTTCCTCCTCTGGAAGCTTGATATTACCGATTGACTCCTTTTAACCAAATGGCTTTTCCCCCCTCAAACATCTTGTCATTTTTTTTTATGATCTCAGTGTTTAACCCCTTCATCTGAACCTTAGATAGAGCATCTCATTATCCTCTCCCAGTGGAGCTGTATTTATTATTCATGAAAATTTCATGATTTCTGTTCCCTGCAGTCACTCTGAGACATAAACAGATAGTATGGTTGTCATTCATAGTGGGATATTCCAAAATTAGATGAATTAATTGATAATAGAAACAGTTAAATTTTATGGCATATGTTTTATAAATGTTATATTTTTTAAAAATCAAATGCAATAGCAATGAGGGAAAAAGGACATCATGAGGTTGAAGGAGAGGAAGGAGAGCTGATTCGAAGGGCTCAAAGAAAGGAAAGGGAAGAGAGAAATGTAATCAAATTATAATCTCAAAAAATATAAACAAGAAAATAAAATGAAGTGCTATCAATTACAAAAGAAATCCTAATTATAATGGTATTATTATAGAAGGTTCTGTAAATTTATTTTGTTGAAACATGTTATTTTTATTTATGAGCATTGAAATAGTTGCATTGGATCTTCAGACTTATACAGGTTGGGTGGCAAGTAAGCTAGTGATATAGAGATTTTTGGTTAAATTCTCTTGTGATAATGTAGAGATTAAAACTATTATTAACATAATGTAAGTTGGTATGTAGAACTCTCCCAAATTCTAACTTTAAACTGGACTTTTGTCTTTATAAAAGTAGTGCTCTTTGCTTAGCTCAAGTCTTCTCAGGTTAGGATGTCAAGCAATAATTACTTAACAGTGAAAACTTTTTTCACTGTTATTCAATTTCATGTGATAATTAATATGAGAAAAGGGGATAAAAAGGACATCTCTACTTTCATATGTTAGTTGAAAATAGCAATATTGACAAGATCAAGTACTGTTTTGATCATTAAATAATTACAGATGCTATAGAAGTTAGCAATGGAATTAAATGCATGTGAATGCCAAAATTCTGTGTTTGTAACTCATTGCCTTAAACATATGGAAATTTAATTGAAGACAAATGCCTGAAAAGCATCTAATCATGGAGACAATACTTGTATCGAGCATACAGACAGTAGTAGGCAAAAATGAACAAAAATATACATAATGCTTAACTGTGTATTACATGAACAAAACCAGATACTTCTACTTCAAAGCATTATTCTCTTGTTTAAGAAGTTTGTAGTAGTGCCAATATAGCTACTTCTGAGAGGAAAACTGTGACTTATAAATCTATGGAAAAAATAAAGTCATAAGCATTTACACATTCTCCAAGTGTATAATAAAACCAGGCCCTGGAAATTTGCCTCTACCTCTCCACTTGGAAGAACATAGTGCAACAGTGCAATGAGCATATTAAACACATCTGAAACAAAGTAAAACACATGTCAAATGTCACAGTACTGTGCTAGTTACAAGTGAAAGGCAAGGGCAAACTTTCTGCAGCCATCTGTCACACAACTATGTTAATTTCTTCCACACACATTTACTGACCATCCATTCAGGCCTTCCTTATCTCACCCACAGGTGGGAAATTATGAATTGTGAGGTGAATTAAAAAATGTCAGACAAGAAAATTTGTAAAATAATGCCAATCTTATGTCATTGGAAGGCTAATAAGAGTCTCCATGCAAAAGAAAAAAAAAAAAAAAAAAAAAAAACCACATCATCATCAAAAGAAAAGTCCCCGATACCTCAGTGGGAAATGAGGTTACAACGCCCAGTATCTTCTAGAACACAAATCCTTCACCATGTGTCAATGACTGTATGGAAAAGAGGAAGTAAGTATAATAAATATGTGAATTTTTTGTAATATGCAACAAAAGTTTCCCAGTAAATCTAATTTCTCCCATATGCCTGTCAGATACACATTTAACTCTCAGCCCTTCTTAGGACCTTCCATCCAGAAAATTATATGGACATAAAATGTTTATCATTGGGGAAATAAATAAGGACCCAAAAAAATGAGACATTAAACTATGAGGCAATCAAAAATGTAATCAGATGCTGGAGGGTATTGCCTATAGAAAAAGAAAAGTGGCTTGGGGCTTTTGAAAGTACATACTACCAAGCAAATAATAGGTTATATATTTATAACAAATACATTAGGCTAGAAATTTGATGTCTTCATCTAGAACTGGAGTCAGTAAACTATATTCTTAAACCTCATTCCCACACATTGCTTTTCCTACATTTTGTAAAAGTTGTATAGAATCATAAGTGCCTCCAGTTTATATAGTCCACAGCTGCCTTTGATCGACAATAGCGTTGAATTGTGGCAACAGAATCCATGTCATCGACAAAGTCTCACACAGTTCTCACTATTTATTTTACAAGGTTATTTCTCCCGACATTGAGTTGGGAAGTTTACAAGCTTCATAGTCCAATATACTCAGAGGGTCTCCTTCTTCTGCAATCTACTTTTCCTCATTCTGTCACAAATTGGATTCCTTTCAAGTATTCTTCACTGTCCTCCTGTAAGCCTCTTCTTCAAAATGGCATCACTCCTCAGTTTCAGGAGGCCACAGAAGGAGCATTGTTCTATGGCATCTTGACTGAACTACTGGGACCACTCACTTCTCTTGAGGAAGAGGATTTGAGGTCTCATTTGCCCCTTACATTATGGTTCCATAGGTTTCTCACTAGTGGAAGAATGTATAAAACGGTTTTGTTGAAGAGGAAATATTTCTAAGTGAATTGGGGTGGCTTGATAGACCCACAGCACCACATAAAGTCAGACTCGAGTGGTCACACGGTATACTGCAATTCGGGATCCTAGGTGGAGACTCTAAGATCCAATCAGTTTGACCACTGCCTGCCACCCCACATACTATGCCTCTAGGGAAACCATTTGGCATCCTGCAACTTGGATCTCCACAAAGGGACCAATGGAGTCAGTCAATCTGCCTTCTCTCCTGCCAGAAATAAGACTACTTGAGAACATGTGGCATTCTAGTATCTCAACCTAAGTAAAGACCACTCAGTGTAGCCCCCATTCTACCAAAATCCCCCTGAGGACTATGTGGAGCCCTGTGCTTCAAAGCCACAGACACTTTCATGTGTGCTGTGACCCTAGCCTCTGCTATCAAATGGCTACATGAAGTACAGGTGAGCCTTCCACTTACTTCTGAAGACTAGCCACGAGAGTATTCTAACTGTACAGAAAATTTACTCCTGGGATCAGAATTTTCACCCATTCCAAACAAAGCAGGGACCCCTTTCTGATGCCACATTTATACAGTACAGGGTTTCCCCAAATATGGACCCTAAGCTCCATTAACCATCCACAAACTGATAAAAGAAAATAACAACAAATTAGATCCAAATGCCCATGTAACCAAGGTGAGATCAGATATCTATAGCAAGAAATATCAAAAGCAGTCTAATCCTGGATGACTATATCCCATTGCAAAAGCACAAGCAACAAGAGAAACCAAGATAATATGAAACTAGTAGCCTCGCTGTAATATTACATGAGGAAAGAAAATAATTTTATATACAAAACAATTATTTCCAAGTGGTAATTATAGTATGTTCAAGGAATTTAAAAATGATATAAATAAATGTCAGAATAAAGAACTCAAAATGTGAACAGTTGGATGAAATAGCAACAACAATTCAAGATTTTAAGATAGAATTAATAATAATTAACATATTCTCTGAAGAAAAATAAACTAAAGCTCAAAACACAAACAAAAAACAAACTCATGACATCAAGCAAAAGCCAAAAGGAAAGCCACAGCAGTAATAAGGGTATCGAGTGAGACAGAATATAAGATATTGAAGACAAGGTAATAAAATTGGATCACTCAGTCAAAGAAGGTAAAATCTAAAAACAAAAGGAAACAAAACAAAACACCACCAGGAATGTAAAGTGCAGGAAATCGAGGACACTATAAACATACCCAACCTATGAGTCACAGGTGTAGAAGTGGAAGACATGGAAAATACTATTAACAAAATTGTCAAAGAAAAAAATTTAATCTAAGAAAGAGATGTCTATTATGCTTCAAGAGTGAAAAAGAACATATAATACATGGGACCACAAAACAAACCCCACAAGTCATATAATAATCAAAACACTAAATGTATAAAAATGATGTATATTGAAAACTAAAAGATACAAAGACCATGTCACATAGGAAGTCTGGCATTCCATAATATCATTTGACCTTAATTGAGATTTTGGAAGCCAGAAGATCCTGGGCTGATATTTTACAAGTATTGAAAGACTGTAGGTGCCAATTATGCCCAGCAAAACCATCAGTTTTAATAGAAGAATGAAATTATTTCCACGATGAAAACGTATATGAGGAATTTGTGACTAATGAGCCAGCTCTACAGAAAATAATAGAATACTTCAGTGTGAAGAGAAGATTAAATACACCCAAGAGAGCACAAGGAACAAATAAGCAATTCCAGAACAGTTAATCATAAATGATCTAAGAAAGCAAAGCACAATGAAATAACAAAAATTAATAATCACTTTTCAATAATAACATTCACTGTTACCTCTATGAGTTCCCCAATAAAATAACATAGACTGACAGACTCGATATAAAACTGGGTCTGTCTTTTTGATGCATCCAAAACACACATAGGCATCATTAGAAAACATCTTAGAATAAAATGATGGAAAAGGTGTTTCCAGAAAATAGAACTCAAAGCAGTTTATGTCATTTTTCTAATATCTGTCAAAACATACTTCAAAAAAACTAGTCAAAAGGAATTGGTAAAGATGTCTCAAACTCATTAAAGGAGCAAAAACCACCAAGGGACTATTTGTACTTACATAGAATTAACTAATTTTATCAAAGAAATTCTGTTGTAAATAAAACCCCAGATTGGACTCATCACAGTGACAGTGGGTGACTTCAGTATTACACACACTCCAATAGACAGGTCAGCTAGACAAAGTATGTAAATCTACGCAACCTAAACATTTAAGTCAAGATAAAGTAAATAATTTGTAGTCTAGTTAGAACCCATAATGAAATAGAATTAATCACTTAAAAAATCTCCCAACTAAAAAACATCTCAGGACAGGTATAGTACAGAATTCTTCAGGTCCTTCTAAGGGAAAATAACATGAGTATTTTCAAATATTTCATAGTGTACAAAAGGAAAAATTTTCCAACTTCTTTTAATGATCCAATATTACTTGATACCAAAACAAAGCAAAAGCCAACAAATTAGAGCAATCTCTCTAACAAACATAGATATAAGATTTTTTCTTGTTCCTGTAATGGCTAAGATCAAAAATTCAAGTGACACCACATGCTGGCAAGGATGTGGAGAAAGAGGAACACTTTTTCATTGCTGGTGGGAATGCAAATTAGCACAACCACTTTGGAAATCTATCTGGCACTATCTCAGAAAACTGGGAATAGGGCTTCCGCAAGACCCAGCTATTCCACTCCTTGGAATATACCCAGAAGATGCTCCAGCACACAACAAGGACATATGCTCAACCATGTTCATTGCGGCCTTATTCATAATAGCCATAACCTCGAAACAGCCTAAGTGTCCCTCAGTAGAAGAATGGATAAAGAAACTGTGGTACACTAACACTGTGGAATACTACTAAGCTATTAAAAACTAGGAATTTTCAAAATTTGTGGACAAATGGATTGAACTAGAAATGATCATAATGAGTGAGTTAACCCAGAAGCAGAAAGAGTCAAATGTTATATACTCACTTATATCTGGACACTAGCCCAAGGGGCATGTCCCATGAAAGTCTTCACTTGCCAGGAAAGTGGGATAGAAGTGAGGATATCCTATTGGGACTCTAGATGAGAGAAGTATGGGAGATTGGGGAAATAGAAGGATCCAGAAGGTCCTAGAAACCTACAAGAAGAACACTATGATGGGCAGATCTGGGCCCAGGGCTTCCACTCAAGTAAGGACAACACGTTCAGTCATCATCAAACCCATACCCAGACCCAGCCAATGGACAGCACATTCTCCACAGTTAAGTGGAGATTGGGGACTGACTATCACACAAACACTGGTGCCCCATTTTTGACCATGTCCCCTTGATGGGGAGGCATGGTGGCACACAGAGGAAGGATAGCAGGCTACCAAGAAGAGACTTGATACCCTATGAGAATATACAGGGGGAGGAGGTCCCCCTCAGTCACAATCATAGGGGAGGGGAATAGGGTGAAAACAGGAGGGAGGGAGGAATGGAAGGATAGAAGGGATGGAATAACAACTGAGATGTAATATGAATATTATCAATAAAAAAAATTAAAAAGATTTCTCAGTACAATGCATTTAAAATGCTTTTAAAGATGAGTGTGTGAAATTATGAAATAATATATAATAATAATAAACACAATAGTCTTGAGCTTTAAAATTACAAATTGAATTAAAAACCATACCAAACATACTATCCACAATGACCAAGTTGGCTTAGTACCAAAGATGTGAAAATGATTTAGCATATATAAATCAATAAATATAAGCCATGACATAAAGGACAGAAACAATATCATAATCTCAACAGGTGCAGAAATGCCTTTGACAAAAACTATCATCATTACATTATAAATGTCATAGAGAATCTAGAGATATAAGAGACATATATCTACATAATAAAGAAAATGTACAAGTCCATATCCAACATAACTCAAAAGAGAGAAAAATTCAAAAACATTGTCACTAATATCAGGAACAAGATATTGATGTCCACTCTCTCTATTCCTGCTAATACATTGCTAAAAGTATTTTTAATTTTTTTTTAATTTATTCACTTTACATCCCAATTGTAGCCCCCTCCCTCATTTCATCCTGGTCCCACCCTCCCTCTCCCCTCCCCTAGTTCTCGGGGGTGGGGGGGGCTTCTCTCCTACCAACTGACCCCAGCCTATCAAGTCTCATCAGGATTGGCTGCATCCTCTTCCTCTGTGGCCTGGTAAGGTACGCCACCAGGGGGAAGTGATCAAAGTGCAGGCCCTAAGTGTGACATCTGTGTCATTCCCCTCTCCCCAAGGATCAGGCATTATTGGGATGCAAGGGGTGGAAAGATCTTCAGATCCAGAGGCAGTAGATGATGAAGATGGAGCAGTGCTTCTTAGACACAGAGGGGCAGTTGCACATATGAATTCCTAGCAGTTGGGGCAACACTCCAGAGACCTGTTTGAGGTCCTGCCAAACAAAAACTCATCACGGAGGTGGAGATGTAGGTACAAAGTGCCACTCCTAGCTGAAGAGCTGTTGATAGCTTCTGGAAGGAGTGAGTCTAATTTTTAAGGGTGTGGTCAACTATGTTTCCACAGCAGGTCCTGGAACCAAGAGTATTTTTGGAGCACAAAGTGGATTCTAGAGTTTTTTGTTTTTGTTTTTTTTTTGTGTTTTTTTTTTAAAGAAGGAAAAGAGACAGGAGGTGGGCTTAGTAGAGAGATGCTTGGTTTGCTGGGAGTAATTGCGGGAGGTAGGTGTGAATATGATCAAAATGCATTGCATAAAATTCTGAAAAAATAAAAATATTATTTTCTAAAGAGGGCTGGATCAAGAATAAGTAATACCCACTTGGTTTTTAATGGCCACCTGGAGGAGTTTTTAATACTTCTTTATTTTTAGATTTGAGATCTCGGTTGTGTAGGCCACAAAAACTTATCTGCTTACCTCAGCCTCCAAATGCTGAACTTACAGGTATGCACCAGGGTGTCCCCTAGTTTTTAATCTTTCTCTATTTAATTTTCCTTCTTTTAACTATTACCTTATCATATAAAGCGTTGGCTCTAGTTGGTGCATTTCATACCTATGTGTTATTGTACTCACACCCTGCCACATCCTCCAGTGTCAACTTCTGCTAACCCTCCTTTTAATTTTTTTAATCTTTTAGATAGTGCCCCCACCCACTTCTGCATCACGCGTATTCCATCACTCTTTCTAATTCCACTCTCTCTTCATGTCTCTTTTTATGGTATACTTCCTAGTGTTGTGACCTACATACATATAAACATAATGTGTATACAATTTGAAATATACAGTCTGTATAGAAAGGAAAACATGAAACATTTGTATTTCCAGTTCTTGCTTATTTCACTTAACATAATAACATCCTGTTCCAGTTGTTTTCCTGTGAATATAATGATTTCATTTTTCTTCACAGCTGCATACAAATTCTACTTTGTATATAAAATGATTTCTTAATTATTCTTATGAATGAAAAGACTAAATAAAACAGGTGACACACGATTAATAAGTATTTACTAATTGTTAACTACATTTGTGAACACGTAATAGTTGGTAAAAAGAAAAAACTCAATTTATATTTTTAGACTTTACAATATAGTGAAAACAGCAAGACAATTAAATGCCTCGTTTTGCTGAGTTTATAATGGATATTAGTCTGACTCCTTCTTCAGGACATGCCACTGCCCCATCTCAACTTCCCAATCTCAAACATAATCAAGGGATTCTATGAGGTAATACAATGGTAAGTGATCCTTATTGCCAGGCCACGTGTTTTATTTGTATTAACTCATTTAAAATATGCAGAACCCTACAAAGGACCTGGGATTAAAATCAAATTGAACTTAAGGTATTGCATGTTGTTAGACATGACATCATGCACTATACCCCTAAGAGACAAACCCACATTGCCAATTACATTGTTGCATTCTATCTATTTCAGATTCCACCCCATCTCAGAGATTGTAATCATGGGAGTCTGTTTCCCAAGCTCACTTTTTCAGGTGAAGGGAGCAGAGAGCATGTACCTAACTCTTCTCACTTTGGTCACTAAACAGGAAACTAGCAGAATAATGAGCTTGAGATCAGAATAGTTCGTCTCAAAAGTCAAGCTTCCTAAAAATGGGGCTAGCGTTTTTAAAATTTAATTTTCCAGGAACAATGAAAGTGTTGGTTGTAAGCCCAAACAGCAGGAGGCAAAGTCACAGGAAATTAGTAGCTACCACAGAGCGGTGATTTTCCTCCTGTGTCCACTGAATTCTTTCTTTATAAGCTCTGGGTATTTCTATTGTATTCTGGCTTTCATATCTCCCTTTTACTGCTTCATACCCAAGGACCTGAAAGAGAGGTGAGGTACAAGCAAGAGCAAGACCTAATCACATATTGATTCAGAACATATTGGTAAAATATTAATAAGTGCCACACTGGCAAGAATGTCTCTGCAATACAAGTATGCATTGGTACAAACAATACAATCCTAGGTTTTCAGACATTCAGATATGTATTTATCTAATCTGGAGTGGGACACATATTTATAAATTCATATTTTAATGATGAGACTATTTGCAAAAGCATTTAGAAAAAGAACATGGAGTAAAACTTGGAATAGTTTTATTTGTCCCAAAGACTTAGGCCATGGAGAAAAAAATAGAAAAGTCTGTGAACAGCCTAAGAATCAAAGCAGACATTGTCTATTTATTCAGATTATGCTTATCACAATATTTCTATAAAGCAAGGTTATGATTCATTTACTTCAATCATGAAAGCATTTTCCATTTATTGGCAGATCCAAATATGTATTGTCTAAAAGTGTACCATTCATATTAAGAGATTTGTGAGCCAGACTTCTTGATAAGAATGCAATTCTTTAGGATTTTTCAGTGTGCATGGAACAAAACTAAATTTTCATACCTCAGTGGGCCTGCAATTTTCAAAAGTCCATTGCTGCCTCTCATTTCCTTATCCCTAACTAGGCTCCTTGGAAGTGAGTTTTTAAGTTATCTTATGAAACCCACTTGGATGAAACTGAGGACGCCCTACAGTGTAGGATTTGACTTATCCAGTACCATGAAACTCGAGCTCCAGAAGGAAACTTTGTCTTGCATCATGTTCAAACTGATTTTAGCATTCTAATGCCAGAATGCATTCCATTCTAATTGCAATTAGTTCTTCTGAGCTCATCCTCTATAATAAAGATAACATTTAAAAATGTTTAGAAACTGGATATGTCAAGAGTCATTGGAAATGAAACAAAATTTCATGATTTGACCTTTCATAAATTATTATTTATATCATAGTGTAAAACAAATAAAACAGGGTTTTCTACCTGATGTGCTTTGGACATAATGCTAGAAAAGTCCTGCAACGAAAGAAAAGAGGCAAAAGGGCAGAGTGAAAAAAATTAAGTGTTTGTGTAAAACTGATTGTTTACTTTAAATGCAAGGCATAGCCCTTTGAAGTGAATGTTGTACTAAGTGTTAAGCCAAAACCAAAATTATATGAATGGAAAGAAAGTAAAGGCTTTGAGTCCCGGTGGATTTTTAAAATTCCTGTGGAAAGTTTGATAGGCTGCCTTCCTTCTCATAAATAAACTATTGTGGTTTGAATGCATGTGTTGTGTCTTGGTTTATTTCATTCTGACTAGCAGAAACTCAGATTTTGTAAAAATTATTTAAACCAAATTATGACGAGAGAAATGGTCTTGATTGTACAGATAAACTCAATACAGCTTAATCTGAACACCATTAGACGTGTTCACTGTTACTATGGAGGACGAAATGTACAGTTCAACATCATTAGCATAGAGATGCTTGTTAGTCTGGAGTATGTCGATCTGGCCTAATGCATGTGCTGACGTGTTCCTAATAATTTTATGGTCATACATCAAAACAGCTATGACAAAACTGAATAAGAAAAAGACACAAAATATTATTAGTTTCTACATAAAATATTTTGTTTCATACAACTGTCAAGTTTTATTTTAATTCTACATGAGGCTTTTGAACAATATCTCTGAAAACTACAGGTAGCAGAGATTTTGTATAATAACTAGTCAGCTTCTGTCTGAACCCCATATACCGGAGCAGAATAGCCTATCAGTATTCAACAGGAACGATTCTACCAATCATCTTTTATATAAATGGTATATTATTACATACATTTTAACCTAATGTATAACACCCAGTTGAGTGCAGCAGTTATCCCACATTGTTCATGGGATAATATTAAGGAAAAAAACCTCTACCTGCTCAGTACAAAAGCATGGTCTTAAATGTTTATCCGTACGTATCCACATATATATATGGATGTTTATATGTATATAGTTTATTTGTTAAAAAATAAATATGTATTGTAAAAGTGGAGATGTCTAAAACTATAGATAATGTGTGAAGACAAATAGCTTCAAATTTCAGAAAAATTATGAAAATAGTAAAGGGTTTGAATTTCCAATGGATTTTTAAAATTCAACCTACCTTCATAAAATATTCCCCAAATTTATAAAAAGACTTACAGTGCAATAAAATTATATATATGTATATATATATATATATACATATACATATATATTTCAGAGGCATCCATTAAATATATTTGAAGCATTCTCCATGTATCATTCATTCCTTCACGGTTTAATACTTCATTGTTCTAGTCATTTTCATGAGCGAGTATATAGTAACTTCAAATTGACTGCAGAACTATAATAATCAAAACCATATGGTGCAGATAAAAAACAAAGAATGAATTAAAAAAGTATTGTTACATTCGCAGATAAGTGTAGCTCTCGTCAAGGAAGCTTGTCCTCACAGCACACGGAGATCATTACCAAAAACCACAACTGTACACAATGCAAAGGCAACAGACACACAACTTCTGCACCCAAAGGTCAGGGAAAATCACAGGAGTTGGAAAGATGAAGACCAGGAGGTCTGCTGTGAGCCTGTGTCTCCTAGAAATGTTTGCCTGAACAAGACACAAGCAATTACACCATCGGGGTGAGTATGCCAATTCCGATAGGGAAAATATCCCTGAATTCCACCCCAGGACAAATAATGAAAAGCAACCAGAAATTGCTGACAAAAGGAGAACAAGCTCTGTAATTAGGTATCAGGGGTCAGCCCTGAAATCTTAGAAACAAACAAGCAAGCGAAAACAGACTCAGCAGGTTATATTTATATATTTGTATGCATACATTCCCACTATGTGTGTGCATAACAATTACATGAAAGAAAAAAAAAAAAGGCTATCGATTTGAGAAGGAGTGCTAAAGAAAGAGTGCATCAATTAGTTATCAAATACCAAATGCTCAGCCCTGAGGTATACATATAAGAAAAAATATTACTTGGAGACTTGATATTCTGGGAGCATATATAGGGGGAGGAGGTCTCCCTCGGTCACAGACATAGGGGAGGGGAGAAGGGGAGAAATGGGAGGGAGGGAAGAATGGGAGGAAACAGGGGAAGGGGTAACAATCGAGATGTAATATGAATAAATTAATAAAGAAAGAAAAAATATTGCATAAACTGATAAAGTTGAAACTGTATTTAGAAATATATATACATAATATATACATGTGTATATAAGTATACATTTAACAACAATTAATTTAAAAAGTGGCCATGAATTTAAAAAAGATTCAGGAAGAATACATGGGAGGGCTTAAAGGGAGGGGAGGAAATGGGAAAATTGTGTAATTATTACATCAAAAAATGAATAAAATTAAGAATAACACTGAGCCTCCAAATAAACTTATGTACCTAGAAGTAATATATTTTCAACACAAATACAAAAAATATAAATTAGAAAAAAGACAACCTTTTTATTTTTATTTTTTATTTTTTGACAACCTTTTTAATAGATGCTATTATGGCAACTAGGCATCCACATACAGAAATATTCAGTTGTACTCTTCACTACTTAGATTTATTTATGAACTTAACTGTAAGATATATATATATATATATATATATATATACATATATATATATATATTTCAAAGAGAGATATAAAGTATCCAATAGGCATGGGAAAATTTTAACTAATTTTAACTAAAATGGAACAATTCAGATGAACATTTATGGCATTTTAAAAGTGACATAAGCCAAGTATAAGGAGACAAATACACATAGTCTCACTCTTGTGTTTAGTGTAAAAATTGAACTCATATAAGTTTCAAGTAGGTTGATGGGTGCCAGAAGATGAGGAAGAGAGGATGAGGAAGATAGCCATTACAGAATACCAAACTGAACTTGGGAGGAGGAGGAGGAATATGTTTGAGGTCTCTGAAGCAAGGGTGATAACCACAGTTAAAACATATTGCATGACACCTCAGCGTGTTCTGCACTTCTGGAAATGGACACCAGAGGCTGGATAATTTATAAACAACAGAATTTTATTTTGATGTTTCTAGATATTGCCATGTCTAGGATCAAGGTGCTAGTAGATCTTTCTGGAGATAAGTTCCTGAGCTCCAGTTTCCCAATGACATCTTGGATGCTGAGTCTTCCAAGATGTGGAACAAGACACTATTATTTATGTGGCAGGAGGCCAGAAGAATGAGAAGGCATTCCTGGACATTGTTTGTAGAGCAACATTCATCCTTTCATGATGACGCAGTGCTCATGATCTAAATATCTCTTTAGGAACTGCCAACATCATTGACTTGGCAATCAAGTTTTTCAACACATGAATTTGGAGTAGATGAAAACATACAAAATGTATGATATGATATAATGTTACATGATACTCAGGAAATTGCTAAAAATAAGATTTCAGCATCAAGACAGTACATGAGATAATGTGTAGCTACATTTAATTTGAAGATTCCATAATACAATGTATTTACATTCCTTCTCCGCCTCTTACCCTCCAACTTCTCCCATATGTCATCTACCACCCTCTTTTTAAATTAATGACCTTGTTTTATAAACTTTTTATATATACACACATACAAACGCACACACATTCACACACTCACATACCTACATACGCGCGCGTGCATGCACACACACACACACACACACACACACACACACACACACACACACACGAGTCCAATTAGCTTGCAAGTATTTAAGCCCTAGGATTAGGGGTCTCATCTCTGAGCAACAAAAACAACCAAAAAAAAAAAAATCATAACAAAACAAAGTACATGGCCCTTCCCTCAGTAGCCATTGACTCCTTGTACATTATCATTAGAGGTGTGTCCATTTGAAGTTTTCCTTTATTTATGCTAGCATGTTGATGGGCATGGTCATCATAGGTTTACTTCATCAGAGATGTAGGCACAGTTTAACATATAGAAACAATAACATAATAAATTATATATAAAGATTTATAGGCAAAACTGCATTATCTCATCAATAGATGCAGAAAACACATTTGACAAAATACACCATGGTTTTATGGTAAACGTCCTAGAGACAACAGGGATAAAGGGAGCATATCTAAACGTAAGGAAGGCTAGGTATTTCAAACTCATTCCCAACATAGTTCTAAATGGAGAAAAATCTAGAACTCATCTCATTAAAGTCAGGAGCAATACACGCGTCTCTACTATCCTCACTCTTTTTCAATACAATGTACGAAGCCTTAGCTAAAGCAATAAGATAAGAAAAGAAAAATCAAAGGGACACAACATATGAAAAGAAAAACTAGTTGAAACTAATATTTTATTACACAGAAGAAGAAATCTCAAAGATTCCACCAAACTAATTCTCAAATGATTAATACTTTTAGCAAAGTGACAGAATACAAAATTAGCTACAAAAATCTAGTAGCCTTTTTACATCATAATAACAAACAAACCAAAAGAAGTGCTCATGGGAGCACTTCCATCTGCAGTAGTCTCACAAAAATACTCAGGAATAAGGCTAATCGAGGAGATGAAAGACCTCTACAACGAAAACTTTAAATTTCTGAAGAAAGAAATTAAACATGTCAAAGAAGAGGAAAAGATCTCCTATGCTTGTGTGTTGGAAGAATTAACATTTTGAAAATGTTCATCCTGCCTAAAGCATCAAATGGATTCAATGCAATTCCAGGTAAAATTCCACAACATTCTTCACAGAAATAGAGAAAAGCATTTTAAACCTCACTGGGAAGCACAGAAGTGTCCAGATAGCCAAAGCAATTCTGACCAAAAAGATTAATGCTAGAGGGACTGCCATATTAGATTTACAGAGCTACAGTAACAGTAACATCATGAGACTGGCACGGACATAGATATGTAGATAAATAAAACTGAATATAAGACCCAGTGATAAGCTATGAAGTTACAGCCACCTGACACAAAAAAATAGTAAAACACACATCAAAGATGGGGATAAAAAAACACAGATGCTATGAAGGGGGTAGGGGAAATGTATGAGGTCTTACCTGGAAATGGGGAACATAGGCTAACACAGAGAAAGACCAAAGAAGAATGAAAAAACTGAAAGTACGGTTGTTAGAAAGTCATAGAAAAACACCTTATTTATCAGATTAATTTTAAATATATATATTTTAATATTATTAAATCATTTAATATTATTAAATCAACTAATGCTAATATTAAATTATTGCTAAATTACATCAGAGTGTAATATTGTTGAATTATTAAATAGTATTAATTGCTAATTACATATAGTTTGTGGCAGGGCTATTTGTTTGGTTGCTTTTTTAGGCATAGTCTCTTTATTATGTAGCTCTGGCTGTTCTGAATTCCTTATATAAAAAGGGTGGCCTCAAACTCAGAAAGAGCTGCCTGCCAGTGCCTCCAGGTTGCTGCTATTAAAGCATGCGCCACCACACCTGGCTTTTAATTACATATCATTTTAAGGCAGTTAGTCTGCATGTCAAGATGATGCTCCTCCAGGAACTACAGACTGCCTAACAGAACCCAGTAAAAACCACACAGGACATACCTCCTTTCATCTTATTAGTAAGGCATATTTTAATCAGCTTCATTTAGCAGTTAACAATGTATATCAAATTTCAAACCAACTTACTACAAATAACAAATAAATACATTTGGTTAATTAAAATAATAAAGCACTTCTACATCAAGAGCTTTTTAAATTATGTTACACTGCTTCACATTAAGGTGGGGTTTAAAGCAGTGAAGTGTTTGAAGGCCTTGAACATTGGAAACTAGCCTTAGGTTAAGGTAAAGGATGGACTAGAGCAATACAAGATAACAGGGGGAATTAATGGTGATCATCAGATGCCAGCTAAAGGGCGAGGGGGTTAGGGTCTTCAAATGCTGCTCAAAGCGGATCCTCTACTGCAAATTGCATTCTAAAGTGATTTTTTTACACAGTGTCCACTTCTTTAAATGGCTGCTGGTGGTAAAAATCCAAGCAGTAGCCACCCTGGAGAAACAGGACAGCTGCAACGGTTCACATGCTCCCGTCAATCTCCTTTGTCATTTTCCACCAAAGCCATCTTAGTCCAACAGGCAGCTCTGTGATATTCTTAGTTCAGGCTACTTAGCTGGCTGATTCACGGTGACCTTTCTTTTTATGGCAACACCTCACCTCACACCGCTTCCCTTGCCAGGGCCTTTCCCTTCACACTGCTGTTGTACAGCCGGAGTCCTGTCTTCTTAAGAGAGACGTGTCTTATAAGAAATGGAGTTTTCTTCCCTTATGCTTAAGAGAAGTGCTTACATATCGTTGATAATTTGCATATGTCTGTAAAGTCACGACAGTAGCCCCGGTGGCTGAATCAGTTTCTAGCAATCTGAACGGTTGCTTCCTGGTAAAGTCTGAATTGCGCTGTGCTGCTTGTCAGTATGCAGCCAGCAAAAGACCAGTGAGTTTACGAGCTCCCTTCACTTGGTACAGTGTATTTCTACCACTTACGATTTAGGTTTTTTTTTTTTTTTTTTTTTTTTTTTTTTTTTAACTGCATACCACAGGAAGCCAAAATTGCAGCAATTTCCAGGGTCAGATGGGGAGAGAAGTTCTGGATGAAATTTAGAGCGAACCACACACTTCCCTTCCCCAAACCCCCCAAGATGTGGCCCCTGGAAGCGGCCTTTCATGGAATAAACCTATCAGTTAAACGTCGCCTTTGTGGCCAGAGCTGGCTGGGGCTAAGTTTAAAGGTGTATAAAGAGAGTGGAAGTTTTTACAGCAATTGCCCGAAATTGTGTTTTAATTTCCATATACACATTTGGAATCTTGTGTTATTTTTATTTTTTCGCCATTACTGTTTAAACAAAGCAGCAGGTTAGAACGTTTTTCACACACAATCCTATGAAAACCTCATCTAACAAAAGCCCAGGGCTATTTTAGACCAAGTAAATACAGACGCGCAGACCGTGCGCTTCCTCTTGCTCTTTGGCTCCACTTCAGTTTGAGGTAAGTTGTTCAGGAGGAAAAAAGAAAGAAAGAAAGAAAGAAAGAAAGAAAGAAAGAAAGAAAAAAAGAAAGAAAGAAAGAAAGAAAGAAAGAAAGAAAGAAAGAAAGAAAGAAAGAAAGAAAATTATAATTCTTAAAATGAGTCTAAATTTGGGGAAGTTCATAAACAATATTCACGCATGCGGTTGTAAATTCTGTGTGGAACGATCTGTACGATGCCTCCTTGTAATTGTTGCCTTTGCCAGGAAGTCATGTGAGCGGAGAACATACCCTGAAAGAATGCTTTGAAATGTAGCCACCGACACTAATTCGGCGCTTTATTCCCATAGCCAGCAAATATTAAAAGCTCACCACCTACAAGGCCATTGGCTAAGTTGGGAAAAATGTTTTCATTTAGACCTGGATCTTAGTGCTCCTTAACTGAGAAGTGAGATCTAACTCTCAACCAGTCATCGCCACACAGTACTAGAAGTGCTGATGAACCAGAGCAAAAAGTGCCACTAAGACACTTATGATCAGCTAGCCTCACAGAGAGGGAAAAGAACGACCCCCAAGGGATTTCGCCATCAAATCCCTCCCAACACCTCTCAGGGAATCCCGGGAAGAAGAGATGGAATCGTGAACGAACAAAAGAAACGTATTCTAAGTGCTAACATTTCGTTTTCAGACTCCATTTAATCAGAAGGAGAAAATAAATTCAAAGTCCCAGGTCCTAGGGGAGCTGGGAACTTCCCAATAGCTGACCAGCTTCTGTTGTAAGGAGAAGGTTGTTTGACTTCAGACATTTCAGGGACAACTTGTAAGGAGACCGTAGTCTGAGTCCAGCCATTCCAAGGACAACTTTTCCATCTTGCCAGCCCAAGTTCATGTTCGCAGGCCCAGTAACCTTCTCCTATCCAGATTGACAGAAACTCTCTTGCTCTACCCCTTATGTCAAAATATTGTTGGACAATGCTATGGTCCACCCTGCTCCCCTGCCTTTATGGTTTCATCATTTAAATATTCCGTACAATGTTCCATCGGGGGTCATAGCTCAGCTCCTGAGTCTGTTCTGTGGCCCTGGTGGGTCAGTGGAGGCCTGATTTCCTTGTCACCTGTGTTGACCTGGTGTTTGACTTATGTTGGATTTAAGCAGACCCCACAACAGAAAGACAGTAACAGCCAGAGGGAACATAGGAACACAAAGGAAACAAACAAAGCGTGTGTGAACCCACAGGGACTGAGGCAGCATGCACAGAGTCCACATGAGTCTGGACCAGGATCCTAGAGAGGATAGAAGTGGACACATGCCCCCATCCCTCTCCCAGAAGCTATCTTCAATTGATAACCACTTGCAAATGAAAATTTAGTTTCCTCCAAGGAAGTCTCTCTGGGGAAACAAAGGACCTTAAAGGGTTAAGCTGCATTCCAGCAACACATGGCCAACTGAAATGAAACTTGGGCATCTTTGGAGGTTCATTGTATCATAATGCTGTGTCAGGCTTTTCCTGTTTTGCTTTTGATTATCTTATGTTTTGATTCATTTTTATTTTATTTTATATTTTTCCCTCTCCCTTTTCCCTAAAGGTTCTTTGCATTTATATTATAGCTTCCAGTTTAGTGTTTTTGTGGGTTTCCTGAACATGCTAGCGAGTGGGTCTCTATTTCTTTGTGTCTTCCCTTGGGCTCTTTTCCTTCTACTTGTTTGTGTTATCCAATTATGATGTGTTAGTTTTTGTTTTTTTATATGTCATTATATTATTATCATCCCAAAGATCCAGAAAAGGGGTGGGTCTACATGGTAGAGGAGGTATAGAGGACGTGGGAGGAACTAGAGAGAAAACTTTAATCAGAGTATATTGTCAGAAGAAAATTTATTTTCAATAAAAGAAAGAAAGAGAGGGAAAGCAGTTAATTTCTGTTGTGAAAAGGTAGAGGTTTGGCTGTGTTGTCTCTCCAAAGTATTTCAGAAAACAGAAAGATGAGTAATAGAAAATAAAACACAACCTATATTCCAGATACTCAGTTTTAAATGTTGAAATGTTTTTCTGATTATCATCTGAGTATTCTGACCCACTGTGAAACATAAGCCATTAAATAAAAGCTGCAGAGAACTACTATCAAGGTAACTGTATTGCACAGAAAGGAACATGTAGGGGTAGAGAGAAGCAAACAACCAGAATCCGTCTATGGAAGGGGATCAGTTGCTCAGCCACCTGAGTAAGCTGCAGAGAGAAAGGACAAGACTGATCACCTGCAACAATCCCACAGGGCACTTTCCATGCCAAGTGATGAAAACTCAACTCAAAATGGAGAAAACAATGGACATCTAAGGAAATGAAGAGTGTGGGTAGGGGGAGCCACAGGCAAGGTGAGTTAGACTAAGTCATCAGGGCCTCTCCCTCTCTGCTCGCTCCTCTCTCTTGACTTCTCCACGCTCACCTGGTACATTTGCTTTGGGATGAGCCCTGATGATGGCAAGGCCATGGCTGCTCTCTCTGCTTGGACAACATGCTTTCTAGTGATCTCAGAAGTCATCGTTTAAACATTGCTGGGTAAACAAGGGCTCAGTAATGACTTCTATATGCCAAGCAGAAAAGTAATCCACCTTATTACCTCCTTAGTCCTTTAGAATAACAGTAATTAATAACTACCAGGCTTACTTGGGTTCAAGAAAGAATCAGAACATCAGCGAAAGAATTCTGTTTCCTCCTAAATTTTTATTTTAAAATTAATTTAATTCTTTTAATTTCGGAGGTTATAATATAATAACAACATTTTTCCTTTCCCTTCCTTTCTCCAAATATTCTCATTTAATTTCCCCCATCTCTTTTTCAAATGTATGGATTCTTTATTCACTAATTGTTAGTTCATTCATAAGTGTATACATATACACATATATGTATATATGTACATATATACATGAAATTATATGTGTACTAATATATTTCTCTGTATGTCTGTCTGTCTGTCTAACTATATACATATTCCTAAATATAATCTGTTCAGTCCATATGTTTCTTATATTGCATTTTCAGCCTTGACCATTTGGAATTCTACAATCATTTGGAATACTCTAAAACATTTTATATTCTAAAAGTAAGAGAGAATTTTAAAATGAATAGTTGTTTCTATACTTAAGGGGATTAGTTGTGGAGAAAAGGTAGAATAATTGACTTGTTTATTCAAGAAATTATTTACTGAGTGCTTACTGTATGTTAGGTACAGCAGTGGACCCGGGGATATAATAATAAACATGGCATATACCTTGCCTTCATCAAGTTACAATCTCCAAAAAAGAATACACAATTAAATAAATAAAAATGAGTCTGACTATGCTTTGAATTACATGGGAAACAAGACAGACTAAGGATATGAAGATTGGCCTATTTACAACATAGAGTTGGTGGGCAGGGTGATATTTTAGAAGGATTTACCACAGATGGCTCCTTGAAAGCACAGTAATAATGCCTCCCATAGACCCACAGAATAAATTTCCTCCATTTTCACATCTCCTCTATATAAATAACAGCTATGATCCTTCACCACAATCATTATTAATAAAACCATAAGAAAATTCTGTTATGATATTCAGAATCAGGGTAACCATACTGTTGATGAATTAAAAACCTACAACAAGTTAAACTGACTCAGAATTTTAAGCATATTATGATTTTCAGAATATTAATATAAATGTACTATGGTTTTCAGAATATTAAGTTTTTCACTATCAAATGTATTTCCTAAAAAGTTTAATATTGACTATGCTATTTCAGCAATTATTTCAGTTCTGGATTTTGTAAAAGAGATAATGTGAGCTTATTTTATTTTGTACTTTATGAACACTCAGTTTGTTTCCCTTACCATACATTTAATCACCTGCACAATTATACTAAATTTTTGTTACAAAGGGTTGAATGCATGTGAACTAAGATGGATATAAAGATTATAATGAAATGACTCTCTTAATATAAAGTATGCATTGCCTTATATTAATTATAAAACTCATTAAAATGTTATCAATGTTTGACAAATACAATTGGATATAATCAACAAGGAAAATAAGTCATAATAATTTCTAAATAAAAGGGTTTTATTATTTGTCACAATGAATCCCACAACTTGTCTCTAGGTGGTGGTTCTTTAAAATGTTTTTGAATTTTTAATAACTACTGATTTCCTAAAACTCCATGGATACATATGCATGTTTATATGCACAAGTTCATATATATACTCAAGGTATGTATATGTAAGGTATTGACTCAAGGTCAATACTGTTTTTCTTCAAAATACATTGTATCCAAAACCATACAGTAAGATATAGATACAGACACAGATTAGTTGTAGATCACAGAAATATTCATTTTGTGTCTTCAAGAGCACTCCGGTCTAGATCTGCCTTGTGAACCATGTCTGCGAAGCATCTAGACTTTCACAAAACTACAGAGGTTTCAAGCCCAGGTTTGATTTCAGAATGCCCCCAATGAGTATAAGATCTGAATATCACCTTTTGACCATGAAATGGCAGCTGGGACAGCTGTCTACAACATATGTGATCCCAGGGCTTCTATGGCATTTGATCTTCTTGACCATGCCGTTCAGTATGTGCTCTTTCCCCTTAGTTTCCATGACAATGTCTCTGCTTTCTTTTGTAATTTGCTTTTGTGCTCTTATATTATTGCCAATTCTCAGTGGAGAATTTATACGTTGCAGTTACACAGGGCCCAGTGTAACACTCAGTGTGCTTCGTTAACACCTGTTTGCCAACAATTACACACATTAAGATCTTTTCAGGCAACAGAGAAAATGAGATGTAAAATTAAGTAGGCTGTTCCCTAGATGGTGTATTACATGGACAGTGGAAATTTCCCTACTGTCTGTAGTGTATCAAAACTTCTACACGTATTTATTTATAAAAAGCACTATGAAGTAGACATAGTAGAGAAAAGGAATTTATGATGGTGCAATCTTCTCAAAAATAAATGCAATGAAACCTCATTATACTTCTGATTAATGCAGTTTCAGTTTTGCCCATCCACTGTATCTAAAGATTTTTCTCCACAATCTTTAAAATTAGGTAAGTAAAGGAAAAACGAAAACTTTATTTACAGAGAGAGAGAGACAGAGAGAGAGAGAGAGAGAGAGAGAAGAAGAAGAAGAAGAAGGAGGAGGAGGAGGAGGAGGAGAATTCATAAGTGGTACACTTTTCATTTAAGTGGTTAAATACATTTGACCCTACTGTTTTTACACTACTGAAGATTCGCAGGTACATGAGGGACTCACTTCAGCATCAATAGCACAGTTAGTTATTTGTTTCATTTTCTCTCAAGTTTTGCAAATACTTAATTGTAAGTGTGTGTCATAGAAGGAACACAAATTTAGTCACTCCCAATTATACATAAATACACAGAATGTAAAGCATTTTAGTCACATGCTTCATTCTCATTAAAATATATATTTCCATACTTATAGTTTTTCTTGTTCTACTTATTTATAACCAATACCTTCATATTGCAAAACATTTCAGGCTTTGAAGTTTCAAAAACTAGTGTAATATCTAAGTCCAAATTGACATACCTACCGCATTATTTTTCTTTAGTTATATTTTTATTTTATAATTCTCAATAGAAACAAACCATGGATGACTATTAAATAATTATTTGTAGTACATAGCATTTTACTGAAGTTAACTATAGTCCCATCAGTAGATACCAATGTGAGACATTTCATTAATATTCAGTGATTCTTACAGTTAGCATCTTCTGGAAAGGAACCATCAAGGCTCTTTATGCTGGGATCCATGACAATGTCAAACACACAGTAATATCAGGTAATTATTCATATCTTATTTCACATTTAATAAAGTTTAAACAAAACAAAAATTAATCTATTATTCAGAATATGACGTGCTACAATAAAATTATATCTAATTTTAAAAATATAAAAAATTATTATTATTCATATTACTACCTGCACAAGACAAAGTAAGATAAAATTATCCAAGTTTGGCTAAAAGAAATGTCACAACAAAAAGATCTACTCAGAATCTCCATGTTCTCATTGAGCAAATGTTTATTGAGTGAAAGTGTTTATTGGCTATAATTCTGGCCACTATAAAGCAGAAGTGATATATAGATTTCTTGATGGGAAAAAAATGATAACAGAAAGTAAATTTTTAACATAAGGACAAAGCAAAATTGACTAAATAATATATGAAGACCAACAGTGGTAGTCATAGAAATAGAATGCGAAAGTTAAGCATCATTAATCTTCTTGCAGAGATTTGAAGGAGTCAAGAGAGTTTGTCATATCAGTTGTTACAGAAAACACATTCTTAGCAAAGTGTGGACTTGGTACTAAGACTATGAGGCACAATACACATGATGTCACCTGGAACATGTGTGAAGAGGGGTATCTGAGTTATCTCAGAATGAGTTAAGAGAATGGTCAGCAGGTCGGAGGAACATAGGTGTATGGAAAGATCATTCAGCTCCTTGCTGCCAGCTATGTGAACTTTGACCTTTACTGTAAACAAAATGGGGAAAAATTTTTGACTACTGAGTAGATATTAGGTCTGCAATACTCTAATTTGTACTATGAAAAGGTTTTATCTGACTTTAGGGAGTAGCATTCACTTATTTCATGATTGTGTACAAATGAACATTAATACCAAGATACCAAGAAACACAGTACCCACTGAAGCATTAGCCCTGCACCCAGGAAATGCTTGGACTCCTCTTCCTCACTGTCATTCCATCAGTGCTGTGCGTCTTCTTTCAAAATAGTATGCTGAGTCAAACACATCAGACCTCATTATGGAATAGTGCTGAAAGAGATCTCACAACCACCTTATTCCACCACACTCTTCTTCATTTTGGTTGTAATTATTTTCCATTTTGACTTCAAATAGGGTGTACTTAATGAAAAATTTCATACAGTTTAAAAACAGAGGCAGCAAGAGGGCACAAATAGGCATACTTTTTTCAACCCTAGAAAGTGGTCCCTGCTCCCCGTTTGCTATGTTGCCTACCCTGCTACCCTCTCTGTCTTCGTAGATCTTAGATTCCTTGATTTTATCAATTTTTATCTTGTTCATCTGTCTTCATACTGTCACCAACCCTTTCAGCTCACAGATGATAAAACCGAAGTCCTAGAAATTAAAGTAATTTAGCCAAAAGTATGCAATTGGCCAGAAACTCAATTGAATTCAGACTAAGTTTTCCAGAACAAGTCTCTACTTCCTCCTCCAAACCAAGAATTTTCTCACCCTGTCCTGGGTATCCAGATTTCACTGGCATCAATACTAAAGACACACACATTTCTGCTGAAAGTACTGTGAAACCTTAGGGCTCAGAGTCCAGCCTTAACGTAACAAGAGTTCTTCTTGGTACTCAAGGAGAAAGACAAAAATTAAAAAGTTGAAAGTCACACTAGGATAGATAGAAAGTTTAAAGAGGATGGGCTTGGAGCAGAAGCTGAGAGCATGTAGGATGAAGTTTATAAACTTTAAAGATGTATTCAAAGCCAAGTCAGAAAGTTATAGGAAGTGAGCCTGTCTTCCTCTTCCTCTTTCTCCTCCTCCTCTCCCCTCCTCCTTCCTTCCTCCTCCTCCCCTCCCCTCCTCCTCCCCCTGCATTATATATTTCTGTGCTTCCCAGATTTAGAAACTCATCTAGTAACCTTAGTATTAAGACCAAGTCAGAAGTAGTTTAGTAGGGCTGAGGGAGATAGCTCTGCTGCTACAGAATCGGGGACAAAAACATGATAAGCTGAGTTCAATCCCCAACACTGGAAAACCTGACATGGTGGGAGCGATCACCTCTAATCCCAGTGCTGGGGCCGCAGAGTGGGAGTATCCCTGGTTCCTACTGGCCAGCAAGTTTAGCCAGTTAATTAACTCCAGGTTCCATGAGGAGTGTCTCAAAAAATAAGGTGGCTCCAACATCTGCTTCTGGCTCTACATGGAGGCAGGCACACACACACACACACACACACACACACACACACACACAGACACAAACACACACACACACACACACACACACACACACCCCAAATTAAAAAAAAAAACAGATTGAAGCCTCAAGACTAAAGAAACCTAGATTCAAATCTTAGCATAGTTACCTCTTATAATCCGTGTCCTAGGCTAATTATGCCGTTCTGGAAGGTTTGTTGTGAAATTCAAATTATATATAACTCATATATATGTATGTATGCACACACAGAGAGGTGGGGAGAGAAGATGCTACACATATCAGTGCTTGAAATATAAATGTTTCAGAAATTAAAGATGCTATTTTCCCAACTAGAGAATTTAATGCTTTCTTTCCAAACAGCACAGTAATGAACATTTAGAACGTTACCAATATTTAGGAGTAGTTAAAACCTCATATAGACAAGATAGGGTGTATTCAGGGTAGTAAGCGTAGACATTATGACATACATTAGATAATAGACTGAAACAGAAAGTACAATCCTTTAAAAACTGTATTTTCCATGAATCTTTATTCTTCTACTACAGTTGTTGCAAATTTGTAAAGAAAATCTGAAATATTATTGCATGACTGACAGCCTTTGCTTTAACTTAATATATCTTTTTCAGTTTGAAATGACAGTGTAAAAATTATATATGACATGATTGTGTAAATATATATACATATACACACATATATGTATATATGCATAACTTGTAAATGACGTGACAGTGTAAAATATGTATACATGACTTGTAAATATATATATTTACGTAACTTGTAAATGTGTGTGTGTATGCCACTTGATGGTGATAATGAAATCATTATTTATGGCTTTAGATGTATTTTTCTTAACATGTGTTCCAGTGTCGATATTAAATATTATGTAAGTGTACTACATCGGAGGTCCTGCTAAACACTGCTGACACTAGATATAATTTTTTTGCTATACAGCACTGAGCTGTGCCTTGTAGGATATTGCCGTAGTCACAGGCTTTTCCCTCTAGATGCCCACAGCAAAACATACTTCTAACCCTGTCCTAACAACTGAAAATGTCTCCACACTTTGCCAAATGTCCCTAGGGCAAACGGAAAAAATTAATCCAGACTGCGAACCATTGTCTGGTACTTTAAATAAGGGTAGAAAAAGTCTAAATCCATCATAAACCAGTGTCACTGGGCTAACACTCCTATTGGCTCAACAGCAGAGACACCCACGGAAACAATTGCTATTGGAATTGTAGCATTCTTAAAAACCCTTTCTTCCTTCTCAATCCAGACATAAAGACACACCAGAAGTTAAAGGAAGACATCCTGATTAGATTAGCACTAGCTTCATTGGTGGCCGGCCTTGGCTTCTCAACAGGGTGGAGCAAGTAAAGGAAGTTGCTTGTGTCTTTGGGGACTGCCTCTTTGCCCGCCTGTAACGGTCTTTATTTGGACAGTGGCCGGAAGGAAGCCATCCTTTCTTGGAACCAGGATTGAAGCAAGTTTATTGTTTTCCTTTGCAGAGCCGAGAGGACATGATGTTTATTGTTCATTTCCTCTGCACAGTGTCTGGCTATCCAGTGTAAGTAATGCGGGCTCCAAACGTGGGTTTGGCAACCTCTTGCCTCCAGGCAAAAAAAAAAAAAAAAAAAAAAAAAAAAAAAAATCTCATGATAGTATTGGTGAATGCCAGGCCTGGCTTGAAGTTTAAAACTTTCTTGGCCAAGTCTCATAACATACATGGCTTAACCAGATGTTGGGAGTTATGCCCAGAGAAAAAAAGTCCTTCTCTAGTCTCTAAAGAGAAAACAGCTTCCACTCTCCGACAGTCCCCAGTGTCCTTGAAGGCCCTGCCCTCAAACTTATTGGCACACAAGTAGGAATTCTACACTGTGAGTATTTTAGCTTCTTTTGCCACCCAGAGAAAATGACTTTGCTGTAATGTACGTGCTCTGGAGGCGTTTGATGACCGCGTGTGGACAGTATACCTTGATGTACCATTAGAACCGCCATCTCTACACTTTCTGAATCCTTGTGGCGCTCACCTTTAATCCCAGCACTTGAGAGGCAGAGGCAGGTGGATGCCTGTGTGTTCAAGGCCAGCCTGGTCTACAATGCGAGTCAAGGACAACCAAAGCTACCCAGAGAAACCCTGTCTCGAAAAAACCAAAAACAACAACAACAAAAATAAAATGTTTTAGCAAATTCCACTCAAATTCCAGAATTTGGATTTTTTTACATGTGAATAAATTGAGAAGAACCTTATCCATTGTATACTATCCAGGAGTTCATAGTCAGCCTTTACATTATCAAGGAATCAGATACATGAATGGTATAGAATGAAAATGAGCTTACCTAACCTACATATAATGGGAAAGCTTTGAGCTTCTGTCCAGCCCTGTCTAATGTTTGTCAATTTTTTTTTCAGTTCATCTATTTTTGATAATGGAATGAAGAGGTCATACCATCAACATGACATATGCGTATGCCAAGGCAATAGAACTATCCAAAACCAATCTCAAGAATGTGAGTCTTTAGTACCATCCCATATGTCTGGCTCCAGCCCTCAAAATACCATCTTCCACCAGCATCCAGTTGGCAACTGTATCTTTCAGACATGCTCATGAATACACACCTATATATACCCACATATCACGTTTCCCTGTCCAATGAGGTAAGGACGCATTTTTATTCCTTGAGTCTCTAGTAATAAACTATGGTGGGCTAAAATATCACCCAGCTTATCCTTATATTTACAAGTGCTTTCTTAAGAGGTTTCCTAAGACCATTGCTTCCAATTTCTTATCTTTAAATCTGCTTGCAAATGAATGCTATCACACTAGATGAGGCAGCCACTTACTGTGCCCATGGCCAAGAAGACTGTTAAACTTGTTTTGGTGTCAAAATGTCACGTGTCCTTGTACATACTTTTTCTTTATTCTCTAAAAAGGTATGCTGCTCCTCATCTGTTAAATTTTTTTTTTTAAATGAACAGAAAACTCTTTTAAAATGCAACCCCGGTGTGATTGACAGTGACAAGCACACATACCTTGAAAGCTCCACTGTAATGTTTACACTTAATAAAAAACAAATATCATGGCATCTGAGTAGCCTAGTCAGCCGTGCAGTTTTCTACCTGGCATCTTGCAAATTAATCTGAGTGTTTATGCTGTAGATCATTCATGATGAACATATTGCTATAGCAACTATGCATTTCTTCCATTTTCCCCTGCTAATTACGCTAGCATCGCCATCAGCTACTAAATCTTTGAATTACTAATGAATGTACACGAAAAGCAATGTCTTGATACCATTCTTTCAATATGTCCTCATCCACTAAGTATAGAAAGGAAAGATACGTGTAATTTGATTATCTTTGATTTATTGTTAAAACCTTTCAATTATTGTTAGTCCTCACTCAGATCAATTTATTGTTAAGAGGTATATTTGTGGCAAATGTTTCTAAGAAAGAAAAAAAAAATGCAATTAAGTGTCTTTAAAATCCTTTCCTTCAATGCTCACAAGCATACCACTTTCATCACTTATATCTATATTAAATTAAATTTAAAAAGAAAATACTATATAAACTAGTGAACTATTCACATGTAAGGATTTATAGCTCAACAACCAGCAATAAATATTCAGAATGATTTAAATTAAGACAATCAGTGGAACATCTGATGAAACATTACAACATTTAGAAAATTTGTGTCCATCAAGAACATATGTTACCCCAGAAATTTCTTCAAGACAGTGTATAGTGAAAATGTTCTGAGTCAACTCAAGTGACCGTTGATGGGGAGAGCTTTCTCAGGAAAGGAAATCATAGTCTTAGTATGATTGCCAAGGTAGATATATTTCCCATTTGTCCCTAATACAAATTTGTAGTGCACATGTCTAACCACAGGCTAGGTATTTAGGAGCTCAGAAGCCTCCCTAGAATTATTAACGATGAAAAAGAAAATACCCTAGAAGATTAAAATAGGGTAAAAAAACCTAAAAAGTTTGCCTATTTAGTATACCTGAGTTCCTTGGAAAGGTAAAAGAAGAAGAAAGGTGATGAGAAAGACCACAGGATTTCCCCAGTAAAATAAACCATGTCAACAGAATGCAATTGATCCAATGGCTGATTCAGCCAGACAGCCCAGACACAAGTCCTTTTTTAGGTTTGGCTACTCTAGGTTAAGCAGAAGTGAAACGACCATCAGTAACGTAGAGGAATTGGTGCATCAGGGCTTCACCGCACAATCCAATATCCTCATTTCAAATGTCCTCTTCCTAAGCTTGAGAATTTGATGCAATGCCCCAAAATTAAGTGTGCAAAACTGTTTCCTTATATTCAATGTTCAATGTGCAGGAATAAAAATAGATTAAAATGTAGATCTACTATGATAATTATAGCAATTGCTAGTATTTTATCGCTCTTAATCCATTCATAAGAGACGCTGAACTTCATAAGTAGCCGTGTGATATATGACAACTACTTTTATTAGTTGATGGAAAAATGAATCTAGGAGGTTATATAATCACAACGGTCCTCACAGCTCACAATACGTCAGGCAGAGCTCAAATTCAAGACGTTTCCTTTGTTAAAAATGCAAGGTACTTAGGGGACGTTGAAAACGGCATGGAATATTTAAAGGAGCTTTTTTATTGGCTAGCTTCCGAGAAAAAGCAACAAAGGCAAATAAACACATATTTTTTTGGGGGGAGACATGAAATAAGAACTAAAATAGCATTTTATTTATTTATTATTTCATTATCTGCTTCTGAGTACATTTGTGTGTACACGTGTATGTGTGTATACGTATACATGGTTGTAAGTGTCAGAAAACAACTTTCTGGAGTCAGTTCTCACATTTCACCTCATTTTTGAGACAAGATCTCTGTTTCTGCCACCATGCTTCATATAATCCAGGCTAATAGATTAGAGATCCTTTAGCTAATTCTATCCTTCCTGCCACATATATCCCTATGATTTCTAATATTGCAAATGTACCGTGATGTAGGGCTTTATATTTAGCTGACTGCCGTTCATCAAACTTTGGTGACCAGCTTTGCACAACAATCAGGTTTACCTACTAAGCTCTCTCCCTGGCCACACAATTTCATGAATGGATGTAGTATCTTACCATGTGAATTTCTGTTTGTTTCATTGAGTTTTTCTTTTTGCTTCAGTTTGTCTTTTTACTAGAAGTTATCATTAAAAGAGTCTTAGATTTAAAAAATTATAGGAGTAGCATTGTGCTTCTTTCTACTCTTTTTGTAGTTACTCTTATCATTTATATCTTACATTGGTATTGTGAATTGATACAAATAAAATTTCAGTGTTCAACTGTACTGAGTTGTGTTATAAAAACAAACTGAGAGAAGTGGACTTAAACTTAGCAGGAGGACATAAGGATGGTCTGGGAAAAGTTGGAGGTAAAGAAAGTATTTGATATGATTAAACTGAATTGTATAAATATGTGAAACTCAAATACTAAATAAATAACATAAAAATAATATAATTAACTAAAAGGTAATGACTCTTACTGTAACAGTGATTTTTTTTTTATTCAACTAATGAAGGATTGAAAACACTTCAAAGGTCAAGGCAGGAGGATTGATGGAAGTTCCAAGACATAGCAAGACTCTTTTACTCTGTTTCAAAAAAAAAAAAAAAAAAAAAAAAGAAAGAAAGAAAAAAAGGAGAAACACTTAAGGAAAAAATGTGTCTAAGCTGGATACAACTTTACACATGTAAGACAGGAAGTACTCAGGTGGCTACCGGAGCAGGTGCCTTTGCACATAGGAGGTCAAGACCAAGCTGGACAGCATAATGAACCTCCATCCCAATAGATGCATAAATATATATGCACATATATACACATATATTGCATATTTTAAATTATATTTACTCATTCAGTGAAGCAACTTTGCAATTAATTTACATATAATTAGGTACCATAAGCAATCTAGAGATGATCTGAGATACACGGGAGGTTGTGCATAGGTTATTTGCAAATTCTATGTCTTTTTATATAGAAATTTGAGAATCTGCAGATTTCAGCGTCACTCAAAACACCTAGGAATGACTATATTTGCCTAGTTTTTTATGATATCCATTCTGTGTTCTAGAACACTGTCTAAGATACATCCTATATGCTGTCATAATTTCTCCTAAGGGCATTTTTTAAGCAATAATTAAAAATGTCAAGCTTTCATACTGTATATATTGTATGTTGACCATGTTCTTTCTGACACTACCTCTATCCTCAATATATCTCCACATCCTCATCATGTCAGCCCTCTTTGTCCCTCTAAAGAGTGAAAACTTCTGCCGTTGTATTTTCTGCTTCTCTCTTATTTATATACATATATATGCATGATTTCATGTGTCTATATAAAAACTAGGAGATAAATTAAGACAAAATAGGTATGCACCTTTTTGTACTTGGTTGATTTCTAATTTGAAAATCTCCTCAAGATATATCCATTTTTCTGTAACTGACAGAGTTTCTTTCTTCTTTATGGCTAAAAACTCCATCATTGTTTTTACCTCCTCTGTTGCTCAACACCTAAGTTGGCTACGTCTCTTTGTTCTGAGGGTCTTTCCTTGTCACTGATGGCAAGGAATCATCAAACCTTGGGTACTTTGAGGAACCATGGTTAGACATTTTGTGAAGTGCTCCATAGTGGAGTCTGTCGGATTTTCTTCTGGTATTATACTGAAGCTCTAGTTTGAGAGGCTACAGTGTCATGTGGTTACAACACACCAATGCAGTTGTGTGCTTGACTTTGGACACCACCCTCTAGCCTGAGGAGTTCAATAAGTTCCTTCACTATAAAAGGACTTCCTCCATCAGGGTCCTATCTTCAAAAAAAAAGTATGTGCCTTAATTAATTTTCCATTGCTGTGAAGAGACACCATGAAGGTACATCTGGGATGACCATGATGGAAAACACGGCAGCAGCAAGAAAACATGGCTGGCACTGGAGCAGTGGTAAGAGCTTACCTCTCATCCACAAGCAGAAAGGAGGGACTGGGGAGACAGAGGCAGGGAGAGGCAGACAGACAGGGATAGGCAGGCAGAGAAAGACAAAGAGGCAGAAAGACAGAGACTTGGTCTGTTGTGAACCGAACCTCACTAGCACCTCTGCTCCAAAAGGCCACACTTCCTAATCCTTCCCAAAACAGTGTCACCAGTTGGGGGTTTAACTTTTGGCATTATTCTCATTCAAACTACCAAACTCTACTCACAATGTGGGAGCTGTGATCCACCTTTTCTGCATTCAATTTCGTTTTGTTTGTTTCTTCATTTGGTTAGAGACTGAGTCATACCGTGTAGTGTGCATTAGACTGAAACTCCTTATGTTGCTCAGGATGTCAGTGAAGTCACAATGAATTCTCCTGAGTCAACCTCCCAAATCTTAAGACTGTGGACATGGTACACCATGCCTAGGATCATCCATCATTGTGGGATGTGTGTGTGTGTGTGTGTGTGTGTGTGTGTGTGTGTGTTCTGAAAAAAAGAGTTTTTAATGTTAATTGTTCTTTTAGTTATCTATGAAATTTCTATTTATGACATTTTCCCACAGATGGAGGATCTTCAGAGTCCACATAGAAGTGATTACTCCTATAGTTTTTATATGTGACTTATATAGAATACTTTTTGAGAATATAATATAATTACATGATTTTTCCCTTTCCTTTTTTCCCTTCAAACCATCTGTTATAACTCCTTCTTTCTCTTTTTCACATCCATGGACTAGTTTTTCAATACTTGCTATTGAATACATATATGTGTACATATGTACATACATATTTCTAAATATAACCTGTTCTGTCTGCATAATGTTACTCCTATGCATGTTTTCAGAGCTGTGAGATTGCATCTCCCAGTAATGTTAGAAACTAAATCCATAAAGTTTCACCAACGTGACTGCCTAAACATGAACTGCATGAACACGACGCCCATAGACATGCTAAAGTGGACAAGGGAAAGCCCACGATACCTGACACTTATAAAAAGCACCACAGGCAACTGGGGAATGCTGAGAGTAGGAGAAATTGGATTTTTTTCTAGGAACAAATATACAAATTGGCGATCCAATGCCAAATGGTCACCAACCTCTGAAAGACAGACTACCAAGAAGAGACTTGATGCCCTATGAGCATATACAGGGGGAGGTAATCCCTCTCAGGAACAGTCATAGGGGAGGGGAGTAAGAGGAAAATTGGAGGGAGGGAAGAATGGGAGGATACAAGGGGTGGGATAACCATTGAGATGTAACAAGAATAAATTAATAAAAAAAGAAAAAGAAAAAAAAAAGACAGACTATACTATACAAATTATTGTAGATTTTATGCATGAGACATTTGTCTCGCCTATTTCATTTATATGTTGTTTTATTTACAGTGCTATGAACCTGAGCATATTCACATTATATTTGAACGATTAGACAATAATTTTTGGCTAGCTCCTATTTTCCACTGAAAAGTTTTCTCTTGGACCATATCTCTTGAACATACTGATATTAAAAAGTGTATGTCTAAGGCTTTAGGCAACAGAAGTTATTGGACATCCCTTTCTATTCTGGGACAGTAAGTACTCTGTGATTCTCATATGCATTGTCCGCTAATCTGTTGCTACTCTTTTTAAATTTATGATAAGTAAGGTATGCTTTCATGCCTCAAAAGAATTTTAAATGTTATGAGTAAAGCAAATACGCATATAAGTCAGAGAAGTAAAAAAAAAATGCTTAATGATTTAGAAATTGCCTTCGAGCATCAAATTGCAATTTTGTGGAGATAATGCTTATTATTATCTTCCAGAGATGTGACATGTTTTTCCCAACCACCGAGTTACAGTGAAAGCCATGCAGAACCCTGAGAATGAGCTCAGTAAACATCTCATACAGCTTGAAAATGGTGCAAAAGAATGCTAAGAACACTGCCAAGCAGCAAAAAAGATCTCGAAAAATTACCAAGAACTTTGAGCATCTGTAAAAAATGTGCTCACACTAAATGGAAGCCTTTGGCTATCCTCAGTCTCTATAACTCATGGGTTTATAGTTGGGCTTATAATGTAAATGTGACTTTTACAATCCTGATCAACAGATCTCTGGTTAACTGTCTCCTAATAGCAGCTAAATAGAGATACAACTATGAAAACTAGACCAAAAACATTATAAAGAACAATACAATCATAAATGTATTCAATAATGGCAATTCTTATTCACATAGTGCTCACTCTACACTAAATATGACCTCTCACTACACAAAAGCATCGCTACCCTTTAGACTTCTTTAATTTCCCTCATAACCATGAGAACAGTATGTGCTTTGCTTCTCTTCATCATCACTTCTCATGAGAGACCATGTTTAATGATTAGTTCTCAAGGAATTAATCTTATAACATCATTCCTTACAAACCCATTCTCTCCTTTAGGAACTCCCATTTATACCCTCTGTTTACTCCGAGATCAATTGTAAGTTCACACCTTTAATCCAGGCTTTTCATTGGAACTCCAGGCCTGAATATATAAACAATCACTTGGTACTTCAGTTTTGAGCTCTGAAAGGTACTTCCAGGTCTCCAAGTTCAATGTGAATATTCTTTTATTCAAAACATTCTCTTTTACCACTATTCTTTACAGTAGGGGGAGAAGTAAGAGTATTATATCATCTATCCATCCTTTTAGTAAGTCGTTGCCTACTGCACTTCCTAGAACATTTCTAATAGGTTTACTTCTGCTTGCCTGCCAGTTCAGTTCCTAGTTAAAGCAGTGATCGTTTTCATCTGAATTAGAGTTTCTTACCCTTGACACTACTAATATTTTGGAGCATATAATTGTTTATTGAAGAAGGGTGTCATACATTAGAAGATGCTTAACAGGATCCTTAACATCGGCTTTAAGATGTTTAGTATTATTTCTTATAGAAGTTATATTTTCTCCACAGTTGAGTGGAGAGTGGGGACTGACTTTCACGCGTACTCTGGTGCCTCACATTTGACCATGTCCCCTGGATGGGGAGACCTGGTGGCACTCAGAGGAAGGATAGCAGGCTACTAAGAAGAGACTTGATACCCTATGAGCATATACAGGGGGAGGAAGTCCCCCTCAGTCACAGTCATAGGGGAGGGGAATAAGGGGAAAATGGGGAGGGGAGGGAGGAATGGGAGGATACAAGAGATGGGATAACCATTGAGATGTAATATGAATAAATTAATAAAATAAAATTTAAAAAAGAAGTTACATTTTCTGTTTTGAGAAACTGATAATAGATCTTGATAATTTTACCTTATATTAACTATCTTTCTCTTATTTTTCATTTTTTGAAATTATATAAATACATCATTTCCCCTACCCTTTCCTCCCTTTTACCTTTACATGGAGATCTCCTCTTCTTCTCTCCTTCAAATTCCTGCTCCTATTTTTTTATGTATATCTGTACATACATATATACACACATATATACATAGAGCTGTACATATGTGTATATGTATGCATATGTACATATATGTATACATGGTATATATTTCTAAATATATACATAAAACCTGCTCAGTCTGTACAGTGTTATGTGTCTGTATATGATTTCAATTTCAGGGCTGACCAATTGCTATTACATAACCAACTGAGGGATCTTCCCTGGGGAAGACTATTTCTCCTGCTCTCAGCATTTTCAGTCACTGATATTTCTTTGTCTATGCTTTAGGCTTCATGAGCACTGTCCCCTTCTATGTTAGCATGCCTATTGGCATCATTCTTTTATGGGTCTTGCTTAGACAGCCATGATTTTAGAGGTTTCATAGGAATAGCTTTTAGGAAATTCAACCTCACAGCAAACCTCCTGTTCCTCTGGCACTTACAATCTTTCATTCCGTCTTTTGCAGTGACCCCTGACGTATAGGTATAGGAGCTGTGTTGTAGATGTACCGGTTTGGTTTGAGCACCACACAATATCTTGTTCTCTAGACTGTCTGTGGTTTTCTATAGTGGTTCACATCTATTTTAAAATGGGGTTCCTTAGATAAAAAGTGAGAACTTCATGTATCTATTTGTACAAGAATAAATATTCAGAATGCAATTAAAGATTATGTTGGTGACTGTGGGTTTTCATCAAAGATCCATGACTTCACCAGCCCTGGCTAGTTGGTTAAGTTGCCAGTACCTGACACTATTTCCATTTTGCTGAACAAAATTTAAGTTTAGTTAGAAAGCTCTTGAGTATCCCCAAGGTACGTGTACTAGTACTACAGCCTTAGAATTATGTGTCATGCTTGTCTTCTTGTGATTTATATGCAGCATATCTGGGTAGGACCATTGGCTGTTTCCCTTCTGAAATTCACATGGTGCCTTCTGGTACCATGAAATGTAGTCCTCATAGACAAAGCGCTTAAGTCAGATTCAGATTGTTTCTATGACAAAATACTGGAGACAATGTAGTTCATCTTGAAGGAGAAGTCCCATGGTGGGTAGAGCAAGAGGTTGCTGGTCACATTGCCTCCATAGTCTGGAAATAAAGAACATGCCTATGCTCACTTCTGCATCTTTTGTTTCTTCAGCTCAGGATCCGTGCCCATGGTATGATACCAACTATATTGAGCATTGGTCTTGATCATTGCTACCCTAAACTAGACAACCTCTCATAGTTATTAAAGTCTTGTCTCTTCAGTGCTTCTAGATCCTATCAAGTTGGCAATGTCAATATCTGACCTTAACGGCCAGCTTTTAAATAAGCTGCTACACTTTCAAAAATACCAAATGCCTAATATTCAAGTACACAGCTTCTACTCATTTTTAAACCCAGAAGGATCACTCATTCTAAGGGAATCCTTCCTCTACATTCCTGAGAAGGCCAGTTTGCCCTACTACAACTGCCTGTCATAGTTTCTCTCCTTCTGAGCAGACCTTAAAAGTGCAACTTTTCCACCCTTTTGCTCTTTATTTTGTGAATTTCTACATTTACCACTAAACTTATTGTTTATACAATGAGGCAACAACTGGAAAGCTTTTGTTTAATACATGAGATGACTATTTGACATTTTTGCATTTTAAGGTTAATTCCCAAATTTAAATGAAATCGCACATAGACTGCTATGTTGAGTGTAGTCTTATGAGATTTGTATGAAAGGCCCAAAATTATGTAAGACTTCTAATCCACAGGAACTATCATATAATTTGTTGGTTGTTTTAAGCTGTTAAAGACGGTGTAAATGCAAGTAGATAACGAAAAACAATCAATTTACCCTTAAATTTACTACAGATAAATGATTCATTTAAAATATCTTTTAACATTTCTGTCATCACTAATTTCATCTTTATGAAAACATTTCCTTATGATTTTAAAATACAGGTTCATCAAGCGTGTACCTTTAACAAGATTGTTTTTTTGATTTGTTGTCATCTGGGTGTTTAAGAGCCTCTTTTCTTGATAGCAAATGTTTAGAAGAATCCAGTGGAGACTCGCAATGATTAACAATCAAAACACTCAGTAATTGGTACTGTGGCCCATGAAATTCATCACAAATAGCTGAAACTAGGAAGAGGCAGTATTGAGCCAGCTGGAGAGTAGAGAGTACAGGCTTTATTGCTTAGGGGTTTCTCTGCATTCCCCTATGCTGTCCTCAAAATACAAGAAGCTTGATGATTGAAGAGCGCATACTGTCGTATAACATTTAAGGCCAATATCTCAACATTTCTTTCAGCTCTTCCATTATTTTTATTAAATCTTAATTGATGATCTATGTGCATGCAGCTTATGGAAGGAAATCTGCCAAGATGAACATTACTTGGCCCATTCATTAGTCTGGGGGAAAAAAGAGGGAAAATATGAAAATAATGGGAGTATATTCAGAAGAATTCAATTCAAAATTTACTGTACTAAACGCAGAAGAATAAAAATGTGTTTGACATACTTAGCAGTTTGGGAAATACCAGTTGAGACAACTTTGAGATTACATGCTACACTAAGCAGAATTACAACAAAATAACTAACAACAAATATTGTATGGAAAGGTGAGCCCCATTTCACTGCTGGTATCTTGCAAACTGGAGAAGCTACTCTGGAAATGAACCAACAGCTACTGTTCTGCACTTAAGACCTGCCCAAAAGGAGAGAGTCATGCCATGCATTCTAAAACAATGGCTACTCCCACTTTTCTACACCAGAGTGATTTCTAACTGTATTCTAAATACTTACCCTCATATGCACAGATAAGTGTAGCTCTTGTCCATTAACTGAGAAGTTTCTTTTGTAGCAGCAGGTAATGATGATTAGAGAAAAGCACAACTGATCAACATACAGAGATCAACTGCCCAGAGGATGCCCACCCCTCTCCCAGTAAATACGTTTACAGCTCTATCTTCACACCATACAAAATTTTGCTCTAGAGGGAAAAAAAAAAAAGACATGATTTCTGAACCCTGGCTGAGAAGCTATAACAACTTGTAACCATTGTGTGAGGACAAGCCAGTGTTTTTGAAGGGTGTGCTCTCTGGTAGTACAACTTGTCCAAGGAAAGTCTATGTACGTGAGAGTGCAAACAGAAGTATAAAGGAAGCCATTAGCCTGAGGAGAAAAACATATTAGACATAGAAATAAAGGAATCATTTTTTTCTTTTACTGACTTCATGCCACAATTTTTCTCTTCCAGTATAATTGAAACTGTTCACAAGACAATCCATTATAAGACAGTCTTTACTTATTCTTTCTTTTTTACTTTCTTTCTTTCTTTTTCTGCCTTACTTTCTCCTTTCCTTCCTTTTCTTCCTCTCCTCCTTCTAGAAAATGTTCAACAAAAATTACTTCCTAGCTGAAACCATGAATGGCAAGTTGTAGCTGAGAATGAATTTTTGTTTTGTTTTTGTAGACAGGATTTCTCTAGGTAGCCTTGACTGCCCTTGAACTCACACTGTAGACTAGGATGTCCTTGAAATCACAAAGATCCACCTGCCTTTGCCTCCGAATTGCTGGGAATAAAAGGAGAATGAATTTTTAACACTTGGCTAAAAGCTCTTGATAATAGAGATTTATTGTAAAAGTGTTGACAAAATTCTTAATTATACCCATGTCTGGAATGAAGTCAACTACACTATTACAGTAGTTCAGCACCTCATGTACACATCATGTCTATTTGACTTAATTAGGCCTCCAGCATAATCAATATAGAAAAACTGAAACAATGAGGTTCTTTTGCCCCCTTGCAATTTGTCAGGAAATATTTTAGAAACTGTTGTTCTTGACAACTAGGATTGTATGAACTGACAGTGTCCAAAGGTTTCTAATATGGTCCACGCCATAGGTATCATTGCATGATTTAAGGTCATTCCTCTCCAGCCTTCTCTCTCAATGGATAGAAACCTGATCAGCCTGTTCTCTTATGAATACTAAATGAGAATTCTCACATGCTGAACTTCTCTGAGGCAACAAAAAACTATTAGCACACACAACAAAATGATTTAAATATTTCTGTATTCCCTTCCTAGAAAATTGGAAACTTGATGCACAGTTATTTGTTCCTTCACTGAATCCAACTGTGGTTTATTTCAACCAGGATTTTTATTGTTCTGTTTTTGGCCGAAAAGCCACTTGCCTCAAATTTGCTTTTACCATATAAACAAATATAATTACTCAAATATTTAAATATGAATAAAATCCCATTAGATATCTGTAATGAAAATCATAGTCCCTTTTAATGAAAATGGGTGCCTTATTTAGAAACTGCCTGAAATGTGCCCTCTGAAATGTGATCTGAATTTACAACCAAGAAAGCTCACAGCAGGACAGCTCTCAGCTGACAACATTTGGTTATGGTTTGGTTAGGAGAGGACTTGTGTCAAGAGCCCAGGGAAGAATCAGAGGTTTCAAGGTGTTCAGGCAAGAAGCTGTATAACCTCAGGCAAAGTTATTATCCTGGAATAAAAATTTACTTCTCAGCGCGTAGAACATATAAATGGTTTTGTTATTTCTTTCAAAAGAGTACGGTACCCATATAACTTAATTATAATACAAGGTTTACTTTCAATACTTTGAAAGTGCTATTGCAGGCTGTTTAGGATTGATAAGTTATAAAAGTTAATTGTTAGTTGATCAAATCATGATCATGTCAAATACTAGTCTCCTTTTATCACAAGCTTGTACATCTTAGATGTGGCAGATAGATATGATTCTATAGAAAGATAAGGTAGGATAGTTAGACATGGTCTTCAAAAATCTCTGAGACATGAAGAATATGGCACTTTAAAATGTTTTTTTATTATTTTAAAGATTAACTGGCAATGAGACAGGTTAGCTCCTGGCAACACCCAGCCTACCTCAAAGAGGATGATAAGCATCAAAGAACCGCCTTATGGAGATGGCTTCAAATGTAGCAAATAAACCACTGGGCAAAATGTTTTCATTCCTACTACAGACTGAATTCTGCCTAAAAATGGGCAAGCTTGGATGTAGGCAGAGTAGATGGTTGAACTCTGCCAAGACAGGGTAAGCAAGTCCTCAACAGTTCCTGCCTCACAAATATGTCTGTCAGATATATTAGGCCAGAAGGCTGAAGAAGATGCTCCAACATTATAGAGAGTTTTGGGTGACGATTCAGATAGCAAACTGTCTCTGTCATGTTCTCATTTGGAAAGCTACTAACCTGCACTCCTGGCATATTCAGGTAATCAAGTTTATTCCTTCTCAAGTCTCTCGTGGAGTTGAAGACCAGGTAGCTTAGTTTTACAATGAAGCTTAATTGCTTAGGGCTTAAGATGTTTTTAGGTCTAGATAGATGTTTTAAGTTGATAATGACAAGATGTCATGGAGATCAATTTACATTCAGAATTTTTGATGCACCAATATAGGAAAGATGTTTTCTTCAAGGCTGTCCAATACAAATATCCAAAACACTAAGAACGTAAAATTTTATATAATTCCTGATTGTGTCATGGCTCTTCTTTCTATAGGTAATCTATTGTATATATGTGTAATAATATAAATGTATATGTAAAAAAATGAAAAATGTTTAGTTAATAAAAAATTTAAAAGAATACAATTTTAAAAACTTTCATACATGCAAAAATCACACAGAAATAAATATATTATTTCTCTTATCAAATAAAAGAGTACAGGAGGCCTCAAAAAGGTTTTTAAATTTTGTTTGGTTGGTTGGTTGGCTGGTTATTTTTTGGGTGCTGTTTGTTTGTTTTTAATGATGGTGGCATCTTTACCTTTCCTCATTTTCATGTCCTTCTTGTTGAAAGTCACTAGAGCTGCTCATGTCTTACTGCAGTGTTTTCTCCCATGGGAATAGACACTGCTCTAACGCAGGTTCTGTCCCTCTTTTTCTTTTTCTAAAGTTACAATTGCTACTTTTTTTTTTTTTTTTTTTTTTTTTTTGCATGTATCAGTGCGTCCCGCGTATTGTGCCAGAGTTCTCAGGCTTGGCAGCTCCTTTATCCTCTGAAAGAGCTTCCCAGTTTGTCTGTGTGGTTTTCCTTCTACGTGTGTTACTTTAAGATCACAAAGCATTTTGAGTTACACCTTAGCAAAGGGCCAGTGAAGTGGAAGTTTTGGTTTCTTTGAAGACTCAGATGTATCATGTGATGTTCTTCTGGAAGATGTCCTGTGAGAGGGCATACGATGTTTTGGTAGGAGCAGGCACTTGAAAGGGTGCGTGATGGCTGGGAGGAATATGAATAGAACCACAGACAGTAGGACAATGCTTCTTGCATTCTACACAGCTTCGCCATGCAACTCTTTGCTGGTCTGTGTTGGTCTTCACTTCACAGGGAGAAAGAAATGTTCCAGAGAACTTATGGTACTCCAGCTGCTTCTGGCTGCTTCTGCCGACTCGTGCCGATTCAATGGAGCCTTGCTGTTTCTGCTGGATTGTGCCACTGCTGTGGATTTCTGTTGCTGTGTAGTGTTGGCTAGTAGACTGGACTGCTGGTATTTGATAATGCAGAGCGGCATTGGCCCAAGGAACTAGGTCTAAACAGATCCACAACCCCCTTTTCTTACTACCATGCTTTCCCCCTTTCTCTGGTTAATGGGTTAGAAGTAAGATTGAAGTGTTTAAGAACCCTAAATAAAGTAGGTTTTGAAAAATACCAAAGCCTACAGGCCAGAATGGCTTCTTGAAGGTAAAATATCACATCATTGCAAGTTTTGGTTATGTTTTATATCAGCGTTGACAAGGATTAGTCTTGAAATAGAAATCCTTCTATGCTGCAGTTATTTCACTCTGAAGAATTTCTGTATTAAAAATTGATGTGATTTAAAAAGAAAGACTGTGGCCTGCATTTGACTCTGAGCTTAGTACTATGACCAAGGGTAGAACAGAACTCTGACCTCTCCATGGGCGTAACTGCGTAAAGCACATGTCTTAGTTGAGTCCCACCTCTCAACGTGAAACGAGTTGAGTTAAGTGATGGAATTTGGTGTTGAAACTTTACCAAGTAGAAGTAGTTAAGCAGCATATATACCAAATAGGATTTTGCTACATTTAAAGGACGGTTTCACAAGTGATTTTTATGAGTTCTTTATTCCGAAATACTTGTCAATGAAAAAGAGAAGGGGAAAAATAGGAAAAAAATAAAAGGAAAATAAAAAGAAAAGAAAGTTCACATATTTCCTACAAGAAATCTGAAACACACCAGAAAAGCAACCCCATTCTTTCTTATTGTACAAGAAAACTATTTCAAAGACAAGTGGTTGTCTATAGCTTGGCACCTCATAGTAGTATTAGTGATTTCTTTCATGTTTTCATTTTTTAAATGGAGAATAATCATCATTTTACCTGTATAGAAATTTCATAAAGGTATTTATGAGGCATAAAATACATGGTTTTGAGAAAAACTAATTAATACACAAAATACTATCATAGTACAAAGCCATGTAAAACATCAGTGGTTAGTGATAAAAATCCTATTTTAGTACTTTTGAAAACAGTGAAACTTTAAATATTCCTTAAATTAAAAAAAAAGAATTAAGATTTTTATTAAAGAAAAGCTAGTTTTATGTCATCAGTGGCCCATGCATAGTAAATAATTTATGAGTAGTAAGCTTATCACTCAGTCTTATTGTATTCAGTAGGAGATGTATTAGAAAAACAGAGCTTTGTCTCCAGTGTACTTTTTATCCCTTAATTCTAAAAGTGCTAATTTAGGAATTTCTCTTTCATTATCTTCTCAATTTGTCTATGTGACCTGATGATATTAGTCATGTTTCAATGCCATTTCTTTGCTTCATCATTTTGAGAGTGAGACATTCAACAAGAATAGGAAAATTAGTGGCAGAGTTGTTAATATACTAGAATTCAGTTTTACAGCTATTGCTTCCTCAGATTCCTCTGTTGTTCCAATCAGTATTTTCACTCTTGTCTAGTCTAACTGAACACACACACACACACACACACACACACACACACATATGTACATAAGTACACATATCTATATGGGTATGTATGTATGTGTACATACATGTTATGTAATATGTATTTTGCCCATATATGTGTATATATGCATAATTGTGAGATATATGCATTACAGCAAGCATGGTACAAAATAATTTCAATGGAGGCAACATTTTGATTATGATGGAATTATGTTATATCTCTAATGTATATTTAAAAGCCTCTTTGTTTGTTCATTCGTTTACTAGTTCATTAAGCCTGGGTAACACCATATAGGTCAGGATGGCCTCAACTTTTGATCCCCTTTCCTCAGCCTTCCAAGTTCTGGAGTTATAAACTTGAACCAACATGCCATAGTGCATTCAAGTACACTCTTGAATCTATAGTAAATCTCAGAATCCTTAAGATGACCCAGAAGATGTTATAATAATTAGATCATTTTAGACCATTCGTGTCACCAACTTATCTTCAAGCTAGGCCTTCCAAACACCAGTCAGCAGGCCCATCACTCTCCTGAAACACTTTAAGCATATTCTTTACACTTGTTCCTGCCACCAGGACTTTTCCCAGCCCTGGTAGTTTTCTGAAGAGCTTCTTCCCACCACTCAAGTCTCACTTAATGGAACATATTCACACCTCATACAGCATGTTATATTTGAAGGGTTGTACCTATATTCCATTAAAACTGAAATCAGAATATTTCGATACAGGTTATTACCCCTTAAGTGGAATGTACACACAATCATGCTATAGAGGGGTACTGAGAAGCATTCAATAATCAATTGCTTAGTAGATAAGTGGATGTAGCAATTTGGGAATAGGTATGGTTCCCTGGCATTAGATACATTTCATTTTGTACGTTTCACTTCTCTTAATCTTTCCCATGCTTAAAGAGCCAATTTTTGAAAAGGAACCCATAAGTCTTCTGAGTCTATCATCATGCAGTTGAGGTTGTTGTGAGAATCAGGATCTGAAGGGGTGCATAAGAGGCTACGGAAACCACTCTCCCCCTTTAGTTGAAGATGGTATCAAATCAGGAAGCAAGCCAGCACGAAGCAGGGCAATGTGGATACAACCAGAGCCAGAGCGTGGTGCCCGAGACTGGGAAGCAGACGCAGACCCTAAGAACAAATGCTCATATGCATAGCATAGCACGTACAGAGCCCAGGCAGGGGACAGACTGAGTGGGATTTAATGTCTCAATCTAAGGAAATTCTTAAGTAGTAATAACAAATGAATCACCCTTTTACAGATGGAATGTCTTGCAAGAACCTTTCTTTAATTCCTAAAGCATCTACTAGGGAGTGCCGTAGCACCTTTTATTTCTCTGTTAGTGGACATATTTTGACAAACGGCAATTACTAGTTTGACAGATCAATTTCTCTCTTGTTCTTAAGCACTGACTTAGCAACACCATCGGTATCTTACTGTTTCATACTTTGAACCTAAAGGAGGAAAATGGGAGATGATAGAGGAGGGAAGGTTAGAAGGGACCCAGAAGGCAGGAAGGATGAGATTAAATTAGCCTCCCACCAATTCTGCACCATTGTAGCCCTCCATATCAAAAAGCAGGGTGGGTAGCCTCTATTCGGCTGCCCACTACTAGCAAGTCTGGATGTGGTTCATTAAGCAAATGCATTTGGCAGAATACACTATTAGTAGCACATGAAATGTGTCATATTTATAGTAACAAAAAGAAAGCCAGTTTCAACAGTTGTATTTATGGGTTATATCTTTTGCAGGCTTTAATTGAAGAAGCATTTTAAACATTTATCCAGATTTTAAAAGCATGTATTAGTCATTGATTTAATATACTCCAATACATGTGTTCAATATTTAGGCAATTTACTATTTTTATCTTAATTAAGACTTGTCTTTTTAACTTGTAGCAAGCTGAATCACATGTATTGCCACAGTCAGTATTTTAAATTCTGAACTTCGTTTGTTTAACGAGGAGTTCTCTTTGTAAAAGCATTTCTATGGTGAAGGCATAAATATATATTTTGTTTTGATTGAAGTTATGCACATATTTAATGGCTGAATCATAAATTGAAGGCAGGATAAGAGGGGATATTTTATTCCATCTAGTGCATACATTTTTTTTTTTGCACTGAGAATATGCCATCCAGAGAAAGTAAAATGTAAGTCTATACATACACTGCAAGATGAGTAATTACACTGCGAATGTTAAGTAAAATGCATGTCTGTTACTTCTTTATTATGAAGGAGACCAGCCTGACACTCATTTTTACCTGCTTCACATCCATAGTGGTTCCCTAGAAATCACAGACGAGGGTAACTGTACCTTTAAACACAGATATCTACCCAAGGTTTTTTATCCACAGTATCAGCTATTACACTAAGAAAAGTGTCTCCACTTATAAGAATGCATCTTTAAGGTGAAAATAAAATGTAATATTAATATTAATAAATAAACATAATCTACTTAGGATGCTACTGTACTTGCTTTTGGGTAATGCTCACTTTCAGTTTAGAGTTCTGTGAACCACAGCATGTCTGGAATAAAAAAATAATAATGTCACTTCTAAACAGGCTTCAGGAGGCAACCATACATGACAAAGTATACGTATAGACTGTTCTGCGTTAGTCTAGAAAAATATAACCGGCCTTCAAGATCTACACTCTATTTGTTGCTTTTTTTTTTTTTTTTTTTTTTTGATGAAATAAGCTGATCCTGTGAACAAGTGTTTAAGACATCTGTTTGACTTTATAGAACTGGAAGGGAAATAGCCTTATGCGCAGCAGCGGACACAGAATATATGATCCATTCCCTGATGGATCCATTCCCTGTGTCCATCTTTCACTGCCTGGGAAGTCTTGGGAATCTTAATTCTCTCTCTGGCCCTCAACTTTTTGTCTTGAAACAGAAGCTAATGTGTACAATGGTATGACATATTTCAAGAGTTTGCTATGAGGGTATAACTTAAGGAACCATGTGCAACTTGTCACACGAATGATTATTTTTGTTATTTCCACAATTTGGGAGAAACCCTCGTTTACATAGGACATGTTTTCAATCTTCAGATTCAACCAAGGTGACTGTTCCTGATGGGCTTTCCAAAATGATGTTAGGCTACCCACACCCATATCCAAACAAAGTCATATTGCACAAATCCCGCGCATCGAGTATTTTGCTTGACAATGACAAATCTCTGGTTGCCAGAGTGTACAGAAGATGAATGCACTCGGGAAAAATAAGAGAAGAATAAGAGCTGCCTGACTTTGGAGAGAGTCTACCAGGCCCTAGATACACTGCTTGAACAGATAACTACAAAGAAAATGGAAGTCTTTTTGGTCAAGGCCTTTGTGGAAAGAAAATCTATCAGGGCAGTTTTCTCTAAGATAGTTCTTAATGCAATTTCCCTTACTGTTTCACAATAAATAAAAAATAAATAAAAAAGAGTTTGTGTCATTGTCCCTGCAACCTCATACCAACTCATAAAACATTATTATCAGCCAAATTTTCTTTAACCCTCCCCTCCACATGCATGGACAAGTGTGTATTCTTGCAGATCTCAACAGTACTAGAGCCCGTCTTTAATAATTGGAATGACTAGCTCAAAGTTTTAAAAACTAGTTTATATCTCTCTAATCCCCTTATCATCACATAAGGAAAAAAATCTTTTTTTTTTTCTGATATAAATCTTGGAGTGTTTTCTCCTGGCAGATTTTGGAATTCTCCTAAAATAAAAATATGCAGAAACATGGGAGATGATTGGGATGGCTAGAAGACCCGAGTTGGCACCAGCGAATGCCAACTAATACAAATTTTTATGGAGCAAATATATTCTTTTGCTGCTTTTGAAAATGAATTGCAGAAACAGAAATGTAATTCCTTTTTAGGCAATCTTTGTGACTCTAATGGATTTAGAAAAGAGATCCAAATAGGCAGTGCTGGCATCTGGGATGCTCCAACTTCCACATTCCCTCCTGGATTGCTGTTGTCTGTTTGACGATGTAACTCTTCTTAGGCCTGCTGTATGACGGCCATTTCTCCTTCTTCAATATAAAAGCAGTAACCTCACTGTCAGTCTTAGCTACTGCAGCACTATGATGAAGCAATGATATATGTATGTCTTTCAGAAACAACTAGAAAGAAGTAAAGTTGCAGCAAACCTGTGCAATGAGAAAACACCCTGAAAATTAAAAGGAAAGAAGTTAAATAGGAGTATATATTGTTTTATAAAAACAGAAAATGCTGATGATACTGTGTAAAGTACTAATATGTCTCAGAATGCTTCTAACATTGTAATCTTGGATCTAGGCACACAACACACAGTTCATTATTGATTGTTAACATTGTGTTATTTATTAGCAGTGATCTAATTTTATGTTCCAGATGTAAACTGAATGGCCTATGCATATGAAAACTAGAAATAAATCTTTTACATGTTGACAAGAACCTACAGTGTGTTGCATTTTCTTGTGTGTGTCATTGGTGGTGATACTTTGTGTTTTCCATATTGTTTTTGCTTTGTTATCACTAGAAAGACATTCATAGTAAAAATGGTTATAAAGTAACTGCAAACATACTCTCTTTATAGATTGGAATAACGTCTTAGTTACTGTTCTACTGCTGGGAAAAGACAGCATGATCAAGGCAACTTTAAAAGATAGCATTGAATTCGGAGCCTCACTTCCAGTTTCAGAGGGTGAGTCCATGACCATCCCAGGAGGGATCATGGTAGCTGACCAGCATCATGGTGCTGGAGGAATGCTAAAAGCTTAGATCTTATTGGAATGTTGAAGGCAGAGAGAGAGAGAGAGAGAGAGAGAGAGAGAGAGAGAGAGAGAGAGAGAGAGAGAGACAGACAGACAGACAGAGACAGAGACACAGAGACAGAGACACAGAGACAGAGACAGAGACAGACAGAGAGAGACAAAAAGAGAGACAGAGACAGACAGAGACAGAGAGACAAAGACAGAGACAGAGACAGACAGATACAGAGGCACACAGAGACAGAGACACACAGAGGGGGTGCTTTTGAAACCTCAAGGCCCCAACCTTAGTGATATGCCTCCTCTAACAAGCCCAGACCTCCTAGTACTTCCAACATTAGCCTGTCATTCTCATTTTCCGTGAAGCCATCACATTTATCTTAGGAGGTGCAACCTTAAGTAGATATTATGTTGACAGTGAAAATAACCTGGAAATTGGGTTAAATAGAAAGGTCAATTTAAAAGACAAACTCTACTAGAGGACTTGCTTAAAACCTGCGTGTGCTATAGGTCTGGAGAGATGGCTCAGCAGTGAAGAGAGTGAAGAGTGCTTGCTGCTTTTCCTGGGGACCAAAACTTAGTTTGAGCACTGACAAACCCCTACAAATTGAGATTGAGAAGATATGACACCCTCTTTTGGCCCATGGCAATTACACACGCACATGCATACACACATATTAAAAAATGAAATAAAATCTTTAAAACACATGTTTATGTGTTTCTTTGCAGAATGAACCATACGAAAAATCTGATCACTATTTATATTATACAAATTTCAGATCTCCTATGGCTCCCATAATAAAAGATGAATAAAAAACGATGTTTTACACATACCATTTTTCCCCAAAATATTTGGTTTTAAGTGAATGGATTTAAGGATGAATAAATGTTGTTACAAGCAGAAAAGAAGAGAAGCCAAGATAAAGTACATGTTTCTTTAGTGATGGTACAGTAAAATAATTGTATAATCCAGGCCTTGTTTGTTTTGACTTCCTGATCAGACTTTTTCAAGAAAAGATGGTGGCGTTCATGCACCCTCCTCCTCTGCCCTCTGCTGTGGATTTAGGTTATGCAGGATAGCCTACCAAAACTTTCAGGCTTAGGAACCATATGTAAGCATAGACTCATAGGATTTGCTTATTAGATTCTGTTAAAAATCTGATCTCTCAAATGTAGAGAAACACTGTGAAAAGGCACAAAGACAAATGTGTAGTCAAGACATTTAGGAGAGAAGACAGGCATCACATTTGTATCCAAGGACAGAATCAAAATAAAAATATGATACTTGAGCTTAATTCAAATAAAATTCCACTGAAGCACGGGAAACTATCCTCTTTTCCAGTCATTCCCTTAAAAAAATGTGTTTGGGCATTTCTACACCTATAGTCTAGAGGGGGAGGCGAAATATTGCTTTACAATGAATTCAATTATTACGTATGTACTCAAGCTAGAAGTTACCCAACTGAACTAAAACCTACAGTCAACTTAACCCTATCATTTTAACAAAACCCCCTTTGTATGCACCCCAGCATTTCCTCTGGCTTGGAAATCAGGTAGAGGAACCACTCTGAATCCAACTGGCGTAGAATCAAACTCTAGGGAGCTGTGTCTCTGAGCATATCAAAGGTTTGAAAATATCCTCCTAGGCAGGTAGGAGAGAAAGTGGCTTGATATTTCCCAAGATGTACAAGAGAGTAAGTGGTCATTCATATGAAGGTCCACTTCCCAAAGAAGCCAAGTGGAAAGGAAAGAAAAAGCATTTAAACACACTTAGGTCCTCAGTACAGCTAACCTTATGAACCGAGAGGTAATATTCTTCACACTTATCTTGCTTCTTGTTGTTTAGAATATAAGGCTGAGGCGAGTTTCACAAACCAGGAAAAAATGATGGGTTTATACTTTCTAGCTCTGTCAGGGTAACTGAGGAAGGATTAGGGGATGGCAGCTCCCAAGCCCCCAACCCTGATGACATAAGAAAGGATTTTCTTAGACAAGGCACTCGATAATTTTTGAACTTTTACAACTGTGTGCTTTACCTATCATTTTCATATGCTTCCTTAACCAGCAAATGATGTGGTAAAATCGTGGGTAACGGCAGCATGAAGAACAGGACCATTTTAATTTCTCCCATCTGGCACATTAGCATTAATAAAAGATGTTTAAAAGGAGAAGTCTTGAACGGATTTCACCTCTTGATTTAACAAGATAATAAGGAAAGCTTGCAATCTGCCACTCAGTATAACCAGAAGGAATAAAAGCGAACAGTGTGGTGATCACCAAGATTAACCTTGGGGACAATTTTAAAGAAAAAACCCTGCTGATTATAATACCTTGTGCTAATGCTAAGGCAAAATCTGTTGCTATTACTTTTTAGTACAAATTTAATAACAATGCTTCCATTTTGTAGTAAGATGTTCTACAAAGATTAAAAAAAGAACTAAGATGACACTAACATTTACTTTATTTCTGAATGAACCCTAGTGAATCTCATTTTAGCTGTCTTTGTATTATTCTTGAATGTTTACATGATTAATTTGGAGTAATATTCATTACATATATATTCAACTATATGTATAGATACATGCATATCTATACATATATATGAACTCAAAGGAAAGTTCATATAATAAACTCATAGTAACAATCACATGTATGTAATTTCTACATAGTTTAAACTAATAAGAAATATAATCAGAAATAGATATAATTTAATATATATTATATTAATGTATGTAAGTGTTCTGCTCATGAAACTCTCACCCTCCTTTCCAACAGCTCTTCCCATGTATCCTGTGCTTTTGATGGAATATGGGAATATTTTATTTATTCTGGCAGTTTCTCAATTAAAATGGGCTTTGGGAACCATAAACTTCTTAACTGGAAAATTACCTGGGTATCTGGTCCAAGTTTCTTTGGCTTTACGGGATGATTTTTTTAACCACAGCTACAGTTCAACAGAAGAACAAAACTGAATATTATGTAGAGTAATAAAGTGAAGAATTCAAAAGGGGATTTAAGAAAAATATGTCCTAATTCTTCCCTGTCAACCCTTTACTTGCATCAGAACATTTCAAGATATAACCATGTTAGATGATTACCTTACAGGACTGGGAATCTGTCTGCCTAGTAAAAAGAAAATTAGAAGTACTCTGATTTCTAAAAAGACAAAAATTAAATTGGAACATCTACTGTATCCACTGATCTTCGCAGCAAAGATGCATTGCATTATAAGGACTGGCTTGTTTACAAAATTCATAGCCATATTATTTATGAGTTTAAGTGAAGAAGATGTTCTGTTTTATTTTGCTATAGTCATTCAAAAATAATTTGGTTGTATATAACTTAAAGCTATGAACCATGATATACTGTGCCTGATGATATCTTTATGCCAGTCTGAAACACCTACAGTATAGATAGTTTACATAAACAAAGGGTCAACCAGCACATAGGGTGTGTGAAAGATTCAGGTTTGAGGATATAGTATAGGAACCTCAAGGTAACATTGGTATTACAAACAGTAATAAACCTAAAGCAGTTACAAGATGCTTGCATCACTACTGTAGCAGTTGCTACTGTGCATTTACTTCTCATTTGAATACAACCCTGCCTACCTTCAAGTACAAAGCAACAAAAGCATTACAGACTGGTGGATAGAGATCAGGATTTTACGTAATATGGGCTGAATAAATGCATAGGAGGCCCAATAAAGCCATAGGAACAATCAGATATATGTGATTTTTTACACATTTTAAATTAATCATGAATGGTATACTAATTTTTAAATCAAGGGCTACAATTATAGCAAAAACACTAGTGTATATTTGGACAATAGAATGCAGAGTTTGCTTATGTCATTGAAAAACACTAGAAAATAAACATCTAAGTCTTCATTCTTAATATGGGAAAGGAGAGCTAAAATCTTGCATTGTATCTGGAATGATCCATCATTTCTTGTATTTTATGCTCAGTATTACATTTAGTAATCACAAAATTCAGTATACTATTTATTTCTTTAAAAAATATATGCTAATTTTCACAGGCACATAGACAGGATCACATGTGCTAAGAGGTACATTTTCATTAAAAAGATTATATCTTCAATTTTCATCCTTAATTATTTTTATTTTTCAGTTTTATTAATGATTGGCAATACTAATAATATATTATTACCATTTATTTTGAAAACAACTGCATTATCTTAAAGACATAGAATTAAAATTGAGTTAGAGTGTTGGCTAACTTATTTTAAAGCTCAAAGCTGTAATTATTTATCAATTTCTATGTTCCAAAAATTTAAGTAGCAGATAGAAGCTTTTTAATAATTACCACTAAGCTTCTGTGTTTTAGAAAGTAAAGTTTACTGGAGTTAAATCTTCCAAAAGAGTTGGAAAAGAATCGAGTGAGCAATCATTATTTATGAATATATCCTCAAAGCTAGTATTTCTGAAAACATTGGCAATCGTTTGATGGTGATGTTTCCATCAAGAATAAACAGCTTTATTAGTTTTTCCCCCCAATGGAGTTAAAACATGAAGGTAAGTTCTGTGTTCAGCAAAGCACATCATATGTATCCAGGTCACATGTTTAAATGGCTGTGGCTTTTGTAGAGAAATCAGCCAGATGAACTCAGTGTTTCCTTTACTGTTTCCCCAGCATGGATAAGTCACTCAACAATCCCTCCCCACTGCTGGAAATGTGATGCAAGCTACTTCTACATTGATACTGTAAGTTTACCTAAAGACATGTCTATCATTGTCTTTCTCTCAGGTACAGTACAGCTAACACATCATCTCTAAATAAAAGATAAAAGCATTAAAAATTAACCTTGGTCTTATGTTTGTTTACACATTACCACAGTTATGTGTCTTTATCTATCCCACTACAATCTAGGAATACAATATAGGAGCTGAAAATGAAAGAATATATTTGTTTTTCTGACAGTGACCAAATTCACTTAATATGACTATCTCTTGTGGCACTTTTTTTTTTTTTCCCTAGAAACAACAAGGCTTTGGTCTTTGGACAAACCTAGCTTCTTCTGGCCAGAACTCCTTAAGACTCAAGATAATGAAAAATAAGGAGAGACTGGTAAACTGCCACAGTTGAAAAGATTCTGGGAAACAGGGTAACTGTACTTAAACTGGCCTTCAGATGTTAGCTTAAAAGCTTGTGTAAGGTATGGAATTCAGTTAATAATAATAAACAATCCTTTTTAATTTAAGAAATGCACTGTGGTGATGAAAGCATGAAGACTGAAGTTCAGATCTATAATTCTCACCAAAATGTCATTGGGAGTTAGAGTGCATGAAATCATGTTTTTTTGTTTTGTTTTTTTATTCCAAGTGTGTAATGTAAAATACATATGTGTGTAAGAGTGTGCTGTGTTTTTCTGCTGAAAACAGACTTGTGAGAGAACAGGTGAGCGTTGTCCACTGAAAGAGGAACTGCCTCTTGCAAGGGCATGGTCTTTGCCAAATGATAAACACCCTAGTACAGACTCTGAGAGGATAGAGATAGATATAGAGATAGATATAGATACATATAGATACACACACACACACACACACACACACACACACACACACACACACACACACACATATATATGAGAGGTGGTGTTTTTGGTCTTAATAGTTCATCACTCTACTTCCAGACATTCCTAGAGAGAACTGCTCCAGGTTCTGGCTGCTGCTCCGGGATCCAGCTGCTGCGGTTACAGTCACCTTCACTGAATTACTGGTTTGCTGCTTAACTGGTCTAATGGAATCTTGCCAACTACACTAGTGGAATCACTCCAAGTACTGAGTCTAAAAAGGTCTACTTCTACTGTGGCTATTAACTTCTTTCCTCTCCTATCTAGGGTGTGTGGATTGGAAGGGAGGCATACACATTAAAGAACATCAAATAAAGTAGGTTTAGGAAAGTTCAAAGCCTATAGGGAGTCATTGCTTTCCTATAATTCCAGCATTGAGAATGCAGAGACAGAGGGTTTCTGAAGCAAAAAAACTAGAGAAATGAGATAAATATGCATTTAAAACTGTTTTTTAATAAAACTTCAATTGTAAGAGGTACAAAATAATAAAGAAAAACAGAAATACCAACCTTGTTTTCAAACACTTGCTAACACATACATACAAACACATACGTGCATGCATGTATACACTCAAAAATTTTTTTGAAAAGAGGACCCAGTATTAAACCCATAGATATAAGAAAAAAGACTGTCACTTTAACAAATGATGATAATTTCATATTCTAAGTTGTTGCCTTATATTATATATAATTGTAAGTCAAATACTGGACCAACAAGCTAAATACCTGAGATAAAACCACAAAACCCTCAGAAGACATAAGGTAAAAATCTTCATGATGTTGAACTTGACAATGCTTTCTTGAAAATAACAAAATATGGGCAGCAAAAGAAAATACAATAAACTCAGTTTCACCAAAATAAATATCATTTGGTGCAAAAGATTTTGCCACTGGAAATAAAAAGAAAACCTCTGAAATGGAGGTAATCACACAGTCATAAGGGGAATAAGCCACCTTAAAGATGGCAAAAGATGGGCAAAAGACTGGAATGGACATTTTTCCAAAGAAGAGAATCAAATAACCAGTGCACATATGTGTAGAGGACTCTCAATCCAGAAACATGACTGCTCTATCAAGAAAGCCCATCCAAAGGCTGTGTCATCCAGCTGTAACGAAGACACACCTTTAGTTCACACTTTTAGTCACAAAAGTGACAAAACAGAGAAAGATTTGACAGAATGAGTCAGAGAAAGGATTCACTCAACAGACAGGGGATGAAGCTACCTAAGAGCAGTGCAGAGAAAGAGAGATAGCAGGAGGTCGTGGAGACAGCTCAGTCGAGTTCGGGAGTACAGCACAGTTAGGAGCAGTTCAGTTGAGTGTAGTTGAATATTTGCAGTGGAGTTCATAGAGTTCAGTGGCTGTTTTCCAAGCAGAGTACTTCAGTGAGAAGTAGAGAGAAGCCAGTTTGAGTCAGTCAGCATGGTGAGGAGTTTTGAGCTAGAACATCAGAGTTGAACCAGCCAGCCTGAGTTCAGAAAGAACTAGAAGTGGTGACCTTATTCAGCAGTAAGTCTCAGAGGCTGAAAACATTCTAGGCCAATGTTAGCTGGCAGAAAGAAGCTGGAAGCTGAAGCCTACAAGGTCCAGGCTTGCAGAAGATTAGATTTTATTGTGACTAGAAGCTTCCAGGCCTAGGCCTAGGGATAGTTAGATAGAAACACTCTGGGCTCAGCCGAAGCCACGTATTAGTAAAGTTCATCTCATCCCTCAAATCTGAGGAAATAAAATACTTACACACATGAAAATATGCTCAGCACATCACGTTATCAAATATTATAAAATCTACCAATACTTTTTCCAGGATAGAGAGAAATCAGAATCTCTGTACATTGCTAGCGGAAATACAAAATGGTATAGTATATATTGATTCCTATAAATATTAAACACAGAATTTTCATGATACATCAAGCCTACTTCTGGTCATCGACCTAAAAGAAATGAAAACTAATACTTGAAGCCAATGTTGGTAAACCTGTGGACAAATCACCACAATCCATTTAAGCCTATTTTTAGTAGTTCTTTTTTAAAGACTAAGCCTCTTTCCCACCTTCAAGATCACTTTCCTCAAGAGCTACCCAAATCCCTTTTGAGGTCTCATTTCTCCATAGTGACCCAAAATCTTGCTGCTTGCCAACTCTACCTCATGGTTTTTGGTGAACATGTTCTGAAGTAATGCAAGAAAGTGCCCTTTCATGTCAACTGTTTAGAGAAGGTGATTCATAGTCTTCCAGGTTATAAAATCTTCAAATATAACCAATTAACTACCCTCAAAACATGTATAATGGCAAGTTTCAGAGTTCACCTGAAAACAATCAGATTAACATAAAAATATGCTCTCACATGTTTGTCAAATTCATTAGACTACACGTAACATCTTTTTAATCCAAAAAGCAATTATAATAAATTGCAATCTGTAATTTATTACTAAGTTATCAATTATTGCTGAGAACATTCCGCATTCAACATTGTTTAAGTTTTACTTAAGTGCAGCAAAAAGAAAAATTAGAAGTAGACATGTGGTTAACTCACTGAGTTACAGAGATTCACAATTAAAATTTGCCCAGTGTTTAGATGCTTAAGAGTTTAATTCAAGCCGGGCGTGGTGGCGCAGGCCTTTAATCCCAACACTCGGGAGGCAGAGGCAGGCGGATCTCTGTGAGTTCGAGGCCAGCTTGGTCTACAAAGTGAGTCCAGGATGGCCAAAGCTACACAGAGAAACCCTGTCTTGAAAAACCAAAAAAAAAAAAAAAAAAAAAAAAAAAAAAAAGAGTTTCATTCACCATATAATCCTGAAACATGTTACAAGGATTATCTTATAGAAACTACATGGATAAAGGTACATACCTAAATAATGGGAAAATTGCCCATCTAATTCTAGTTTTATTTAATTTTTTTAAAAAGAAAGTATTACTCTTGACTAAGAGACATAATCTCTTAAAACTTCCCACGTGTCTTTTCTGCACAGGCAAAAGAGCAGCCTGAATTGGGTTCATTGTATTGTCCGCCTTCTTCACTGCTGTTTTCTTTGTTCTGCTCTTCTTTCCAGATGAATTAGCTCCATTTCTGGTGGAGGTCAGAGATCATGTTAGTGATTAGAAGGCCTGGATGGTCCAGTGTGATTCCTACCACACATGAACTAGCAGCAACACTGTGTATCTACCATCCTGTATGAGAAGTAACACAAAGAAGATCAAGTTCTGCTCACAGCATCAATACTTGTAAGATACTGTATTTTCTGGTACATTTTTTTTTTTTTTGTAATTTACTGAAAAGAAAAGACCCTATAAAGTAAATGAGGGAAAAGAAACAAAGATTCAAATTGTAACTGATGACTTAATTGCGCCAACATCTTGTTATTTGGGTACCAAAGCCAAGAATAAAGGTTGTTTTAATTTTAGTGAAAGTGGTAATAATACACTACTTAGAGTTGTCAATCATGTAGAAAAGGGGGCCTTAGAGAAGTCTAAGGTGTAGTGCTATGGGAATCCTAAGCTTGATTCTGAAGAACTAAGGTTCTGCTTCAGATACAACAGGAGATTTAACGTCTCATTTGATGAGTAAAAAATAAAAGAACTGGATCATTATCATTAACATCTGACTTGATGGCCTTCATGCCTTTTCTCCTCGTCTTTAATGTCCAACCTATTATTTTTATTTAACATAAATGATTCTTTCTACTATACGGCAATTTACTCAGCCTGAATTTATTGACAGCTGTGCTTAAACTTCATTTCTTCTTCTTCCTCCCCTACTTTTATCATCAATATTATAGGCTTCAGGAGAGTTTGCTCTTCATAGCCATCCTGCCATATGATCACCTCAATAACTCCTTCTGATCAACTATGCCCATGAAAAAGAGTAAAGAAAATAAAAATGTAAACTTATTGCTATATACAACTTCTCATTGTTTGCTGTTAGAATAAAATTAAGTATCCAGAATCATTTGGGGATACCATTGATCAAAACAAACTTTTTTTTTCGAGACAGGGTGTCTCTGTGTAGCCGTGGCTGACCTAGATTCACTTCGTAGACCAGGCTGGCTTCGAATTCCAGTGATCCGCCTGCCTCTGCTTCCCAAGAGCTGGGATTAAAGGCGTGCGCCACCACCCTTGGCGCAAAACACAGATTTTTTTTATTAATTTATTCTTGTTACATCTCAATGGTTATCCCATCCCTTGTATCCTCCCATTCCTCCCTCCCTCCCATTTTCCCCTTAATCCGCTCCCCTATGACTGTTCCTGAGGGGGACCTCCTCCCCCTGTATATGCTCATAGGGTATCAAGTCTCTTCTTGGTAACCTGCTGTCCTTCCTCTGAGTGCCGCTGGGTCTCCCTCTCCAGGGGACATGGTCAAATGTGAGGCACCAGGGTACGAAAACACAAATTTTTAATCATCTGTGCTATGCATGTGACTTTTAGACATTTTAATATAAACAAAAAACACACAATGCCTGACCTCAAACATAAGTGAACTATACAGAACTCATGAACAGGCCTATTAAATTCCTCTCAAGTTTTAGTAGATTACTGTCTTAATTTTTGTTCGGACTTAAAGAATGTAAAGCAATCAATTTAATTCTTGTGCTTAAATACATTTGAGTACAGCTTTAATCTCTTCTTTCTTTGCCCATCAAAGCATTTTCACTTTATTATGCCTTTGTAGTCTTACATATGTCTGAAAACTTCCAAACCCTTTTACTTCCACCAAGATCTTCCTTCCATCTTTAAACTACACACATACAACCACACACACACACACACACACACACACACACACACACACACACGCACACGCACATATGTGGCATTACACGTTTATGCTTTCCCGTATGAAGCGTTTTAGCATCTTCGTTTTGCAAATCACTTCATATGCTGTTAATTGAATCCCTTTCCAGCCTCCAAAGAAGCAATAAAAAAAACTGCCAACAGTCTCACCCACATCCTTGGCCCACCCTGTCTCTCCTCAGATCTCCAGCTTCCAGTAGCACACAGGAATTACAGGTTACCAAGGATAGAGTCCTTTACACAGAATCTCCTATCTCTTCACAGGTCCCTCTTCTCCTCAAGTATTCATGTGCAAATGTATCTACACCAGCACTCTCTCTTTCCTTCCTCCTTTCTTCCTTCAGATCTCAGATGAGCCCTTTATGACCTAAGACTCTCCGCTGAGTCTAAGCATGGTCTGTGGTTGGATGCCTTTTCATGAGCTGTTACTTGTGTTTTTCACATTGACTCTCTAAAGTGTTTACTCATGCTGTTTACTCTCTGCCCACCACTGCCCCTCTCCTGCCAAGTATTCCGTTACTCGGATTTCATTAACACAACGACAGCTATCTAAAATGATCCTGTGTCCTCACTGTCACTCATACATACATTCATACAAATGTGCCTATGTTGGTTTGTCAACTTTCCCAAATATTTTCAGTCTCAGAGAAAGATGAAATTTCTTTCATTAGGAGGAATGTCTCTCTAAGATGAAGGACATCTCTTTCTGCTTTGGAATGAGTCATCTTTTTCCTGAATACTGATGCTATTCCTTCTCCGTTTCCTTTCCTTCCAACTCAAATAGTTTGAAGATAATCCATCCATCATTACCATTTTATAAAACCAAGAAGAGCTTCTATTATAAATCTCAATATTTTTCAAACTATTATCATAGTTATCTTCTTGTTACATGACAAAATTCTGTAGCCATTTTTCAGACTTCATTTTGCCTCTGTTTCTTCAAGTTTGTCTCTTAAGGTTTTAACTACCTCCTAACAATTTGGTCCAGACATATTAAATTGAAAATTTCTCATAATAAACAATTTACTAATTTTGAATTTCATATCACCCTAGGATTGTATGTAGATGTGTCTTATGCTTGAGTCCATCTTATACTGAGTGTGAATCACTACTCTTTCCATAGTGCACAGTACCAGCCTGGTTGTGCAGGTTAGCATTTTGTCAATATGGCACAAGCTAGTGTCACCAAGGAAAAGGAAACTTCAATTAAGAAAATGCCTCTATGGGGGTTGGAGAGATGGCTAAAAGGTTAAGAGCACTGGCTGCTTTTCCAAAGGTCCTGAGTTCAATTTCCAGCAACTACATGATGGCTCACCACTATCTATAATGAGATCTGATTCCTTCCTCTGGCCTGCAGGCAGAACACTGTAAAATAAATAAATAAATAGATAGATCTTTTAAAAAGAGAAAAAAGAAAGAAAGTGCTTCTATACATTGGTCTATTTGCAAGTCTGTGTGTGCATTTTATTGATGAACAATTGGTATGTGAGGACCCAGGTCATTATGAGTGGTACCGCATCTGGGCAGTTGGTCCTGAATGGTGTAAAAAAAGGAGGCTGAGCAAGTCATAGAAAACTCCATGACCAGTGTTCCTTCATGGCTTCTGTTTTAGTTTCTGATCTCAGACTCTTTCTTTGAATGAGTTGCTGTGCTGACTCCCCTTCAGGATAGATGACAAGTGTATGCTGATGCAAACCCTTTCCTCCTCAAGTTCTTTTTGGGCTTGGATTTATCCCAGCAAAAGAAACCTAACCAAGACAGAAATTGGTTTCAGGTTCATGGGATTCTGCTGTGACAGACCTGACCATATTGTTTCAGGGGGACATTGTGAAGGCATTTGGACCGTTGGTCTGGAAAAGCCACTGAGTGTCCAGAAGTTAACAAGCTCTTGTTTGACCTTGAAAGATACCGCTGAGAGCAAGGCAGATAATGCAGACCTAGACGGTATAGTTTCAGAAGGAAGACTCTCTTCAGCCAATCAAGTGACATTTTGAATGAAGACTGTGTTCTGCTCAGCTTGAGGTGAGGAATCAGCTGTGATTAGGGAGAGACCAGCATTACAGAGACGAAAGCTTTGGAGAAGTGTTGCATCAGGGTCAATGCAAAGAAGCTGTGGTTAAGAAAACGGTCAGCTCATGCTTGCAGCCAAATTTGGCAATATGTAAGAGCTACACAGGTGGGGCTGGTTTGGAAAACATAAATGGGTCATGGAGAACAGCTGAGGCTTGGCACTGTGTGGCTGCTTGGGGTCCCTGAAGAAAGGCTGAGGGCAAGGGTCATTGGTGAGTATGTAGCCTCAGTTGTAGTGGAGACCACAGAATACTGGAGATGCCAATGCCGTGAGACAACCACAAAGGACAGCAGCATGTGTGGGTTGGAGCCTGCCTGAGCCTCCAAGACAAGCTGTGCATGCTGTTAAGGGTGGAGCAGCAGGAGAGCAGCCTAGGCCTTTTGTAGCCCAGAAGCTGGACATTAAACTAGCTATGCGGTTACAGTTTAGTTTTGCTTTGATTATATTGTGACTGTGGACTAGTTCTTCCCTCTTGGAATGAGAAAATATAAATTTATTTTTCTTATTTCCCAGGAGACTTTGGACTTGTAAAGGGATGCTGGGTGTTTTAGAGAAGATGAAAATATTCAAGTGTTTGAAATTTTAAAGACTGTGTGGCTTTTAAACGTTTTATATTGTCATATATTGCTACTAGTTTGAAATCTTGGGGATAGGGAAAAATAGGAGAGTTTATTGTTCAATTATAAGGCATTGGTCTTTCAGGTTGACAAGGGGTCAGTTGTGCTGACAAGTTTTTTTGTCAGTGTGACACATGCTGAAGTCTTCTGGAAAAGGGGAACCAAAATTGAGAAATTGCCTCCAGTAATTGGCCACTAAACTTTCTTGATTAATGGCTTATGTGGAGAGGCCCAGCAAAATGTGGGCAGTGCCTCCTCTGGGCAGTCGATTCTGAGCTTTATTTTAAAAATACAAAAATAAAAAAGTAACAGCCCAGCAAACAACATTCCTCTACGGCCTGTGATTGATTTTCTACCTCCACATTCCTGCCTGAATCTCTGCCCTCATTTCCTTCCAGAATGGACTAAAACCAAAATACAAAATGAACCCATTTCTCCCCACGTTGCTTTTGGTCATGGTGTTTATATCATAGCAGTCAAACCTAACTAAAACACCGTATCACGTGGAACTCATCCCAGTCACCAGATCAGCTGTCATAGCATAACACTGTTTGTGTTCAAGTGACTTTTGACTATGGCGCTGAAGTACAAAAGTATTGTTTGAAATTTGGATATGCCAAATATAGACTGAAAAGTACCTCTGCTAAGCAAGCAGGTGAACATTTCAGGAGGCATAAGGAAGGGAGAAAACAGGCTACGCCTTTACTTAAGTCTATAGCTGTTCTTATTAATCTCTTACTGTGGCTAGTGTAAAAATTAAATTTCATCATAGGTATGCATGAAGAAGAAAATACTATATATAAATTTAGGTATTACCAGTGATGCAGGTATTCCCAGAAGACTTGAACTCTTCTCCCACCAAGAAGGGAGACTCCCAAGCCCCTAACTGACAAATCTTCAATTGACTCTTTCTCACAAACCGTTGGTATTTGGCTGTCATCATTACAACTTGTCTTGATTCTTCCTCTATGCATGAGCCTCTATTTCTTTGTTTCTGTTTCTTTTTTGTCATTTCTAATTTACCTGTCCATTAAATAAATATTGGAATCTCACAGAATCTGATCTTTGACTTAGTCTATAAAGAGGAAGGGAAGACTTATGATATCAATATTTTAGAGATATCCTGATGCATGTGGTGTTTACTTGTAGTTTAGTATTTTTACCAATTTCTTAAAATATGTCATCAAATGTTACCATTCACGACCTTCCTCTCTTTCAAACAATTGTGAGAAAACTGTTTGATCTAAATATCACATGAATGAAGATGAAGATGTAAGTATGGAATTTTCAAGTCACAATATGTTTAGCACCCTTGGTAGTCCTGACAATCCTCACCACATAGTAACTATTTGAAACCTGGTACCCAACTTCAGCTTGCTTTGGCTGATATTTGTACTTCTCTATTTCATTGGACATGTTTACAGAGATCGCGTGCCATACTGTCCACCACCCATCACCCTGGTCTTAGAAGGTGAGCAGAATCAGCCTGGTACATTCTTGGATAGGAGATGACTTAATGTTTCCACTCTAGGGGAGGGCTTTCTCTCTCCACTAATCCTCCTAAAGTATTCTCCTAGAACCACCCAGAGGTATGTCTCTTGAAGGAGTCCAGATTTCCTCAGTTGAACTACAGCACTTTATTTCATTCAATTCCCCATTGTTCAGAGCATCTCTCCAAACTCAAGTTTGCCTGACAGTTCTTTGAAACTAAAATATGGTCTATTCGTCATTAGAATAGGTTCTGTTTCTCATTTCATAGTCATCAGTTTCCAGTCCCTGTATATGGCCCAAAATATAACCACAGCAATGTGCAATGCTCCTACATACAAATGTAATGGCCTTTCTTTTTTAAATACCCTTTTTAATCTTCTGGGTTTCTACCTTACATACATTTCCCTGGAGTATCTATCATATAAATTTTGCATTTTCTTCTGCTGTTGAAAATACCTAAGAAATCATCTTTTATTTGCCTTTGGATATCAAACGCAAATCACAGTGCTGTCATCTGGTACTCAGAAAATTGTGATGAAGAAACAAAGGCAATCATTATGCTCATTTAGATGATACAATTTTCTGATTATAGCCCTTTGAGAAAATGGCAAGTCTGTGGAGGAAAGAAGTGAACGGGTGTGAGTGGATTTGAATCTGGTGTAATTCTTTGGATTTGCTGGGCTTAACATATGCACAAAACAAGTCCCTTCAATCAGATTTTTATTTAGCTCCTCTGTTTAGTTAGAGTTAACTTCACCCTTCTGTCTAAAACTTTGTCTCCAGAGTCAACCATTGGATTTTTCACTTCCTTTTTAAATGTCCTAAGCAAAGCAATAAGGGAAAGAAACAGTAGAGACAACCTGGTTGTTTGCAGGACATAAAGGCTTCAGTGTGCCTGTGACCTAATCCAAGAAACGAGTTCATTGACCCACGCTCAGAAAATGTTATAGAGTGACCTTGCTTTACTGTGATGTTACATGCACTTAATTGTTCAGTGCTGCAAACTAGCCCTGATCAACTGTCTTCCCCATAAGGTTCTACTTTAAAACCTCCATATGCTCAGCTTTAATAATCTGCTTCTAAAACCAGGAACCATTCCAAATATGAGTTATGGAAATATTGTGCTTCTTATTAAAAACAACATAAAAAGAAACATCCAAAGCCCTGGTATCAACCTGTGGAACTTGTAGTAGCAGATCCATGTGAAAGGTGCTGTGTGAAGAATTACTGCTTAAAGTCACTTTTACTGTGGCAGTTTAACTTGTTTCACCAGAAGTGAAAATTGCTATGACAAATATGTCACTATGGAGGTCAAATGGTAATTTGCACATGCTAAACAGCTCAGCAGGAAATTACATGTGATCCTTAAAATCACTAACATTCTCACCAGAAATCATTTTAGAAGACGTGGAGGTCACATGTATTGCGTTAGGGATAAAACTCTTTCAGACATATGTTCCACCCTCCCCTTGGGAGGAAGAAATTGAAAGGTTTGGAGGGAGGTTGGATCAAGGTGTTTGAAGTGGACAAAATGCTATAATTTAGTGTGGTTAGAGGACAGGAACTAAAGAATCCTGTCATCGAAGACCTGGAGGGGAAAAAAAAAATCTACCCAACCTGTTTGATTCTTCTAATAGCATCTTATTACTCTTTATTTATAAAATCCAGTTGTGTTTATGTAGTCTATGAAAAAAAAAATGCATTATGTCCTTAAGAAAAATGTAGTATGAAAAAACTATTCCTGGGATGATTTAAAATGTCTTCTCAGAATGAGTTACTTACGTGCTGTCCTAGCAAACTGTCTCACCTAAATCTTCTTTCTTTCTGCAGACACCAAGATTCCAATTGGCGTTACTGTCCTGTGCTCTGATGATATGGAAAGAGCAGCAGCGGGAGGGTGTAGCCCGTAGCCCGCTCTTCTCTTAGACACACGTGTTAAAGGGTGGTGCACTCGGGTAAGGATACCAGGCACACAGATTTTGAGCATCACCAAAATACTTTCCTGAAGTACTTACGTCATTCTTTTCTTCCACTGACAAATCCTTGTGAACCTTTCTCATGTCCAGCAACTAAGCAGACAAAGAGGACTGATTCTGCTCTAACACGGACTGTACTTGCGACACTCCTGTCACAAACTTTCCCTTTTACATCTCACTTCCCCCTGACTTAATAAAGCATCCCCACGTCTGGAAACTTACTCATCCTATGAGTTCTTTAAACTGCATGTATTTTTCCCTATGACTCTGCAGCATTAGGTAACGCTTGTGGCGGAGAAGCATAGTGACTCTTACAAAAAGAAAGGACGTTTCGGTTGTTTTGGAAGTATTAAGGTATAATCACCTAGGCTGAGTTGAAAGATATGAAGACTCAGGGGACAAGAATACCTCCAGGCTAAAACGAAAGGAGGCGATTTTGGAAGCAGAGACAGAAAAACACCTCTCACCACTAAAATAGAGTTTAATACCCTAAATGAAATTTTTCATCCTAAGTCATTCAAGAAAGTAGTTTAAATCCAAGAACTCATGGGGAAACTAAGTAAGTGGTAGACTCAGTGGATATGTTGGAACTATCCTCCATTATCATAAGTGCAGTGAGAAGCTTCTGGAAGGCTTTATAGGAGGCAGAAGTCAGCCTTGCATTTTAGCACATCTTGACTGGATCATAGATGAGAAGTCGCCAAGTCTATGGGACGAGAGCGCATTAGAAAACTGCTTTCCTGATTGGCTGAGGCGTAGCTGTGGCCTGGATAGAAGCTGCAGCAGCGAGCAGTAACAACCAAGGGTTCAATTCACACAGAGAACGTAGTGTTATAGTAGTGAAGGCCTCCTTAAGGAGGGTGATTGAGCTAAGAAAATATTTTAATAACTATGTAGAGTAAAATGAACAAACAAACAAACAAACAAACAAACAAACCCCAAAAGTTGGAAAAAAAGGAGAGTTCAATTGCCAAGAACAGAGAACAGTTCAAAGCATATGTATGTATGTATGTATGTACATATGTATGTATGTATCCAATATTCTTGAAATATAAGGGAAAGTGTAAAGTGCCATTCATTAGTGTGTTTGCTCCACATGAATGAAGACCCATCATCCAAAGAAAACAGCCACGTGCAGTGGCCTGTAGCCAGTAATGCTAGCAGGCAGATACCGGCAGAGCCCTGGGACTTTTTGAGTAACCAGTCTAGTCAAATACAGTTTCAAAGAAATGCTATCTCCAAAAATGGGGTGAGAATCACCTGAGAAAGTGAAAAAAAAAAAAAAAAGGAATGGAAACCCTGAGACAAGATGAAGAGCAGTCCAGCTTACAGGTAGAAACAACTCCAACAGAAGTATTACTACAATTGAAGAGTAGTGCAAATCAACACAGCCATGATGGCTCACGTTTTCTCTTTGAAGTTGGAGACATGACTTTCTGGGGCAAGAAGAGGGAAAAGTAGGCAAACTATGCATTTGATGGACTATATGAAAGTATCCAAAACACTGCAATAGGAAGCAGTCCAGAAAGTCAATTGATAAGTCCTAGATGTATTATAGGGGCTTGTCAGCAATAAGTTGGTTTTGCACTATGTGAATATCTAGTAGCACTTATTTTTAATTTTTGCTTTATTTTCACATAATGTGAAAACTCAATAATCTAGGATTGATCCAATTAGCTTTATACGTCCTTGGGACCCTTTAGAAAACCACAGTAGGAGAACAGAAGGCAAGGTAGTTATACATATTGACACATTGAGTTTGGTAGGATGCAAAGGCGAAAGTGTTCTTGCACAAAAGGGTAGGAGAGAGAGAGAAATAAAAGCAGAACCTACTAAGACCTCCCAGGAATAGTGCGGTGGAAGAAAAGTAAACGGAAAGTGGGAAGAACAAAACCTAGACATTACAAAGTAGAGTAGTCGAATTCAGTACTTTGGGAAGAAGTTTGTAGTTATAACAAAAGCCAGCATGCAGCAATAAAGTAGGGAGGCTAAAACGGATGAGACATAAAGGTCACACCGACAGCAAAGTAAGGACTTGAAAGCCTGAGTCTGGGAATAAGAGGTCATCCAAGTGGATATCAAAAGCCTCGCGAATAATAGTAGGAATGGGGATTGAAACACTCAGTAACCAGTTTGCAAAAGTATTCAAGGAAAAGAATAAAAAAAAACCCCAAAAGATGTTTTTCTAATTCCTCAGTCATACAAATAGAGATCATTTCATTTGAAATTCTTTAGGATAATTAGAAATAGCTCAGTCACTCTCACTCTGAGGAAATGTGAGAACACAACAGCATGTGCTGTTTCATATCTGTGTTGACGTTGTTAATACCATTAGATGCTGGGTTAAAGAATCTAGTGGTGCAAACTTTTAATCCCAGTACTGGGGAGGCAGAAGCGGGTGGAATTATGTGAGTTCTAGGCCAGTGTGGTTTAGGAAATGTGTTCCAGGACATCTAAGGCTTCATGGTGAAACCTTGTCTAAAACCACCACCAACAGAAAAGTAATGGTAGAGAGCTCAGATTACTGCTCAGTGGTTGAACACTTATTTAGTATGTGAGAGGACCGAGGTTTGATACAAAAAAAAAAAAAAAAAAAAAAAGTAGCCTAGAAAAATGCAAGAGCAAATTTCTCCAGATCATGAATTCATTGAATTATTCTATCCAGTCATATGTAACTACAAAAAACCTATCAAAATACTATAACTTCTTCTTTATGGACATTTCTCCTTCCTTGTTGGTCATGATAATGATGAAGAATGCTGTCACTCTGAATCCAAATCACACCGTTCACAATCCAATCATTTCTGTTCATTGAAGATGACTTGCTATAGCCTACTTAGCCTTAATGGTCAATTTGTGAAAGTATAATCAGTATCATTAAGTGAACCTTATATAATTCTCAAACCCACCCCCTTAGACAGTGATTTATTGGTAGAAAATTTTAAATGGTGTCATTAAACTGTCCTTTCCTATACTCAACAAAAAGTGAAGCAAATAATTTAACTTTTTCTTCAGGTGTTACGATTATAGCGTGTACATCAATTATTGAATTCTTTGTAAGTTCTTATATTCTCAAGCACTGAAAACAGCTTCCTTGGTTGTTTGTTAGGCACGCTTCACTAATCCTATTCAAAATACACTTAATAAAAAATTCTAAAAGAATATCTTAAAAAGTCAAGTTCTTAATAATGCTCATAAGAAGATATTAGCAAGGGACATTGAGAATTCCCTCCTTTGGGACATGTAGCTTTATCCAACATTAAACAAAGCCAAGATATTCCATGCTATCTGGATCTGAGTTACCATTGATCTTGAGTTAAGAGCTTCACCACTATGCTCTGATACTCAACTACAACTTCTTTTTCTGTCAATAGTCTTGTCTCAGATCTTCAAAATTAGTTGTATAAGTTGTTGTAATGAGAAACTGAGATAGCAAACTTTGCTAGAATTGTACGTGAAATGGGAATATGTAGACTTTATTTGTTGACTATGACTTTCATAAGTAAAATTATAAGTGTGTCTTATGTGTTATTTGTGTGTATGTGCATGTGTACTGTATTTTTTTTATCTCTCTCCTCTTCTTCCTTCAAATTGTGTGTGCTCCCAGCACTCCTTTTCAAATTCATGATGTAATACAATATGGTATACATACTACATTTAATATATACTATATTATATCATTTTCTATTTGTTCCCTAATCCTTACTCAATTCTCTACACACACACACACACACACACACACACACACACACACATACATACACATACACATACACACACATTGGTCAAAATGCAGTGAACAACTGCCTTGGAGGACCCAGCTCCAACTGATACATCTACACCACAACCTCTACATCTAAGTGTCTAAGCTCAGGGAGCATCACAGAAGATATGAAAGAAATATGACTATAATGAGTCAAAGACCAATGTGTCTGTGAGGAGATAATGCCTTCCACATAGGCAGGGAAATCTCAACAATATGGTTGCCTATACAAGACCTAAGCAGTAGCAGCAGCAGTTGACATGCCAACATAGATAGGGAAATCTCACAAGACTCCACCCTTAGATGAAGAGCTACAGGAAATAATGACTTTTGAGTGAGGGAGAATAGGTCTTCCCCAGGCATGAGCACCTTAATTGTTTATATAATACTAAATAGCCAGCCCTAAAAACAAACCCGCAAGCAACACTTATACCTGTACAGATTGTATTTATTTACAGAGCATTTTAGCACACATCGAACAGCCTAATCTACAATAAGCAAAATAAAAGCTTGATAACTCACCTAAATTTGATTTGGCTTTGGTACTTTTTAGATACATAGGATTCCACTACTGCATCCTAAATTCACTTTTGTACTCTGGTGCCTCACATTTGACCATGTCCCCTGGAGGGGGAGACCTGGTGGCACTCAGAGGAAGGACAGCAGGCTACCAAGAAGAGACTTGATACCCTATGAGCATATACAGGGGGAGGTAATCCCCCTCAGGAACAGTCATAGGGGAGGGGAATATTAGGAAAATGGGGGGGGGGGAATGGGAGGATACAAGGGATGGGATAAACATTGAGATGTAACAAGAATAAATTAATAAAAAGGAAAAAAATTGTAACAACAATAAATTGTATATAATATTGTCTCTAACTTACTTAGCAAAGACTAATAATTATTTTAGCTAATCTGTTGTTGTAAAATTCCCAAAGAGAATGCCATGAGTCTAGTTTCCTAATCTAATTGTTAAGTTTTACAATTTGACTAAGTCTTTATTATTTATTTACTATCAGGCCCATCACCAGTACTTAACCTGGGTGACCTGGTGAAAAAAAGAGTAAAGCAGAAAAATGACTTAGAGGATTAAAAAGCCTGAGATTGGAGTGTTACTGGAGAAACAGTCAAATATTCAATAATCAGTGATCCAGGGAGCACCCCCACCAGGTAAGATTGCTTTGAGTCTGAAAAATGGCTTCGTTCTAAAGCTTGGCACTGTCTTGTCTGAGAGGTCCGCAGTTCTTGTGGGATCTACGCTTCCTGGAAGGTGTAAGATACCTTATCAGTTCTTTTCTATAAAAAGAGAGGCTGGTAGTATATTTTGAATTCTAATGAAAGTCTTGAGGTAGTTGAATTTCTCAAAATGATGAGCCGCTGCCTCCTCCACGTAGTTTGTATTCGCTTACCAGGGCCACTGCAACCTGTCCCTTTCTTCCTTGCTGTGCTATGGAAACACAGTAAGAAGACCCTTCGAGCCAACCATCTGGTCTGCAATTAAACTAGCAAGCATTCTCTTTTCAATAATTTATTGTGGGCGTCTTTTTGTTTCCAAGTAACTCTTGGTAAAAATTCATGAATTAATTGGGAAAATAAACAACAAAGGCACAATTTTATTTGCAAGATGGAAAACTTAGGGAACTGAGGTATAAAAGGTCTGTATGGCAGTCTTTGCTGTAAGAGCTGGCCCCTTATTTTACTGAACACTATAATTTAGGCACTTTCCAAGGAGACTCTAAGAACAATTCCAAGAGTTGTGACTATAAGTAAGCATGATGCAAGATTTACTAATAAATTGGACTGCTTTATAATTACCCGTGAAATAACAACACGATCCTGATTTATTTTGTAGGCTGTCTTTTCTCTCAAAACATGTTGAAGTTGATTTTTTTCCCCTAAAAACAGATGTTGTAGCATTTCAAAGAAGATGGATGGAATGCAAACTCAAGACCAAAACTGTTTTAGGTTTGCATTTCTTATTATTGTTATTAAAGAAAGGGCTTGGACTCTACACATACTGGAAATGAGCCAAAATTCTAATTAAGATGGCGGTGGCCATCTTAGAATTTTCTAACATACAAACAAGACTGTTACCGTTTGCTACAAGCAAGGAAATAGAACAAGTAAATCAGACAAGTAAAACTATTCACCTGATATTAGGTGTGAAGTAATGACAGTCCACTCTACTTTATGGTGTGGAAAGGTTACAACACACAATGAAAATACTCTAAGGTTTATTAACAGTAATTCCTTTCAGCCCTTGATTGTTTTTCCAAATGGTCTGACATTTTTGTTTCCATGTCTCTGATTGGCACATTTGACAATAGCAGGGACTGACAATAACCGGAGAAGGAGTAACTTTGTTACTTCCTCCAAAGTGAGAAAGGCAACAGGCAGTTCTGATTGCATCCAGCTGCTTTCAAAAAAAAAAAAAAAAAAAAAAAGCCACTTACTCCCACTCCATCAGCTCCGGGGCCAGAGCTTCTAGGTAGGGGGTTCCAAATGGATAAGGAAGGGGAGAGGGAGGTAAGGAGATAAGATAGAAATACAAGCATTCCGCTGATAGCCACAGTGACCATAATAAGGATGGCTGACAAGGTGGTGCGGAAATGTGAGTCCACCTAAACCAGAACAGAGCAATGTTCCGTAGTTAATCCTTCTTGACCAGATTAGATCATTGCATTAGTGCCAGTTCACTCTATTTATTTATTTTAAATGGATGACCTTGGCTAACTAAACCAATGTGAGTACTTAGGGGAGTGGATCGACAGGGCTTTCCTGATAGCATTTGCACCACTGCAGGTTATAATCACTGGCTTCTGGCTCGCAAAGTGTCACTTGAGGCATCGCGGATTGAGCACAATCTAGTTGCTTGGAGAGATGAAGGCAAGATTGATAAAATAATTCAGTGTTTTCTTGTGTTGCTAGACAACCATTGCTTGACAAATTACCTGGGGAGAAAATGTCCTTCATAGGGGTTTGTGATTATTTTATTCAAAATGGAATGTTGAATTATAACAGGAAAAGTATTTGATTTTTCATATACTACCTTTCATAGACAAAGTGTGTCATTGGACATTAAAAGTCAGCAAGGTATTGTTCTCTGTGTCCTGGGTAGACAAATACAATAGCAGGCACCCTTGGTGGTAACTTGTGCTCTGACAGGTAAGAAAAATAAGTGTTTAGAGAAGATAACTTGTTTTGTTACATTTACTGGGATCTAGAAAATAGGATGCCACAATAAGAGCAGGGGGGTTATTTGTAGAAATTTAGCCAATATTTGGGTGCCTGTGATGATCCAGGCATACTACTGTTATTACCCCGGCTAATAAGACAGAGGTCACAGCCTCATGACATATACAGTATCTGGGAAGGGCAATTTTGATCAATAGGAGAGAGAGAAAGACAGGCAGAGACAGAGAGACAAATGGAGACAGAGACAGACAGAGTAATGTGAATGGAAGCTCCAGACTCTGAGACAGTATAGTGGGCTAGACTTAAGAAAGGGGCAGGAGGAAGCAGAGCAATGGGGAAGAAGGCACCGAATGCCCTCTCTTTATAGGAAACAAGGTCGTGCTGGTGGAGGGCTCTGGCAGATAGGAGGAACTGAAAGGAAGCGACTGTGGGTAGAGGCTAAAAAGCAGGCAGTAACCTCAAAGACCCATATGGCAAGCTGGGAAGGGACAGGTCCTCCCTTGCCTTGTAAGCTGTTAAGAACCAAACCCCCAAGGCGACAGGAAGCCACTGACATGTTTTAACTGTAATCAGAACACACAGGCAGTACAGTGCAATGTTTCTACTCCTGTCAACAATTTTAAAACCTTCTTTTTCCAGAAATTATGGCACTATACAGCATAGTTTCAGAAATTCTTAATGCATATTCAAGTTAAAGCTTTGGTTATATAAGTTCAATACAGACTTCCAGTCTAACGAACATAAAAGAGCCAATTTCTGTTTCTCCTTTGCCCAGAGAATGTCTAAACACAATTCTTACAGCTGCATGAGGTATATTTTTAATAATTTTAACTGTATTAATCAAAGAAATTAAGTAGGGTACATTATGCCAATCTCTATGTGGTCACGTTATGTTCACTCTGCAGCCATTTCTAAAATGTAGGGACAGACATAGCCACTTTTCTCTTTTGCTGATGGTAAAAGCAAATATTTACAAAACAGGCTGTCCAGGAAAGAAATAGAATCCACATATAATCTGTTTTTGTTTCAATGTCTGCTGCTCAATTTTATAAGCAGCTGCTGGCCAAATGTAATTCGAACCCAAACCCAAAATTTTGTGACTTTTTGTTGAAGGGAACAGAATATTTTGCTTTAAATATGTCAAAGAAACTGTTGAGAGTCATTGAGGGTTTTTGGTTGGATGGTTTGGTTTTTTTTTTTGGCAATTTAGAAACTCATTTTGAAACAGTCTACAAAACCATGTAGCAAAATGAGAATGATATTGTTATGAAAGCCCAGTACAAGCCTAAATTGGAGACATTCAAATGTGCATGTCCCATCGTGAGTAGGTGGCACAACTTGAGTCCTACTGAGAAATAATGAGATGTGTGTACATGGGAGCCGCCTGTGTATCTTTTTCAAAACATATCCCCAAGAGAAAATGACATAAAGCAACTTGCAATTAAACTTTATTTGATGCCAGATGAGAAACAAATGTTTTTAAAACTGTAATTTTTAATATAATAATTATTTGCTTTGCATGTGCAGACCAGCAGCTTCTTACACTATGCCAATTCTGCAGTCAACATTTACTTCTAAATAACACAGAAGATGCTGTCCTATTTTCCCCTTATTTGATTATTTACTTTGTAATGTTTGTTTTCAGAAGCCAGTTATTTCTAGTTAATGGTAGAGATCAAGGGCACATAGACCATCATGTAACTAAATGTCTTCATTACGGATATATCTTAAACAAACAAAACAAAACAAAATGTATATGTGCTTTTGATCTGCTGTATTTAAATAACTCACAATTCTTTCCAGCACTAAAGTATGTTCCTTTTAGGATTTTTGAACAGTAAAACAGCTCTTTCGAAGTAATTCAAAAAACCAAGATGCCACTTTAAAGGCAAACTTCTCCAGGATTTCTATGCATACAATAATAGGTATATTATAGGCATGCAATATATTATCATATTATACTCAGGAGAGATTACAATGATCAGAAAGTGCTTATCCAGTAACAATTTTAACATAATTTGTGGATTTTATAATAATCAATTTATAATATAATTAATATTATATTACATTATATAATATAATTACATTATTTCCCCCCCTCCCTTCCTTTCCTACCACCAACCTCTCCCTGGAAGGTTCTTTGCACACATGATCTTTCAAGTTCATGGTTTCTATTTTTCTTTATTTGTTGGTATAGATACTTCAGTACAACCTGCTCACTCTGGTAGTGCTACCTGTTTGTATATAATATAAAAACTGACCACTTGGCATGTTTTGTAATTTCAACTGTTTATGTATATATTTGTCAAACAATACCAGTACTTGCATTCCAAATATACTAGGTATTCATTCTAAAGGAAGTGCTTTGGTCCTGGATAGCCATGGAAAAGAGTCAGTTGTCTTATTATTTTTTTAAGTCTAGAAATGTTCTCTAGAGCTAAATCATGATTTCAAAAGGAAATGAATACATTTCAAAGTTTTACATTTATAAAATAAAGTAATGAATGGATATAGTGATACAAGAGCTCATGCACAGGGTTAGAAACTGATCGCTTTGAAAACCGTCATTTTGTGTGGAACACATATGGTGAAAGAGACGAGAAACTCAAAGCAGTCTCTGCAACATATCACTTGACAGGAAGCTAAGTTATCAGAATGAGGTCTTACAGGTAACAATCCACTAACCCATACCTGGTGTATGTCCTAGCTACAATACAGATATGAAAGGCCCATTAAGGTTTCTTATCAGCTCTGTATTGGTGTAATTTAGAGAATTTGATAGCATGGGCCTGAATTGCAAAAGCCTCCAGACAACATGCGATTATCAGTCATCTAACCTTTGAGTATAAACAGCTACATTAAGTAGCTTTTCACTCCGATTCCCACCAAAGGGCATTGCATTCCTAAACCAGTTAGGTGAAGTTATTAATTTCAAGCCTTTCTAATATTTTAACTATAACGTTTTAGAAAATAAACCAGCCTTTTATGGTTTAAAGTAAAATCCTGTCCACACTAGATAGGCACACTCGACACATTGCTGGTTTCTCTATACAGCAATGAGAAATACTATGAACAAAGTCTCTATGGGGAATTTTTAGATGTACTACTTAGGCTTATTAGATTTTTTATTATATCCTTTATATTGGTTTCAACATATGTTAAAGATTTCTACTGTCTACTTTCTACCTCTGAAATGTCTTTGATAATATTGAAACAAATATTATACAGATTTTCTAAGCCTCTGCCTTGTTGAACAAAAGATGAAGAGCTTGGATGTACAGTACATAAATTTTTAAAAATAAAGTTAAATTTTTAAGAAGCCAGGAATGAGTTTCGTCCTGTAAAGCAGGACTTACATACCTGTCACCATTGCTGGTCTAAACACTGTGTGACTAGACAGGTCACAGCCCCTAAGGGAGAACCTACTATATTATTCTGCTAACTAAATATAATATTAAAATAACTTCAACTGACTTATCCTTACATTCATCAATTCATGAATCTTTCAGCTCTCATCAGAGAAGGTTCTATTTGCAGTAGATTGTGGTTAGCACAGACCCACGGCTGGTCAGAATGAAGAGAAAGGCAGACTGTGAAATCCTCAGCCCTGAATGACGTATCTGTCCTTCTCCCAAGGTTTACGTATATTTGCAGAAGAGGATAGAGAAATAGTGTAAAAAGTCATAGGTGGTGACTCCAGGGAAACATTGGCCTCCAGACACAGCACGGGGGCTGCACATACAAATTCACAGAAGTCGTGACAACACGCACAAGACCTGCACAAGCCCAGGCCAGATCTAAAGCCAGCATGGAGAAGGAAAAAGATTTGAAATTGTACCTTAGCTGAGGAGCGGCTAGCAACTGATCGAGACTGGAAGTCAACCGCTTTCAGTGGAACAAAACATATCCAAGAATATATGTGCAGCACAAGTTGGGCTTGAGGAGGGCGGAAACAAAAGAAGAAGACACAACCTTGAGTGATGGGAGGGAAGGGTGTAGTGTGAGGGAGTGACTATAATCAAAACACACTGTGTGAAATTTTCAGAGAACTCACTTTTAAAAAGCAAGACAAGCTACTGAAAAGTTTTAAAATAGCGTCTGAGAAGGGAGAAGCACATGTACATGAATTTGGTGAAAAGTGAATATATATATATATGGTGGAAGTTATACTACGATGTAGGGGGACTAGAAAGCCCTAAATGGTGGTATCGTTGTAGTTGATTTGTGGTTCAGAAAGGCCAAAGGCTCCTCGGTGTTAAAGATCCAGGAACAAAGCAAATCATACCAAAAGGGTAACTTCACGCCAAGTCCAGTGGTTATTTTCCACTGTATGAACCCACCCAAAGCTTTACAGGCTGTGTAACAGTTCACTTCTCATGAGTGTAACAAAGTGCCTGAGACAATCACCTTCTACAGAACAATGGTTCACTTTGTTTCACAATTTTGGAAGTTCCGGTGATTTATTGGTTCCAATGTCTTAGTGCCCGTGGCAAGGTAGAACAACAGAGTATCAGCTCACAGGAGACACAGACCTCTTCAACAGAAAGCTATATATGAAAGAAAAAAGTTACAAGGGACATGAGGCGCCACTGTCCACTCAAGGTCACGACCTCTAACTGTTGAAGTGGTTTATATAAAAGTTTTTTTTCCTCTCTTAGTTTCTCTCTTAACCCAGCTGTCACACAAATAATTACGACTCTTATAATACAGGGCTTCACAACACAGTCTTGAGCAGTTTAAGTCTGTTCGTAACCCACTATGCTATTTTGTCTTACTTCCAGCAAACTTCTCAGCGATACTTGCACTTTGTAGCTTTCCTTGCCTCCAGATCCTTCCTTCTGATCTTGTTTGGACCTCTCCCTGTGGCTAAATCTTTTCTCCTCCTCCCCTGGCTGGCAGGAATCCAGCCCCATTCTCTCGTCTGCTCATCAACTGGCTGTAAGCTGCTTTAATGACATAAGAGGGGGCAATTGGGAAGCAGAGTCTATACAACATTTAGACAGGAGATCAGAATTTAAAACAACACAATAAAGTTATGCCTACCCCTAACCTCAGATCATCTATTAAGCCCCGCCTTCTAGGTGTTTGCACTGCATCCCAATAACACCAACCTAGGAATCAAGCATGGCTGTTCTGCCTGGATATATGTGTATGTATCTTTTGTATCCTTGGTACCCATAGAGGCAAGAAGAGGATGTCAGATCCCCTCAAGCTGAAGTCACAGGAGGTTTTCAGCTATCGTGTGTGTGCCAGAAATCAAACCTTGGTCTTATAGAACAACGTCACAGTTCCCTTGACAGCTGCACCATCTCTGTAGTCCTAGAACATAGGTTTTAAGTCTCTACTGTTCTAAATGACAGCAGGTTAATCTGGTCTGCTGGCAAACTGACTGTGGCCAAGCCCTGTGTTGTGGTATTGGACAAATAAGCAGGCACCATTTTCCCTGTTCCTGAGGTCAAGACGGAGGGCCCTGATCTTCCCTTCCAGAGTGGGAAAATATCACCTTGATGTTAATGTTGTCTCTGCAACTAAATGGAGCCTCTTGTACTTCTAGATGTTGACTTAAAATTCATTACTTAATAGACTTGAGAGAAGCCTATTTATGCTTCATTTCAATAAATCAAATACTGGGAACACATTTAAGAATCCTAGAAGTCTCCAAAATATCTATTCAAATTAAACTGCAATGAAGCTCTCAGTATATTATTTCTGCAGATGCTCTCTAGAGTAATCGTTCTTTAAACATATTTCTCTTAGTGTTCAAAATAAAATATTTCTTGTTCACAGAATAGTGATTGCTATTTTACCTTTTCCAACTAGCTTTCTATTTAGTGACTTTGAAGTCACTGTGCTGTGAAGTAATTTTTAGTATTACCTATTTGTGAATTCTTCCTAAAAACTGTCTATAAAACTGAGGCTATACCTGTAACATTGGTTGAAATGTCTTGCTTTCCAAGAAAGAAAAAAAAATCAATGAACAACAAGTTAGTTACTATTTCCCCTAAACCACTCTTTCCACTTCTTTCTAGATGTTTTTGCTTTCCTCTCCTCCCCCCTCTCTCCCTAGAGTTATGACTAGGTTTTTATCTATCATTACATAATTAGGTCTAAAACATATTGAAAAATATTTCCAGCCAGGTCATGTCTTCTACTTTACATCCTCTTTAGTACCCACAGTGCTCCCATAGGTAGATCAGCAACACACATTTGAAAAGAAAAGAAAAAAGTCTATGTATTAAAGACTTGGTTCCAGGTTTGGTGATATTGGAATGTTGTGGAAACACTTAGAAGGTAGGGATCAATGGAAGATTTTAGGTTTTGAGTCTCAACCTTGGATGAACAGATGATATCTATAAAAGAATTATCAAAGCACTATCTACCCTTGACTTATGAACGACAGATGCCACTATTTATTGTGAACTGATAACTTAAACTAAGCATGCCAGACTCTACCA